>NW_020799100.1:18252791-18605873 GCF_003259725.1 Athene cunicularia | reverse complement strand
CCCCGCCTTAAATTGGAGTTTCTGCTTATCTTACTGGTGAACAGCTGACAAAGAAAATGCCTGGCTTGCTTTCAAACTGCACACCTCCTAGTACAGAGTTAGCAGCACAGCACACCAATGGGTACTCCAGCAAGGGTTAGATACTGTTAATGGGCATTGGAGGAAAGCTTGATCGACAGTACTCAATCCAGAAAAAGATGTAGTTGTTCACATATCATCAGTATTGTCATGTAGTCAAATACGAGTGTGTGGAAATGGAGAGGAATTGTCTCTTTTGAATGCATGAAAAATACCCCTCTCCAGGGAGAATTATTCCTAAAGCCTCATATTGAAAACATCTCACAGATTCATCACAGCCATCATGCTGTTCAAACTTAGGAAAAGAAGTGAAATAAGCTTCTTCCATCTTAAATCAACTGTGTATCTAAATAAGGGCACATTGTGTCCACTGACAGATTCTGTTTTCTTCTTGATTTGAAGCCATCTGATGAAATTGTGTTTGGAGATGGCTTAAAATGTGAAGTGAGTTCCGTGCAATGAAGTGTAATGTAACAGTAGAGGGATTAAAAAAAACCCACTTATATATTTGGAAAACATAAGTTGTGAGTAGTTACATAGTTCAGTCACTGTTTTAGGAGACTTTGAACTAAGTTAACCATTTTTGTACTGTGTTGCATTAACACTGTGGGAACACAAGTAAACAAAACTGCCTTGTGCTTGTAGCTGCCACTGGTGTTTTAGTGTGAATATTTGTTGGTAATCTGTGTAATGTTCTGGTGATATTTGTGAGTGACTTATTAAAAATGAAGGATGTTTTTACCAGAAAGGCAGCAATATCTCTAAAGGAGCCCATGAGAGGTATCAAGTTGGCCTTGTTTGGTATATACCTTATCTGCATCAAGCCATAAAAGCACTCACAAGTGGCAGCTAGATGAAGTTTTTACGATAAAATTCTGTTGGGAGTATTTAATTGAAAAGAAACTACGCACATTTCTTAAATAATAACATAAATTTAAATCTCCTGAATACCTGTGCTAACATAGATGAGACCCTAAAACTTGTTTCCCCATGAAAAGGGATTTATTTTAAAAATACAAAAGTATGAAAGATAGTTTTTAATTTAGTTTCCTCTGATTTTTCGAAGCTTCAGAAATGCTAATTAAATTGTTAGGTTGCCAATTGTTACAGAAGGAAAGGCATGGGCAATGGTAGTGAGGTAGTAAGACTAAATCTGTGTCTGTTTAACAAATAGCTGCTTGTATCTGAAAAGTTTGCAGTCTTGTGTGTAATGACCATTTATCCTTTCTGTAGTTTATGTTCAAAACCATGAAGTTTTAGGGGTCAGCATTTGAATTTCTAAAAAGAATGGATTATTTTTTTTTCTGTCTCTAAGGCTGAATTTAGTGCTCACATCCCCAACTCCATACGAGCTTAGAAATGTCCTCTCAATACATCTGATGTTAGACATCTACGTTTTAATTTAGATTGTTGTTACTAAATCATAGCATGCAGTCATCCCTGTGCCAGAGGTGTTCTGTAAGAAATGAGGATAGTTTTTAACTAAAATTAAGTTTAAGACAATTGGTGGTAACTGAAGATAAACTGTGTAATTGTTATCCCCACTTCATGTGCCTCACTCATTTTTGGTGTCCAGTTTTGGTTTTGGACTGTGAAAGAGACTTTTTAAGACACTTGTGCTTTTTTGGCACATTGGCTGGATATGCTCCGTACAGTCATTTGTGTGTGCTGCTGCAGTGTCACAACCTCACAGAATATTATTTGATAGGACATATCTCGATAGGTAGTCTGATCTCTTTTAAGAGACTTGCACAGTGGTTCAGATCACAGTTCTGGCTTTCCAATTAAGTGTCATTACTGGTAATGGCACATAAGCCTTGTGAATAGAAGGGGTAACCACTGATGTGCTCAGCCACTTTGCCTTCTGGCCGCACTTCGGAAAAGATACATGACATAAAAATTGTGTTTAAAATCCTTGGGGTTGGAACCATTATGTATGTGACGTTACACGTGTTCAAACTAACAGAACTTTTTTGTGCATAAGACAGTTGTTCATGTGGTTTTTGCTATGAGTATGCTATAGCTGTGTAAAATCTGTATCTCTGCTGCTGTTTTGTAAGACTGACATGTTTTAAAACGAATAAGAATAAAGAAAAAATGTGCTTGTTTGGTAGCAATGCAAACCATAAGTGCTTTAATGAGGTAAATGTTAAATTCTAGAGAAAAGGGTCTGTTTGGCAAATGGAAGTCACAAATTAATGTTATGAGCACTGTTTGATAAGAGTGCATCAGCTCTTGTCAGTAAAAACTCTTGGGTGTGGTATGATTCTTGTTTACAGGCTGGTAACTTTATATGTAGCCAGTAATGCAAAACTAGTAAATCCTGATCCCCGTGAGTAATTTTTACTGAACTTGATCATTCAGGATTGACAGCAGAAAGTGCTTCAGTGTGTGCCTACAAAGAGAAGAGCAGCAGTTCAGAAAGATAGAAACAGGCTTCTCGAGAACTGTGTGTATCTTCTAAAGGTGGGCTGCTAAAGTTAAGAAGGCAACATGTTAATAATCTATCACTTTTTTGAACTGCGTGATATTGCTCAGCCAAAATTTTATTCATAAAGTAGACACTGTGAAGTTAGAGGAGTCTGCAGAATTTAGCATAGTAATAAGATGTGTGTTTGCTAACGTTTCCACTCATTGCAGTAGAAGCTTCATTTCTGGAAACACACTGCTTTTTCTTTGTGATTTATTGGAAGATGCTTAAAGTAATTCAGTTTGATAAGTAGGTCTTTCAGAAATGATTAAATGCTTCCTGTTCTCTGAAGAAATAGATACATGCTTTAGGTTATTATATACAGGCTGGCAAATTGCTTCATAATACTTTCTGTCTTATTTCTATCCCTTGCTCTGAAAAGCAGGAACCCAGTAGCTCCTCAGACATCAGCATAAACAATAAGCAAAGTTTGAAAAAGAACTTTAGGAAACAGGAGAAACCTTTCAGAATCAGAGTATGCTCTTGGCCAGGCACCATTGCCTCGAACATCTCTGTTAAAAGGAATTCATACCTGACGAGGCAATTAATTTGCTGAATGACAACATGAAATGTCACTGGTGGTAGTAAACTGATGACTCTATTCCTTATTCTGTTGGCAGGTCTTATTATTATGAACATTAAAGTAATCAGTTCCCTGTCACTTAAAATCCATACCTACCTCTTCCTTTCCTCAAATACCCTGATTTCAGTTGCACGCTGTATTATTTATGTACTGTTTTTACTAATCCTCGCTGGCCTGAAACATTACAATAATCTTGCAATCTAGGTAGAAATATGACCCATAATAAGCATGAGGAAGAAATGACAATGCTAGCATATAATCACTGCTGAAGTGCTCTTTGTAGCTTTGTGATACGTAGAGGTCCTCCATGGATTTAAAGAAGAAAGAAAAACGGTTTTTGTACAAAAAAAAAAAAAATTCTACTGAGATGAAAATGAAGCAGATTTTTTTTTGTTTTGTTTTTCCCTCACCTGTCTACAACAGTTCAGACCCTCTGCAGTGACCTGATACAGGTTTTTACATAAATGGCATCCTGGCAACATGCTATTTACCAAATGTACCCAACCCCTGAAACCAGTTTTGCTCTTCATTCTATTTTTCTCTCTCTGCGATTGTTTAACTAAAACCAGTAACTACAAACTTGCAATCATGTTATTTTAACTGATCTGAAACTTAAAAAACTGTTGACTATAAATTAGGGAATATTAGATAAAATAAGCTGTCTCTTGAAGTATTTTTGTAGCCTTATTGAGCCCTTGGAAAATGATCCCACATTTACCAGTTGGATGCAGAAGGTACGTCTGAATTTAGGTCAGATAGAGATCTCTACTTTGTGTGCCTCGTTTCGTTTTGTGAAATGGTTTGAGAGAACGCTAACTGAATTTGGGTTTTGGTGAAAGAAGGTGAAGGATAAAATACTTTTTTTAAAAAAAATTTCCAGGAGGAAACCTGAGCTTCAGTGAAGATTGGTTGTTAACAGTGGGGCCGAACTGAAGCTAGAATGAAACTCCTGAAACATAAAGGGCAAACTGCCCATGGTGGTCACCAACTGTCTTGCTGTGCTCCAGTCACAGACCATTTCACAGATTCCAGTCTCTTCTGGCATTTGAGCTTTCTCCTCTCTGTTGATAGTGTGGTTTAAACTTTGTCTCTTCCAATAGTTAATTTGAAGTACTATGCACAGTTGAAGCTTAGCAACAGAAGTGATAAGTATGAGCTGGTTGTTTTTTCACTCTGGATGTTGCACAATATCTGTATTGGGTCAGAGCAATTGTTGCTTCCCCTAATACTTGTTGAATTCCTGGCACTCATTCCCCACTGTATAAGATTAAAGATATGCCATAGTCGTTGGGTTCTTTTAAGTAGGTTTAGGGAAGAGTGTAAAAATAAGCCAACAAGTAATCTAGGGAAATCCTATAAAGAAAGAAGTAAAGATTGCTGGTTGCAAACCTGTTTGTCTAAACTGTGCATTTAAAGAAAGAAAACCCTTCATTTCACCTCTTGAGTTCTGTGGGAAGCACTTCCCTGAAATACCCTGCTGTTGCTCTGGCTCTTCTGCTACAGGACGTGTTTGTATGGAGAGAGAATCTTAAGTTAATGACATGATTCATGGCAGTTTCAATTCTGAAATCTATCACTGGTGTAGCACGCTAATGACTTACCATAACATTGCTTATCCAGCAAGCGTGCAGTTCTGTTGTTCAGTCTTGTATACGTGAATGGCTGCTGGCCATACAGGCTTGGGTGACAAACAGGGTCTGAAGTGCGATTAGCTGAACACTTCAATGATAACTTTCAAAAAACAGACACAAGGTAAATGGTGTAACTCGTTTTGGCAGTTGGTGATTTACAGGAACATTAACTTTCAAGCTCAATTGACAGCCTCGGAGCTATGTTTCATATAAAGTACGTGCAGTTTGGAAAGAAAGTCAGAGACAAAGAAGTCATCCATTCCATTAGAGGAAGTACACTTTTAAAATAACTTCAGCATTATTAAAGGAGGCATTAATGAAGTATTAGTCTTAGACTTTTCTTGATTCTAAACAAAAGAAGTAGGTGTCTTGCTATAGACACCTGCAAAATTTTTTTTGTGCTGTCGTGACAAATTCTTAGATTGGCAATTTGGGAGGTCTCTTGTAGAATCAAAGTAAAAAAAGAAAAACACAAAAACTGTGGAAGTCTTGGCAACTTTGGTAACTTACTCTTAAAAACAGTCTTCAAAATAGAAGATGACTGTTCAGAAACTGTGCGCTATGCAAGAGATCTTCAACAGACTGGAAAATATTCTTCCCCGTTTCTTATTAATATGTCAGAGGCTTTCTAAACTGTTAATTTAGAGTGAACTTTTTACTTAAGAGATTTTTTTTTTCAATTGAGACTTCCAAGATGAGTACCTCCTTACATTTCCTAGGTTCCATCGTATTTGTTTCATCTCTCTAGTTTGATCCTTGTTTTGTACTTTGAGTGGAGGAAGTCCTGTGTCTGACTTATTACTTTAGTGGAATCAGGTTATCTTCTGCAGGCTGAATAGTTATTTGTGTCAAATGAATGGAGTTGCTCTTAAAATTGTGTTTACTATTGAATGAGATAATTTGCAAGACCTGTGACACAAATTAGAGATATAGCAAATAAGATATAGCATTTGTATTTTAATTTTGCTGTAATCTGTATTGTATCTAGAACTGGCATAAAAAAATCATGTAACCAGTTGTAACTAATTATAAAATCAGTTGTGACTAACTTGTATATAGTCTGAATTTTCCTTATTTACTATAAGTATTTTCAGATGTATCTCTTCAAGAACGAAATGCTAAAACATCTGCTCTGGAAATATATATTCTTGTCTGAATAAAATAATTCATGGCAATGAACAGCATGGTTTCTTCTTACTGGTCTATTGTGCAACAGCTAGCTTTGCCCACTTAAGAGGGGTTATTATCACTTGTTGCGGTATTACTTGATGTCTGAAAAAAAATGTGCACATGATATTGTGCAGGAGGGCTACAACATCTTTAATCTAGAACACAACTAGTCTGCTAGACTAAATGTTTTTGTGTTAGAAGGTGCTACTTCGATTAAGTCTGTTTCTATGGATTTCGCAACATACTATCTTAGACAATTGACTTGATCTCTCAATTTATCTTTCTGTTATTGAAAAAAACACACAGGATAATAGTGCTCGTGTAAGGTGAGAATTATGTAATTTATTGTTATCTCTGTAGTCTTTGTGCTTTGAAGAATTAATTATTTAGTTGCATTTGAAAGAGGTGTAAAATATTGCCAAGCATATTTAATCTAAAAAAAAAAAAAAAAAAAAGACATAAAGAAAAAAATATTCAGTAAATAGAAGTTATCTGTTCCAAGACTGGTCAGTTAATATTGCAGATGTCATCTTTTCACTCTAACCAAGCATACAGTTTAGGATAGTATATCTGTAAGTAAAAGTCAGATTTCAATAATGCTCACAGCACTCAGTGAGAGATTGGAGATGACTATTTTGTTTCAAGAAGTAGCAAGACACAGAACAGGGCCAGTTTCTGTGGCAATGGGTGTAACACTTCACACTGTATATACATCACCTGTGAGGTAGCGCTTGCCTTTTCCCACTGTGATACTTGCGTAAGAACATTAACAGAAATATCACTACTTCACCTTTAGAATACCTGTTGACCTCTCTAATTTGAAATACTCATATCTCTCTCTTATTAACATCTGTTGGGAGAAATGAACTGAAAAGATTACTGCCTTATTCTACTTAACAGCCTACTTAAATTAAAATGGTAATACGCACATGCATATATTGTCCTGATTTGATCTCTCTGCATTTTTTCCAAACAAAGCATTTGGTGTTTAAAAGAAAAGCAGTCATTCTTTGTCTATAAGGTTGAATTAACTCTCTGGCTGAAGTTTGTAAAGAGAAAGCAAAGATGAAAAAAGAGATTTCACATAAAAGCAGACCTGTAAGTTAAACCAAGCTAAGTCTGTGACTTCCACAGTTCTGTGCTTTCAAGTCTGTGGAGTTGTTGTATTTTGGAGCCATCAGCAGGGGGAGGGGGAAGAAGATATAAGACAAAGCTTTCCAGACAAAAGAAAAATTCAGATCTTTGTCTTCCAGCTTCTAAAACATATTTACTGGAGCCATTTATCCTGACAGTCACTAAAAGTGCTTTCTGAAGGCTTCCAGTTGTACCCACTTCAGGGTAGAAATGTAGTAGGTTAATAATGATGTTGTGTTCTTCTTACCAGTACAGTTTCAGAAGTTTCTCACTAGTTACTTTATCTCAAAATCCGGGAAACCGTTGCTTTATAGTTCAAGTGTGTTGTGAATTCTTCTCTTCGACATCTGATTTGTGGAATGGCTGAAATACAGCCCAGCCTCTCTGGGGGGTGAAATCTGTCATTAAATCTTCTGCCACACAGACTGAAAGTTACTGTAGAGAAGCTGTGAGAGGTGCTCAGGGGGGTGCCTGGAGGCCAGCTCGGGTGGGAGCCCTTGGGTGAAGGGATGAGGAATTGTACCTAGGACTCTGATTATTCTTCTACACGTTACACCCTGTTGAAGGGTGCCATGCTATGGCTTAGTCTAGGCTTTGGGATGTGCCTCTCCTTAGGCGCCGTGACAGTAGTTGTGAGTTGATCCTACGCTCCTTATCTCAAAGGAACAGAGCACATAACAGTATTCACTGTTGTAATTATTTCAGTATAGGCTGTAACTTATAGCTTTAACATGTGGATGTTAAGTGTTTTACGCTGTTGTAATTGTAAATCTATATAATTAGATGGAGAGTCTTTTCAGGACACTGACCCCTGTCTAACAGCACAAAACAGTTTTTATTGATGGTGGTAATCCAGATGGCTAGTAATAGATAACTAAAAGGATAGAAGAGTAAGCGAAATTAAATAAACATTTGAAGTTCAACTCTTACCGCAAGAAGGGTTTGTTTAGTAATTTAAACAGTGGCAGTTCAGGAGAAGGCCTATTAGCTCTATTGTATCTGAAATAGTGAAGAAGTTCTTCAGCTTTGAAAAGAGGAAAGAAAACCTGCAAGGAAAGTACTTGAATATGTTTTTAAAAAGAAATCCACAACAATGCAATTTCTGGAGGAAAAAAAAAAAAACACAAAAAAACCAAAAAACACCAAACCCAAAAAAGTTTTCAGCTTTTCTTTAAATAAAGGTACACCCACAAAGACTATTAGTGCCATGTCAGCTGTAATGGATCTTTGTTGTTCTGCAATTATGTTGTACCTATGTTGTTTAAAAATATTTTTGAGAGACTGGAGAAGGTTATGTGATTGAAAAAGAAATTATATTTTTTTTAAAATCAGAACTAGACACTGAGATGTTAAAATTCACAATAGTTGTATAATTGAAACAAATGACATTATTATTGTATGCTTAAGTACTTCAGTAAAGTCTTTTAATTGGCTTATTTACCTTTAAAAAATACTGCACTGATTATTTAAGTTCTGTTGGTAAGTATGTATGTATCTGAAGAGTACAAAAGATAAATTTTAATTATTAATGGTTTTATTCATATACTAAAACTAAATATACAATTTTATTAAATACTTGCAAATTGATATGCTGTCTGTATTATGTCCTGTAGAAAAATAACCATACTCTTTTAATTGCTATTAATACTGGGTATGCCAAAACCCAGTAACAACTAATGTAATATAAATAGTAGCACAGACATCTCTGACTGTTTTGTTCTTCATAAAGATACCAGGCACAAAAGATGAGCTTTGAGAGTTCCTCGGGAAGGTAGATCTGAGCAGAGAGTTTTGGTTTGATTCCAACATAAACAAATCAGTAGACTAGGGAATTTCAAAGAATTTCAGTTATGTTGATAGTATTTTCAGTTTCTGACCGTGACTGTTATGGAACGTGGACAAAGCATCCATTTCATACTGGTGGGACACTGCTGCACATACCAGTTTGTGGTATGCACATTTATTCTGGCCAGAACAAGTCTCTTGGTGACAACTTCTATAAAATGTGGTTGTCGTGCTGCCAGATACCACAGTGTGAGTTCCATACAAATGGGCATGTATGGGATTTCATAGTATTGCTTTAGATTGGGAGGAATCTTACAGACAAACAAGAAAACCTTTATACAGCCTTACTAAAAAGGGTTTAAAAATCAAATTCCAGAAGACTTTTCCTCACATGTGACTTTTTCTCAAGGGTTGATAACTGTAAATGACTAGTCATCTTGACATGAAAGAAACCTAAATATGTCTCTGCACATATATATATATTTAACCTACAAACTCCAACAAACCTCTAGATTGGCAAATCAGAACCAAAGAAGCAAAAGAGGGATGGAGGAAGCCATAGACTGGTTGCGTTGGAGAAACCTCCTCTGGAAATGAGAATGACTGTGAACTGCAGTTGGATCTGTTCTATCCCTTTCACAAAGTCATATACAATGAGAAAAGCTTTCAGCTTTGCAAGAATCTCTGGACACATGTAATCAATTTTATCTCCAGTAACAAGGATTGGGGTTGGGATTATTAATAGAGTGTAAATACATTAATTGGAACTTTCCTCCATCTCTGTGGTAGCAGTTGTAGAGGGCAGCTGGCACGCAGTGCTCCATGTGAGCCCTTTCCCGGTATTGCCTTTTTTTCCCCCGTGCTATGTAGCAGTTAATGATTTTGATGAACTTGGCTGTAACTTTTAACATTGGGTTGACAAGGCCAAGGTGCTTGCATTTTTTTTGGTCAGTGCTGCATTCATAACAACTTGTATTTGTTGCACCTCTCAGTGAGGTGATCTCCTCCGCACGTTTGGCACAGAGGGCAATCTCAGAAATATGTTTCAAATTAAGTACAGTGTGCTGCGCCAGGGATGTTGTGTTTGGTAGTTAACTTCTCTAGATTTACTTGCACAGCCGATCGGCACTGGCTGATAATGAAGTGGACGATTTATGAATGCTAAGGGCATGGTTAGGATGATCCTGTTGACATCTAAAAGCAGAAAAGAACATGCTGAGCCTCGGGAAACCATAAAAGCTTTTTATCCTAGTGAAAGCATACTGTGCATTAGGGAGTTGACCTTAATGCCCTGGCACATTTAATTATTTTTTTAAATATTTTAAATGTGCAGAAATAAATTATATTTTATTATTTTTAGTTCTCCATGTTAACGTCTACAACTTACAGCTTTTTCTCATAAAATTTGTTGTTTGGATTTCTCTGAGAGTCAGAAACTAATTTTCCTGTATTAACACAGAGGATTGGAAGCTGACTATCACAGCGTGCTCTAGCAAATGCAGGACAATAGATCTCCTATTACTACCTAGTGGTTTCTTCCATGAACTATTTTTATTATTGCTGAAACAGTTCACCACACTGTGTAACTTACTGAAATGGTAACTGTTGAATGATTCAGTGATTCTGCAGGTTTTGCTGGTGCTGTGGTCATGCCATCCATAGCGGCTTGGACGTGGGTTGTGATGAGAACCATGAAATGCTGTGTTGTACCCTGCCTACGCCAGGAAAGTCATGTCCTCAGAGCTCTGACTTTCAGTTACTGAAATTAAGTCACTGGAGCACACACAGTGACATCTTGGCATAGCCTGCTTGTCTGCAGGAGATCTCGTGTTGTTCAGGGGGTTGTTTCACTCCGGAGACAAGCTATGGTTTGCCAGCTTACATCAAACATGTGCGGACAAATGCAAATCTGCAGAAACAAGAAACACTGTGTTGCTAAAACTGTAAAGTACACCAGAACTAACACGGGCAAATGTGAGTTGTTTATGAAAAATGTGTTAGAAGTGCCATAGGGTGGAATTATCACTTATAAAGATCTCACTCCCACAGCTTAGAATAGCTTAAAGGTGCTGGAAAATAAGGTTCTGCACTGATCTCTGGAGATCGTGTCTATTTTGTCTTAATTATTATAGCTCTGAATATTGTTACTCTTTAATGCCATGTTGTGAAATCCATGATGTGCTCAGCACTCCAACCATACAGCCTGCAAAATATTTTTTTAGTTCCTTTAAAAACCAACATATTGATTCCTACCAGTTTTTGAACTAGAATTTTGTGAGCAGTGTCATATAATTTACTTGACCTACAAATACACCTCTGTGTGTCAGTACATGTATTATCTTATGTCATTATTTCCATTTTTTTCTAGGATTAACAATGCCAATCACTGTAATATTTCTGTAGGAGGGGTATGTTTACCTTATCTGTATCCATTTTCTTCCTGCTTCTCGGACCTAACGATGTGGTAGTCTTTCCAAGGTACAAAACTGTCTAGTGAAGTTACTGACTTGCTCCAGAACAGCTCAGTCTTTAATTATGCTCTGGATTGTTGAGGCACAACAGTCACTCTCAGTAGAGCTTCTTAACAGTAGTCTTGGCATGGCCATTAAGATCAAGTCCTAGATCCTGACCAATTTGTTTATTTGTATTCCCTGATACTTTTTTCTGTTACTCTCAGTAACAGTGAGGCAAATGGAAAGGAGTATTCCGCCACTGTAAGGCCGAAAGGCGTTATCTTAAGAGAAGTTCTAACTGTGGTGCATGTTGGGGTGTGTGTGTGAGGGTGGAGAAGCTCTACCGGCTTAAGTAACTCCTTTGTGTGGGGCAGCATATTCACGGTGTTCCCGACATCTTCCAGCTCTCATGAAGTGATGGCAGCGAGACTGGGAGCACTGACTTGTCCATGACTCTGTCTGAACCCGGTTGTGATGGCAAATGCTTAACATAAGATGATGAATCTGTCTCCACTGCCACAGAGAAATAAAAAAAAAAAAAAAGGGGAGAAGAAGGATGATTATAACTTTCCTCTTGTAGTCAAGAGGTAAACCTTCAGAAAAGTTGGAGGAGTCAAAGGATTGATTTGTTGTGAAGGATAGTTAGAGGAGACAGCAAATCAATTTACTGAAGTGAGAAGTTTGTGGGAGGGTCTGCTAGGACTTCTGGCTAGGGAGGACTAAGTTAAATGATGCCCCAAAGTAAAATGATGAAGATAAAGGCGGGTGTTTCTGAAATGAAAGGAAGGACTGTGGAATTAAATGCAGATCTCAAAGCAGCAAAGAATCTACTCTTGTGCTTGGGAATTTATGATAGAGGTAAATTAAAGAAGCCAATTGTTGGCAGAAAATTGCTCAAAGAAATTTTATAAACTAGAGATAACTTCATAAGAACTTAGAAATAGAAAGGGGGGAAAAAAATCAAATCCCAGAATGTTTCTAGAAGAGATGTGTTACAGGTTTTTAAAGTGAATCTGATTTCTGGTTGAGATATAATATTAAACTTTTGTAAGATGATAACTATTTAAGAGTTTACTTGAGCTGTGTAATTTCTTTATAGCCATTTTAGCCTTTTATGATTAGATTCTTCTATGCTAATTTTTTTTGAAACAAACTGGTTTCCCTAAAGTGAATCTGTTATATCTTATGCTACAGTAGAATATTTTTCTAAAACGAGTAAATATAGGAAAAAAATCTAAATAGAAAAGTAGAAAAATTATTTCCACGGTGGATTTTTTCTATAGATCCTGTGACTTTATAATACTTCATTCGTTTACAAGTATAGTCTGAAGGGAGGTTTAAATATGAATTTTGTATTATTGGTATTTAATCTAGTGAAGTGTGATCTTAGCTTCTTTGTGTGATGGGTAATAGGGGAGGGACAAGTAATTTAAATCTTTAGTGTGATTCATTGATGTGTTAAGAATAGAAGTATAATATGTCATGACACTTTGCTGTCTTCTATTTATTGCAATTGGCCTTTTTAAGATGTTTAAAAAGAATCTAAAAATTCACTGATGTGACATAGTTCTTTAAAAATTTCCATGAAACAGAGATGCAAGGTTATGTAAAATTCCTAACTCTCAGGATTCAGGACAATGCAGGATTAGGTCTGTTGTCTTAAACTTTATATTTATCATACATATTTAACACAGAAAATAGATTTTCATTTTTTATTTGATCTTCAGCTTTCCAGAAGTCTTCCTCCATCCCTGTTGATACATCTTTTGTCTAACATCAGTTGTGTGACACATGCTTATTTTGCTATGTATCAAAAGCAGCTGGTTTTAAGGGAAGTCTTTTATGTCATTCTCTTTGTATGTCATTTCTATTAATTATTTTAGCTGTGATTTTTATATTTGCAGTGGTTAAATTTTCTTAGTATAATCAGTGTATGTCTACAAAGAAGAACAAATATCTTTTCATTCCCTGTTTCAAAAGGTTTGTCTTTTTGGGCTTTTCAGTTATTATCTTAATCAGCAGGGTCTCTTAGCACTCAGTGACTGAACAGCAGTGACATTTCTGTTCTTCTCATTTTCATTTTTATTCCAACTTCTTGTTTGCTAAAGAAACAGAATGGAATGATTGTTTTAGGATGTTGTCAGCATAGGTTCCTTGGGCTGGCCGATATAAATCTTGCCAAGTATGCTTGTGCCAGGTACACTGCTGCATCAGAATTGAACATAGAAATTTTGAAGGACATGAAAAGTTTATGATGTTTGCTTTTTGAGTTCCACTTCACTAATATTGAACAGCAGTGTATGTGCTCAGCTACGTAAAGAAGGAAAGAGAAGAAAAGCTAGTGCGTTTGTATAGCCAGCCTATCTGTACTGCATGTGATTACCTAGAAAATTCCATTTGGTTCAGTCAACAAGTTTTACGCGGCCTCTTCTTTCTTTCCAACTGTTCCCTTTGAGATAAGTCTGGAATAGTAAAGAAAAAAAATACTATTTATACCTTTGAATGTTGAGGCTTTATACATGTATAGATAGATCATAACAGCTTTACATTCTTGTAATAATGACATTTTATCTTTATTTGTTACAAACAGAGTGGCAAGAATATTTAAAGGATGGTGGGACAAAGTGATTTCCATTTCCCTACTTCAGAAAGAGATCATGAAATAAATTTTCTTCAGTTTGTCGTGTTGATAAAGTTGCAATTCATACATAACATTAACCTATACGTGCATTTAGAAAAACAAATTAAGTGTAAAAACAGAATACTGACCCTGGCTATTTCTTGTTAATCTGGGGTATGTGGGGTGCTGTTTATAGTGAGCCTTAGACTAGTATTTCCCCATAAATGTTGTTTGGGTGAGTTCAGATCTTTTGTTTCAATAATACTTCATGAGCTGTAAGAACATAATCTGAAAAGTTAGGGGGACCTGGGGCTGTTGATTGACAGCTGGCTGAACAGGAGCCAGCAGTGTGCCCAGGTGGCCAAGAAGGCCAAAGGCATCCTGGCTTGTATCAGAAATAGCGTGGCCAGCAGGGACAGGGAAGTGATCTTACCCCTGTACTCAGCACTGGTGAGGCCACACCTCAATTCCTGTGTTCAGTTTTGGGCCCCTCACCCCAAAAAGGCCATTGAAAGACTCAAGCGTGGCCAGAGAAGGGCAACGGAGCTGGGGCAGGGTCTGGAGCACAGGTCTGCTGGGGAGCGGCTGAGGGAACTGGGGGGGTTCAGTCTGGAGAAGAGGATGCTGAGACCTCATCGCCTTCTACAGCTCCCTGAAAGAAGGTTTTGGAGAGCTGGGGGTGAGTCTCTTGCACCAAGGAACAAGCAATAGGACAAGAGGGAATGGCCTAAAGCTGCCCAGGGCAGGGTCAGGCTGGCTCTGAGGAAGGATTTCTGTGCAGAAGGGGCTGTTGGGCGTTGGAATGGGCTGCCCAGGGCAGGGGGGAGTCCCCGGGATCCCTGGAGGGGTTGAAGAGTCGGGCTGAGCCAGCGCTGAGGGATCTGGGGGAGTTGGGAACGGTCAGGGGGAGGGTCATGGTTGGGCTGGAGGGGTTTCAAGGGCTTTTCCAACCTCGATGATTCTGTGAAAAGGTCTAAGTGCCACTGTCATGTAAACTGTGAGTATTTCTTATTCCTTAAGATTTTGAATTTATATCAGCAGATTCAGTGCAATAATCCTGAGATAACATAATGTATTTTTTATTGAATACATAAATTGTAGGTATTAGAGAAGATCATGGAACACTTGAATAACCCTTTAGAAAACTATCACAAAGTTTATAAGTGAAATTATTCCCAATCTATGGCACATGGACAGAATAATGCACTTTATAATACATTAATGAAAGTGGCTACTGTGTATGATTTCACTGCCATATATAATTTCACTGAAAGTGTGCTTAATCTAAGACAAGTAGCAATTCAGTGTAAATAGTTTAGAAATTCAGTGATGGCCATTTTTTGTGGTTTTGCCATTGCTTTTCACACGCTCCAAATGTTTATTTGCAAATCTCTTATGTTAAGTGAGATATGAAAACCCCTCAACTTCCATCAGAATGATGCTTCAATGATTTTTATCTCATTAATTATTTTTAAAAGCTCAAATTATTCCTGGAGTACATCATCAGGAAGAATTAAAGCAATCCGCCTGATAAACAAACTGCCATTTTCCTTAACATGCGTAAGAGCTCTCTGTACAGAAGTGTAGCTCCTTCAATGTTGTTTCCCTTAATCCACTCCACTAGGTTTTATTTTTTTCTACAAAATAAATAAAAAAAGATGTTTAAATTGATCATTGTAAGTTTGTATCTATGACCTTATCTACCTGACATTAGAAATTCCAGGTTTTGGCTTTTTTCTAGCAACATGTAGTTTTAGTGGAAAAATAGATTTCTAAGTCTTGTAAAGCTTCCTGTATTTCTTTGTAAGCTGTCTCTGAAGTCTGTGCTATCATGTATTCACTATTTCTTTTTTTTGGGTGTTCAAACTAGCTAGAAGTAAACCAGACCAGGTATGTGTACACGTTGCCATGTTTTGGATTCAACAGTAAAAATCCTTTGCTAACATTTTTGCTGAAGTTCCAGGAGTTACATATTCAGCTGTCTAGGGCCGGAGACTGTAACTCAAGGTATCACATCAACTAACTCATTCCCTAAGGTTTCGTGTGCCCTGTATCTGTAATGTACTGCTGGGAAGTCAGATGTAGAAAAAGAATTTTTTGCAGTGATTTCGAAAAAAGCTTGATTTCTACAGTGCATTGCTTAATAAGAGTATCCTCTACGACATAAGAGTCTGGTTTATAAAAATGCATAACAAAAATCAAATACATTTTCATGTAGCACACCTGAAATATTTGAATTCTGGACTAGCTCTGGAAATCAGAGACCAAGAGAACGTGTGTGTGAATATGCATCTGTTTGGAAAGGTGTCTTCCAAATGCTAATCTTCTCTATTATGGGATCTACTTCCAGTGTTCTAATGTATTGCTTTATGACAGTAGTTTTCTTCCCAATCTTTTTAAAGAGAGGGCATTTTTTTTTTTTCATCTTGGCATTAGGAATAAAAATTCTCTTTCTTAAAAAATTACTATGTGTGACTCTGCTCTTTAGTTTGTATTTTTTAAAATGAGGAAAATTACACTTTCAGAGAAAAGATACTAATATCGGTTCATTATTGTTTTTATAAAACAGAAGGACTGTGCTTGAAATGTTTGCCACTGCAGGCATTATTAGTGGAAGTGGACTTGCAGAAACTAATTTTGTAATATATTTATGGAAGATTAGATTTCAGATACTATGTTCTGGGGTTTCTTTTTTTCTCCTTCTCCCACCCTGCCCAAGGGGGAAAAACAATCTCTCACTGAATAATTCATGAATAACAGAAAATAAAATTGAAAACATGGAAAGTGTCAGGAATTGAGGGAGGGGATTCTTCCCCTCTACTCCACTCTCATGAGACACCCACCCCCCGCAGTGTCATGTCCAGCTCTGGGGCCCCCAACATCAGAAGGACACGAACCTGCTCAGGCGGGTCCAGAGGAGGCCATGAAGATGCTCAGGGGGCTGGAGCACCCCCCTGTGAGGACAGGCTGAGAGAGCTGGGGGGGGTTCAGCTGGAGAAGAGAAGGCTCCAGGGAAAGCTTAGAGCGGCCTCACAGGACTGAAAGGCTACAGGAAAGCTGGGGAGGGACTCTGATCAGGGGTGTAGGGATAGGATGAGGGGTAAAAATGACAGAGGACAGATTTAGATTAGCTGTAAGGAAGAAATTCTTCCCTGTGAGGGTGCTGAGGCCCTGGCCCAGGTTGCCCAGAGCAGCTGTGGCTGCCCCCTCCCTGGAAGGGTTCAAGGCCAGATTGGACGGGGCTTTGGGCAACCTGGGCTAGTGGAAGGTGTCCCTGCCCGTGGCAGGGGGGTTGGGACTAAATGATCTTTAAGGTCCCTTCCCACCCAAACTATTCCATGATTCTATGACACATATTTGAGAAACTGTGTCAGGATTAGAATAAGCTTTAAAATAGAAGGTGAGAATGTACTTGGATTTAGGTACAATATGGTGGCTAGAAGATGGTCAGAAACTGATTTTATCTAAGTGAAGACACCTTGCAGGATTAAGTTTAGACATCCTTAACACCACTGTAACACCAGCTTGTCAGCGTTCTCCTGTACTTCAGAAATACTCCTCCTGCCTTGCCCAATTATTAAAAAAACTCCAATCTCCCCTGGTCCCTTTGCATTCTTAATGCCCTTAAATCTGCGGAGAGTGTGGGGTTTATTTCTTATGTTCACTATTTTACCTTCTAAACTTTAGGTGTCTTCAGTTACAGTACTAATACAATTTTGCAGTAACATGGGCTTCAGCACAGGCTGTGTAATCCCTGAGGATCGCTAATCTGCGCCGATCACACCACTGCAGTGTCATCGCCACACTTGGTGCTGGGTATGACAGGAGTAGATGAACTCTGCCTCTGCTGCATGCCTGTACTCCGAGCAAATTTCTGATCAGAGCAGGGGCAAGATAACAGATGCACCAGATGTAATACTTGTATTAAGTACTTACGTTTTAAAGCCATTCAAATATCTGAGCCAAAGAATCTTGTAATGATGTCTAGACAATAATACGAGCACATCTGTGTTATGGGAACTTCTCTGAATCTCCTGTGTGGGCCTGTTACTTGTACTTATGTGTGTAAAAAAAAAAAAAAAAAAAAACAAAAAAAAACCACACAACACAAAAACAAACAAAAAAAACCCACACAAAAAAACCCAAACCCAAACAAAAAAAAACTCCTCCCCAAACACAAACCCCAAACAAACAAAAACCTACCAAACAAAAAAACACCTTAAAAACTCAAAACGACTGAGAATGCTTCTGAGCCTGCCTGATTTCCACTCCTGCCACCATGTCCCAAGCACGCCAACGTACTGTACGTATGGAGGTGGTGAAGCATCCCTGAAATGTTGGCACTGGGGTACCTTGTCCTTAGTGCTCCGGACTTCCACAATCTCATGCTTCAGTGCAGCCTCCCTAGGTGATATCCCCACCCTGCTGAAGTTTCTGCTAAGTTGTAGGTTCCCTCCTTCCAGCAAGGCAGCAGAGCAGACAGATTTATAGAGGGCAGTAAGAGAAGTAACTTCATAATGTTATTATTATGTTTAGTTGAAAAAAAAATAATTTATAATTCTTCCTGAAATAGAATTACTATTCTCTTGACACGATCCCTGCTAGCACAGCCATATGTATGATATCAAAGTAGGATTTTTCTTCCAACTTTTTAGAAGGAATTCCTGACATAGAGTGAAGATGGGGTTGGCATAACATGAGTATTAGTAGAAATGTGATGGGACTCTGTGGACGTCCATGGATAGCAGTCTCCCATTGGAACAAGTAAGTATTTTCATACTGGTTTTATTGATAGAAAGCTGATATGAAGAGTTGCCCAAGGGAAGGGAAGAAGCTTGCAGAGAGGCAGACATCACCAGTTTCTTTTCACTGGCAAGACTGCAATACAGCTTTTAAATGGATTTTACTATTATAATGAGATTTCAGTCTCTGTCCTGACCACGTGTAAATGATAGGAGTATGTGGTAACATATGTCTATGCTTATAAAAAGACTAATACTATTTTTCACAAGTTGTACTGATATAGCCCACAGACATTCCTGGTTTAAGCAAGGCAATGGATCTCCCTTGCACTGACCTGCCGTAGAGTAGATGGAGCTACTCCTACCTGTACTCACCCTTGGAGCCTCTTACGCGTTTCCCCATTCTTCCTTATTTTGCAAGTTACTCTGCATTCAGTCTGAATTTTGTGCCATAGGTTAGTATACATGATGAATAATTGACTTGGAGACTTGATAAGAAAAAAAGTTATTTCCAAGCATACTACTTTATCTCTTGAGCGATTATTTATGGTATGAGTGCCTGTTGTGGACATACTCTTGCCACCTGAAGAACAATCTGACTTTATTTTACTTCATATACCAAGAACTACAATATGCACTAGAAAAATCAAACATACTTTATAAGACAAATAGTAACATCTGGGGATAAGGAATATAAATAGGGTGACATCAAATGAAAAGAGCTGATGATCCAACAAGGCTTGTATAGATCATGTTGTCTCTAATGTCAGGAGAATTGCAGATTAGTCTTGCTGCTCTTTATAAGTAAGCCTATTTATCAACTTTCTGGAAAAATCTAATTTAAGGTGTCACGTTTGCCTTAGTTGTGCCACACTTCAAAGCTTAAAGTACAGGGGTTTGTCAGCCATTCTCTCCTGGCTGTAATCAGCGTGTGAGATTCCTGTTCAGGCCTTTCTCCACCAGCCGGGTCCAGGCTACACCTGGCTGAATACCATAATGTAATTTTAGTTTGCTTGATTGGTAAAGTAAAAAAACGAGGAAGCCTTAGCTTTTAACATCTTTATCCAATTCAGACTTAATGTTCAGAGAGACAGAGCAATTTAAATTGCAAATGTTCATTATAAGAATCTGGATTACTATAAAGTGTAACTTAGTCACACCATAGAGCAAGAAGATGATGAGCCCTAGAAAAAAAACCCTTTTGGACAAAGTGGATACTGGCAGAGGCTATGCTATTTTTCCTGAATAACCTACAGAAAGAGAAACTGGTTTTATGAAGGGATATAACAAGAAATGTGACTTTTAACAACTCCGGAGAAAATATGCAGGAATATAAAAATTCGTAGTTTTGCTACCATGTACTACATTTTTAACATGATGCTTTATATCCGAGTCACAAAACGGATTTGTGTACATTTATATTCATTCTTTAAAAGCTGAGTAGAGCTCAGGCAACTAAAACAAGTTGTTTGATATTATGTTCTCTTTTTTTTCCTCTTTCACTTGATGTAAGAATACCTTAGCATATAATGTCACATTAGTTTTATATATGCAAATACTTTCAAGTCAGAACATGTAGTGTGAGCATATTTTATCAGCTATTACCACTAAGATTTTTACATATACAAACTGAAAAAAAAGTCCTATGTTTATCAAAATTTAAAGTAATTTTGCTCCTTTAGGATTATCTGAATTTGTTGGAATGCCTCTGTTCTTATATCAGAAGAAATCCAACTATGCATTGATTATGAACTTTTTGTCATTTCTGAAATTTGGGAAACTCATTAAAGTATGTTAGCAATGATGTGCAAGATAAAACAGAAATGTAACACAGTATCTGATTGTTACTTAAATGTAATAAAATAATTTGTGCACCAAAGCCTTCAATAGCATATTCTCGTAGATAGGCATTTTCTTAGGCATTCCAAAATGCTGATATTCTCACAGAGAGCTTTAGGATAAATCCGTATAATTCCTGTGCATGACATTTTGAAAAGACCAGAGCTATGAATATCACACCTGATTGCTTTTAAGTCAAAAGCTTTCATGTGCAGGAAATAATGTTTCAATTAAAAAGAGAGAGAAGGGGGAGGTCATTTGACATTACTACATTGCATTCAAAATCATGTACAGAAAAAGAAAATTAGAACAAATTCAATAGGCTGCTGACTCAAAGCTGAACAGCCTTAAACGTTTGTATCACCTGTTCAAAAGATTGATAGCCACATTTTTTGTGTCAAATGACTATATTAAGTCTTAGAACTTGGTGGTCTCAGTCTCTTGATTTTTGAAATTTTGCTATTGCTAGTTACCAAGTGCTTGGTTTTATTCTTTGTTGTTCCCACTTCACTTTTGTCATCATTTAGTGTCTGAAATCTATAAATTCCTCTATTATAATTTCAACTCTGAAGATACCATGTAAGATTACAAATAGTTGACAGCAGGTGGGAAGAATTTCTACACCTTAGTATACTGACTTTCCTGTGTGCTTTTTCATGTGACCTCTACTTGAGTTTACAATTAAGAGTGCATATATATGCATTTGTAAGAGTAGTAAGCATTTTAATTTTTAATACTACAGTATCTGGCAGATCACTAGAGATTCACGAGAATCTTTTTTTCTTGCATAAAACAAGAGGATGCATTTAGCCTAAAATTGCCCTTGAAGTAGATACTCTAGTAATATTTCAAACAATTTCTCCCAAATGACATATCCTTTCCTGTAAGATACCTGATCATTGAATCCTGAAATACGGATGTGGGTTTTGCTTAGGGTTGGGTTTCTTTACAGAGCCATCAAGATAAAGAATTTACCACGTGAAGATTCACCATCTATGTATGGATTTTGCTACCTGTATGAAAAGCATTGTTCTTCTATGGATGACCTCCTTGCACAGAATGATAGTTTTATCCTTCTCTACATCATTATGTTTGCTGTACAAAAATCCTGCTGTGCTACATCATAATAACATGTAATCTTCTTGCTTAGTTTAGCTGAGATTTAAGGAGCCGCTTCCATGGAAGCAGTTTTCTAAAGTCTGATCTATAATTTACCAGAATCAACCAGGCAAAAGAGCAAGAGGCTTTATAAGAGGGATACAGCCCTTAAAACTCTTAAATGAAGATTAGTTTAAAGTTTTACAATCCGGTACAGAACCATCTGGCAAATCTCATGTCAGGCTTTGTTAAACCTCTGAGCTTTCCTAGTATGCTATAGTCATTCAACCCCCACCCCACACCCTGCCTTTATCTTCCATTCCTCTGTCTCCTGCCAGGCACCCGCTTTACTCAGATATGTTGGAACAAAAGAAAGAAATAAGTGAAGGGCTGATTTTTCTACAGGAATAGTGTAACAGCTGTAAATGATGGAGACTGGGGGTGTGCTGCACCTCTGGAAATCATGCCCTTATAATTGCTGGCTGGCGGGATATGCACTAGGTGATTTATTGCATCTTTGAAGAGGTAATTGCAAGATAAAAGCTGCCTGTTGGCAGAACCATTAGAGACTTGCTGGGTTAAATTGTGGCTTTTGAGGCCAAGGAATCACTGGGAGGACGTATAGCAACATCACAAGGCATTTTGATACTTTCAGAAATGAAGCCACGCAGTGGTTGCAGCCAAAACAATGTAGTTGTGTCAGTGGCTCCAGATTGCTCTTTGGTGTGGAAAGCCAATTGTTCCCATCATTCCTAAATCACATTTCAGGGTTCTAGACTGCGGGTTCCTCACCAATACCTGTGAGTTCCAAATTGTATTTTTGTTCTTTGGCAAAAGGCAGATCTACTGTGTTTCTCAAACACAAAGCAAAAACCCTCCTGTATGAATCTGTACTAACATCTTCATTTCAGCTGTCCCGTGGCTTTCCCATACACTTACATGTCATACAGATTTATTTCCATATTTATACAAAGCTTGGAAACGTGGAACAAAATAATTTGTTCTAGCAATCTGTTGCGTGAAAATTATTCATTCTTCACTTAAATTAACCCTTCTGTTCACCTTTCACGTGAAGGCTCTTAGGCTGAAGGAGAGGACCGCAGGAATCCAATTACCTGAAATCAATTTAGAGGCAAGAAGGAGGCATTGTTAGTGGAGATTATCTCCTTCTCGGGCTTACAGTGTTTCTCTGTCTCAGTGTGATAATAAAGATATTCTGCCTGGACAGTGAAATTAGTATATGTGATTTCCTGGTTATCATGTGGGACAGAAAAATAGTGAAGTCTGCAGTTCTTGTCTAAAAATGTAGCTTCTGGCTTTATATTTTAAACATAACTAGAAAAGACAAAAGGTGCCCCAAATAAACATGTGCAATCCCAACTAGACTCCCAACTAGACTTCGATAATGTAACACAGCTAATATACTACTTACAAAATGTCTTTTGCTGTTTATTTCCTAAATCTTACTTCAAGCCGAACAGGATTTTAGCTTGAAAGACAACTTCCCAAAGCACCTTTTTTTTTTTTTTTTTTCTTTCCTGTAAAGTGCAGGAGTGAAACACTTTGAGTCAGACAATCTTAATGCTGCCATAGCAATTTTGTAAGGCACCAGAGAAAAATGCATCGTATTATTTTTGAATTTCAGTCTGCTGTTGCTTCTCACAGCAATCAATAACCATTAGAATTATTGGTGGTAGTATCCGTCTGGATAATTCTAGGGCTTTTCCAGAAATCAAAATACATAAACCAAAATTGTCATGTTGTAACTTTTTTCTTTTCTTTTTAACTCTTATAAAGCCGTTTTTGCTTTGAAGAAAAGCAACAAAACCTGTCAATAGGGAAATGCGATTAAAAAGGAGATGACACCTAGCTGAACAAATCAAGTAGTTAGTATTCAAATAAAAAGTTTGAGGACCAGAACAAATTCCTTTTGTGGTTTGGAGAAGTGATAGTCATTGAAAAATAAATCATATCTAGTAACTTGAACCATGGATATTTTTATGATTATTTTAAAACCCCCAACCAGTTGAACATAATTTAACTTCTCTCCAGCAAAAATGGAAGGACTTTCCCCACCTTTCTAGAGTATGTGTTTTGGATTAGAGGTGGCTGCCTGGCATTCCCGGCTGTAGGAAGCAAAGGGACACCGTGGGTGCTGTGGCCGGGAGCGCAGGTCGAGCTGGGGTGGGCAGAGGCAGAGAGCGGTCAGCTGCCTGCCCCTCGGCTCCCGAGGAGCAGGGTGCTCTCTGCTTGTCCAGCGGGACGTGGCAGCTCCTTGCTGCTGGTGTGGTGCCATGCGGAGAGGGAGAGGCAAAAGGGAGAGCTCAGCGGGGGGCTGTCGGACAGCATTGCAGGGATGGGGCACCCCTTTTCCTCAGTCACCTGCATCCCACCTGCCTGAACTACAGAGGGGACTGGCAGGGCAGGATCCTAGACTGAGCCAGCTGGACTAGTACCTTAGGGCAGAGAGAGAAGGGTTGTGTCTGATGGAGAAAATAGGCCAAGCAAATTAGCAGGGTCTTGTTATGGATCAGCCTAACCTGTGCAGGCACCGGGAGCTGAGTAGTGCGGGGGAAAGATGCAGTCAGAAGGCAGATCTTCTGCACACAAGTGGTTGTTGTAAGATTAATTTGAACTATCTCAGGTGCACAAGAGATTTCCTCCTCATATTTCAAAGTGGGGACCACCAGTACAGCATCCTAATGATAAAAATGAAGTCTGACTTAAAAGGATGACTTTCATAACCTTTAAAATGTATTTTACAATTTATTTTCTCTGGTAGATTTTGGAAGCCTGGATATTACCTGTCAAGCTGTCATAGGTAATTATATGTTTGTTAACTTATTGTTCCTAATAAACAACAGGAAATATTCATGATGAATTTCATTTTTTCCTGAACAAAAATTATTTAATAACTATTTTGATTAAATATTAAAGCTTTCTTTTGCTGTTACAACTAGATAGAAAATTTCAAATATCAGCAAAGGATTTTGTGCACAGTCTTTTTACTAACTGGCTATTATGCTGGACTTTATTGATTGCTACCATAATTGATCAGGGTAGTTTCTAGGTGGTCATGTGGAAGACTGATGTGACTGGCTGTATGATGACTCAGCAAACTAAAACTTACTTCATACTGAAAATAACTCAAAACTGGACCTTCTGTGGATGGACAAGACTGCCTGGCCTTGGGGAGCAGTTGACAGTATCATGTTTCCCATTGGGCAAAAGTGGTTATGGAGACCAAGGAAACCTTCACAGCCAGCAACACCTTAGGTGGTTTCCTATCTTATTCCCCCCCCCCCAGTGTCTGTATCAGGGCAGCAATGTGGGATGTCTGGTAATGATTTAGAGCAAAATGAGTCCCCCTCAACTCTGGCAGAGGGGGGAGATCTCAGAAGGTGGTGGATGAATGGTAGGAACTTCATCAGCTGTCCAGATAACGCCCTGTGCTTGTGGAACAGTAGTTGGCTGTAACAGAAGTGACAGGTGGTTCATCAAACATGAAAAGAAACTAATTTATTCCAGAAGTCAAGCCTGCCTGCTAGAGAAGTTGTAATCGGTGCGTGCACAAGAGCTAAGGGAGCTTTAATAGCACTGCTGAAACCATAATGTAATATCCAGGCTGAAATCATTCCATCTTTATCTCATTATGAGTACAATTTTCTTCTATGTGTGAAACTTAAATGTCAAATTGAGGAAGTGGAGGGAACATAAACAAAAGACTGTGGGCATATTCTATTGTTTCTTTAGAAGAATTGTAGAAGCTTCAGAAGGCTGTGGGAAGATGCTCCAAGCAAAATGGGAGGATAAAGGCTTTCGAAAACTTCCCACTTTTAGTAAGAGCTTCTTTATCTGCACTGGAAGAAGGAAGCTCCCAGGAGGATTGTCTATCATTACCATATTCTTCTTCTTTAAGAAAGAGAAAAGAGAACTTGTGAATAAGTGCTGCTTATGTGATCCATTAAGAATATGTGTATATCTCAGCGAGCGGTAAGTAGGGAGCTTGTACACTAGAAGAACAATTGCTCTAGTAGCAGGTAGTGCAGAACAGGTATTCACATAATTTTTTTGCAGCACGCTGGGTTGGAAGCTGCACCAAATGCGCTGCTAGTTAGCGGTACAAATGCTGGTTCATTCGAAGCTCTCTTGCTTGTAGTCACAGCTCACATAAAAGGTGTTTTTCTACACTGAAAAATGGCAATGCAACGCTTCCAGGTTTGCTGTGGCAAACCAGATCTGTGCTGTGTGTTAGGGCCTTTAATTTCTAGAGCTTAATTCCTTTAGTTCTGAAATGGCATTGTAAAAGCCGAAGGAGAGCTGGAAAGATGTGTACTGTGTGTGGGAAGCCTAGAGGGGCTGAAAGCAGTTACTGCTTGGTTGTGGTTTTTTTTTTTTCTTTCTTCCATCCTGCTCCAGGATGCAGACTGCTGACTGACTAGTAGTTGCCCCAGAATTTGCTCTATTTTCACTCTTGCTGTGTTTTGTTACTACTTTCTGGTGCTTGTCTTTGGAGATGTGAAAGAGTCTCTTTCGCTGCTGGGTAGTGGGAACAGTAGGAAGTAAATGAAGAACACAAAGTGCTAGTAATTCAGCATTAAGAGGTGTTTGAGTCTTCATGAAGCCATATCTAAGATTTAAAGCATGGTTTTCAAGTGTTACTCAAACATTTTAAGTACTGTCTCACCTAAATGTACTTTTGCATCCCTTCCTGTACTCATACATTTACTTTTTGCTTTTCCCCTCTGCTCTAAAATAGAACTCTCTGGACAAACGTTGTATAAAAAGCCGATGTGAAATTCCAAGGAAAACTATTTCTCAAGAAATAGTGTGATTTTTAATGTCAGTTCCTGGCAGGCTATCCTATATGGAATTATTATGGTATCTTAGCACCACAATTGATATGTTTAATAATTTTCATTATGTGTTTGGGTCCCTTTGATGCTTGATTATTACATTTAAAGAAAGATTATAAGGTAGAATACATTTGCTTTTGAACATATGAAAAACACAACCTTCTCTTTCCAGATGCATTCATTTTAACTTTGTTTAGCATTCACTAAATCTGTGGTTATTTCTTTTTTTTCTTTTGAAACGCACTTATTGTTCTATTTCAAGAATGAATCATGTTCCGTTGCTACCCCAAAATATAACAAAAATGGTAAAAATGATTGCCTGTAATCTATTATTACAGGCAATCCAACCTGCCAAAACAAAATTGCCATTTAATAAGGTGTTTTTTTGAAATGAGCCCTGTGAATGCTCCATGCTAACTGAAGTTGCCCACAAATTCTGCATTTAAAAAGATGTTTCCTTTTAAGTGACCATATTTTTACTCCATATGATAGAAAATCCAGTGGCATATCTCTCCCTCTTTGTCAGTCCCTGCAGTCTCCATGGGCATTTAGATCACTCTGATGTGAGATCTGGATAAGATACTATTTTTATTATGTATTGTTAAAGGCTGCATCCGAAGGGTAATACATTAGAGAGGCTGTGTTTCGGGAGGAGGAGAATCCTGGTACTACTTAAGTAGCATATTTCAGCAGAGGACTTTTTTTGTGAATGTCATTGTTTCCATTTTATGACAGAAAGAATTTAGGGAGAAAGAAAATGTAAGAGACTTGTTGGTATTTTTGCAGCAATATGTAAACTTCCTTCCCTGGGAAATGCATGTGGAGAAAATTAAAAGGAGCCAACATCCTACTCAGTGCTCAGTCCCAGTGCCCAAAAACCTCACATATTTATTATCGAAGCAGACATTAACAAGTAATGACAGGGTGTTTTGGTAATATTTAAAAAAGGAAGTGTGAAGGGTCAGCAAGTCCACTTCACTGAAGACTACTTTAATCTATTTGATTATATAGATTTTTGATTTGGGGTGGTCAATCTCGAAATATTCCAAGGTAACGGAAAGTCTAGGAGACAGGTGACGCAAACTTTGAAGAAGTTTTCCATATTTCTTTTAATTCACCCAGTTAAGTTAGTTCCAGTGCAGTCTGTCTCTCTTTCAGGGTGTCCATTGAACATAACACAGCCTGGGGAGGAAACAGCAGAGAAGCCACAGTTGAGTTCCCTCTGAAATTCTGCTGCTGAGCAAAACTGTTGGCAAATCATGTCATATTTTTGTCTGAGTTTTTTTTAATCTGTACACACAGATGAAGGTGTGTACCTTCACACACTGAAAATTAAAGCAACTCTAGAAAAAACAAGTTAGCTGCAAAAATATCAGACCTAGTCTACTCCAAATGTATGCGGTTATGCTACATTACCATTATTTTGTATGAATTCTGTACCTGACTGTTTTATTCCCTCAAGGGAAATTAATGCTGGATGCTGACAGGGTGCTTGAACGTATAACTGATGCATATTTTTCTCTCCTAAAAGCACACAAAAGAAGTGGGAAGGCCACAAACTCCTTTGAAAGAAACAACCTTGGAGCCTTGGACTCAGCCACAGGTAGGCTGGAATAACTTTTCCAATATTGTGTTTTCAGTAATGGTGATTTTTGTAAGTCTTAATAGAAATAATCTGGGGCTCTAAAGAAACACCGCAGAAGGTAGCTCTGTGGTTCTTGACATCATATGTCGGAATGATTTGTTTTGGTGTTTGACTACCCGTATTATTAGTAGTGTTCTTTTAGTTAGGTCTCAGATTTTTTTCTAAGGGAGAAATGCCAGGATTATCTTGCCTTCAGTTTGTGTTCCTTATGTGCTTAAAAAACTTTGCAGAATTTTACAAAACAAAATTTCTTTCTGCATGGTGTGTCTAGAAACTGTGAGCGTCTTCTGCTGTAGAAATGAAGTTTGTGGGAGTTTGGTTTTCTGAGAGGAATGCTTGAAAGATCAACCTATCATATCATAAGGGTTTAACCAAAAATAAAGTGAAACTTAATCATTCAGAGAGATAAAGAAATTAGGATATTAATATGCAATCTTCCTTAACACAAAGTGGGTTTGGATATTTTGGCCTGGCAGTTGTGTGCTTACTTTAATAAAGGAGTTGTTATAAATTTCTTGCATGTTCAGAGCCATTTTTGCTATTTACTCCCTGTGTATTGTTGTACCGTACTGCACATCTGAAATCTGTGGCTTTGGAGGCGATGGGGGGGAAGGAAAGAAAGGGGTGAAATGGGATGTTGGTGTTCCGGGGACAAGGATAGGGCCTGTACAAGAGGAAGGCACTGGAGTGGGGTGGAGATGAAGTAGGGTGCTGGGAAGAACAACCTGGAGAATCAGGCTGGCTTCTGCAAATTCCCAGAGGAAGATTGTTGCTTTTTATGGATGGGGGACATTTTTCCTTCAGCAGCTACCACATCTGGAATTCATATGGCACAGTCCCTCTCCCTGACAGAAACGCCTCCCTCTGCTTTGCAGGGTTCACCTGTTGCTAAAGGCAACAGTGAATCTATAGCTGTAATGCCCAGGTTGAGAGTTTCCTGGGAAAGATGGAGAGAACCAGGCAGAGGTAGTAACCTCTGATCTGTAATTGCAGTGTGGCTGTAGTCTATTCTCTGCCTCATATTTTCAGGCTGTAAGCACTCTGCCCAAACAAATATTCTCCTATTTAGTCTCTAGTTTTTAGAAATTGATGAAATCCTAGAACTTAGACTTGTTCTAGAGGAATGTTTGCTCCAAAAGCATGTGGCAAACACAGTGTAGGAATTTAGAACTAGAAATGAAAAAAAAACCCACATCTCTTTTGCTGCTACCTTTGTTCATGCTTGACTGCCTTTTTTTTTATTGCAACACAAACTGTGCAGGCTTTCATGGTACAATCTATACAGCTGATTAAAGTATAGTAGCTCTTAAATGGTAAATTCTTCACTCTAGTCACGGATATGTGCCATTTATGTTTGTGCACCTGTACATACAGAGAGAAGATAGTTATCTGTAAACATGCAAGCTTTGCATTGTAGGGAAATCCCTCTACTGTTACTCTCCAAGACACAGGATCTTCCCTCCTGCCTAAATAAAAGTCTCCCAGTTGCAGCGTATGCCCGGACTGCTTCCAGCTACTTCATGGCCAAACCCCCCAAACGCCTCTATCCAGGCAGCTGCTAATCACAGTAGTTAAGCATGCATTGATCTGTGTCTGCAATCAATAACGCTTATGTGTGGGACCACAGGAGCTTGCTGTGGTCCATAGTTGCTAATAGACACTAACTCCTTGTGTGCAGGAACAAAACTGTTGAGAAAAGTGTTCCGTTCCAGCAGTTAGTGCTGAACAGCTGATGGATCACTAAGGGAGAGTTGACAGGGTCCTCCTGTTCCCTTGCCTTACAGCAGGTGTTGCAGAGCAGGCAGGTAGAGAGCTTGGAGTTAGGGCTGGGCTTTGGTTTGTTGGCAGAGAAGAGACAATCTTGGCTTCTGAGTTGAGAGAAGTTGAAGCAGTTCGATGCCGTGATCGCTGTTTAGGGGAGCCCTGGCGCATGAACGTGGGTGTCAGAGGTGAGCTTTTGCAAGTGGTGGTTTGTGTGACTGCAGCCAGCGGCGTTGTCAAAGAAATATTCTGTTGGACTGTTCCAGTGTTGATGAGAATCGGTGTTCTTCCTGAGTATACAGACCGTCACCGTGTTACCTGATCGCTTCTGAAAGCTGCATTATTTAGTGGGTTTATTCACATGGACTAAAAGATGTGAAATGTTTTTATTATTTCTATTAGTTTTGGGGAAAAAAAAATCTGCCGTTTAAAAAACACATACAAAGAAGCTAACACCTATATGCTTTTTTATTTCATGGAGAGAAGAAATGTAATCAACAAAATCAAAGACTGCTGGAACCATTATTGTAGCAGAAAATTAAATTAGTTGTTAATTCTTTCATGGATGTAATTCTGGCCCCTGCAAATCCCTCCTTAGATATTTTGTATAAAGTGAGTAAAAATTCATGGCATGGATAAAAGCTTTGTCTATTTTATGAGCAACAGGCAAATGATCCAAATGGTGCTCATAAAGCAAATGGTTCCCAACTCTAAAAGGAGGAGAAATATATTTAAAAGCCACTAGAATGAACCATGAATAAAACCAACTCCTATTTACAAAAAGGTGTTGTTTACATTAAAGTTTTTTGATCCTACCTCCACCCCCAAATGGAGAGACTCACTACTTTTGTCTACTTTGTGATTGTTAAAAAATTATTATTATTATTATAATTTCTTGGGCTACTTACTGCTGTTCAATGTTGAGAGCTGCTGTGGGATGTGTTTTATCAACAGAGAGAGCGAACAGAATAGCTGTGAGCACAGTTTGAGTGTGCAGGGCCAAAGAGTCAGTGAAGCAGAAAGTACCACATCTGGCCCCTGATATCAGGAGGTGAGAGGCTGGGACCTGTGAGCGGTCGGGCAATTTCGCACAGAGGTTATAGTCTGGGGGGAACAAGAAACGGTGCTTTTTGGGCAGAGGGAGGGAAGGCTTTATGTCGCCTGTACTGCCATGGCTCTCATTTGACGTATTTGTTCAAGGCTTCATCTTAGAAGCAGCCAGGTAGCAGAAAATTCTGAAACAGAAACGTTCAATTAGACAAAAAAAATGAACTGCAGTGCTTTGTCAGGCTTATTTCTTATTCTGTGGTGAGGTTTTTGTTCTTGGTTTTATGGTTCTGTTTTTTGGCTGTGATTTAATAAGTTCCTAGAGCAATATGACATTGACAACATGGGAATTCTTTTTCATGGCCATGCCTCTTAACTTGCAGATTTTTGAATCTTTTTCTGCAAACTCAGTGAATGGATACTGATGTTACTAACTAGGAAATAAAGTTTGAGAGACTCATTCTGATAAATTTGGGACAAGACCTTTGCAGATAAGGAACATGTGTGGTTGTAGCTGCCCAAATGGAATTGTCATTGGTTTGCAAACTTTATTTCAATGATAAATACTTATGTATTCCTGTGGTTATAGGCTTTGCTGCTTTGCCTGATTAGACATTTAACTTATAAATGACATTATAATCTCTATTTTTGTGGTCAGTTAGAAACAGGACAACTTAAAATCAGTAATCTGTGATAATTTTAAATTTTTCAAGTTGCTGACACTATTTCAAAATCTAATTTTGTGTAGTAGCGACATGAAATAGTATTGATCATGATTCTGGTTCAGAACAGAATGCTTTATTTTTCCAAATTTCTAGGAGGATAAATCCGAGAGAGAGAATAAGGACTTACCAAAACAAGGGAAAAGATGGTTATATAGGTTAGAACTGCAGTAGTGGCAAATAGTGAGGTTTGCCAGTGTGGCAGATACAACAAAACTCCCACTTTTCTGTTGCCGAATATTTCTGATTTAAAACTTTTATTTTTTTGGTGACTCTTACATCACTTTCTATGTCTATCTGAAATACTGCATAGAACTGATTCCTAGAGGTGTTTTACAGGATAACATGTGAGAAGGTGGTCTTACTAATGCTGTAGCTTTTTATTTGTTTATTAAATGTAAGAACTCCCAAGTGCTCTCATCACTTAAGATAATGGCTAAAAAGCCAGGGTGCAGTTGCATTAATTTTCCTGGCCCAAATGTAGCATAATTACTTTAATGAACACATTAATTTTTCCCCTTTCTTTGTGCTCTTCCTCCTTCACAGCCCATGTTGTCACTGAAAACCCAGACAGTGTTGACCCTCCAGCTTTATAGCTCTCCTCAGAGTTCTCTGTGAGGGTTAAATATCCAAGGACTAAGATTTGTCAGGCTCAGGTAGTGCACATTCATGTGTGTCTAACAAATAAGCAACATCTTGAACCAACGTGGCTTTATTACCACCTGGTGTAACGGTGGTGCATTGCCACAACAATGAGCACAACGAGAAGGAGCAGTAAGATACAGACCAAGTGCAACCATTTGTCCCTCAAAAGCAGAACAGGAAAATAATTTATTTCCTCTTTTGCATCTAGAGTTTTATTTTCTCTTTGTTTGTGTGCAGAGCACAGTCCTCCTCTCTTTTTTCTTTTTAAGCAAAATTACTTTTTGTGGAAAGGCAAAAACATTCAGACTGAAATCTAATTACAAATGATAGAGTGTAGTATTTTTCAGCTGAATTTTAAAGAATCACTTTATAATCTTGGAACAGTGGATAACAACATCACTAATCCAATATTTTAACAGTAAATATATTTGATGATGGGAATTGCTACACTAATCTTATATCCCTCCACAGTATAGTTAAGAAATCCACAGGGGGTTTTACTAATCAGTTTTTGTAAAGTAAATCAAGTCATGTAATTCTTGTTCCCTCTAAATGCCCAGCAACTGCAAGCAGAACCATGTGCAGTACTTGTTGTTCTTTTCATCAGTTTTGTACCCTAATCTGCAGCCATGCTTTCCCCTTCACTGTGCAAGAAAGAGTCTTCTGGAGAGAGAAGTCTCCAAGCACCCTGACAGAGATGTCTTGTTAGGTGAGCTGGTAATTCACCTTGCTCCCCTCACTGCTGTGCTGGGAAGGGATGGAGCCAGTCCGCCTCCTGCACACAGGGGAAGAGCTGCCAGTAACAAATATAATCCAACCACATTCACTACTATGCTTCTGGTACATATGGTTTAAGTCACTTAGTTTAGACGTCAGTCTTAGTGAGCACAGAGATATATTGCACTATAGTGTCTGCTTTTCTTTTGTCTTAAACTGTCAAAAGTAAATTATTTTTTTTTAAGGTACAAACAGATTATTTTACGTTAGGAAGAACTATTAACAACCATGGTTAAATATTTGAAGCAACTAATAAGAATTCTGTGCATATTTTGTTCCCACAGTTCATGGGAACTGAATTATTTTTCAGAAAATCCTGGTGTGCTCTCTTTACTTACCTCACAGCTTCAGCCTTTAGGATTCAAAATCAGTGAAAGTCAGAATGGAAGCGAAGCTTTATTTCTGACTCAGTGTCTTCAGTTTAGATACAAACCAGTCACCTAAATAGACTTATGCAGTCTAGTTTATACCCTGGTTATATTTAGTATTTAGAATCTGTGTGCTCAAAATATTCCCATTTTATGTGGTGCCTTAATGAATTTATAGATGCCTCAAGTATATCTATTGTTTAATGGAACTTCCATTGTAATCCTAACACAAAAGACAGAGTAAATTTAAAAAAAAAAAAAAAAAATCCAGACTAGAGTAGAAGGTGAGGGATTCAAAATGCAATTAGAATTGCCTACATAACTATCTGAACTGTTTCTGAAGAGTCCAGTCTTAAAACCTGATATTTTGTCTCTCAAAATGGAGGCCTTACAAGCCAGAAGCCAACTGCAAGCGGACAGTAGTTTGGGTCAGATTTGAGTATCACCAAGAATGAAATAGTATTTTATTAAGAAATTTAAGAGAAAAACACACTTATTTTTGCACTTTGATAAAGTTGATAGTGGAAAGCCTCATAAACATTTAATCTTTCCAGCAGCAGCTAGTACAGTACCTGGCTGCCAAAAGGTACAAGCTTGGCTCCTTACGGATAGCCACGCTATTTCATTTTAGCTCTATTTCTAAATTATATTATGTAAGGTATTCCTGACATTCTAAAGAAATGATGTATCCAGAAATCAGGGCACAGTTCTGGAAAGGCAATTTATTAATTGGAAATGGGCATTAACCATTTCCTGTCTAGCGATTGTTTTCGCTGGTTGTTCCTTTTAGTATGCAACAGAAGAATAAACCAGTATGTCAGCACATGTTGTGGCTGTGTGAGGCTATTGGGATTATTTAAATGTAAATTTATGAGTGACGTTTAATGAAGAGATGTTTGTAAGTAAACTTAATTATAATCTAAGTAGAGACTTATTTTGCAGTGGTGCAGGGGTGCTTAAATAACCTAGCCAACAGGAAGAACTCCATTAATCTAGTAAGATTTTGGTGCATTTGACAGGCTTTCTGTATATTAAAAAATTACTTTTTTTTCAAGATCTAGTTTTGCTGTAGCGTATGAGCATTGGAATTCAGTAGCTGATGTAGCTGAAGAGTCACTCATAGAAAATAAGGAAAGAAAGCAGGATATCAAGAGTTGTGAGCATTGAATATACTATTGATTTCAGCAGGGGAGACCATTGCAAAGGCAGAAAATACACCAATTTCATTTATCTGTCTGTTTTCCAGACCAGCTCATGATTCTATGAATAAAAAAATCTCAATTTGAGCTAAGCTACAGTTCTCTTATGAGTTAATTAAAATAAATGAGGACTCTACAGACAGTTTCCATACAGTTTACTCAGTGTATTTTCAGGCCTTTAAGCTGTCCAGAATCAGAAACCCAGTCGCTTTGGGGGGTGGTATCTCTGAGGACAGGCACTTGTATTCGTCTCTGTCAGATTGTTCCATGTATTTTCAGAACTCAAATGTCAAAGCTGCTGAGTGGAAAATTGGGGGATAGCAAAGGTTTCAGGTCCTTACTACCTTGAAATCTTTTCTGAGTCATTCACCAAGGCTTTGAAGAAGATCTTTTCCTTTTTTGTCCACGATGACATCAATGTTATCTGCCTAGTTTTTTTGGCTCGCATCGTTAAATCTTTTCTTTCTTCTTGCTTCTGATATGTCGACATTCTTATTATGGACTTGAACAGTAAATGAGGAAGGAACTGGTAACAGGAGCAGGGAGCTCAGCTGTAGAGCATCACCTGGAAGTTCAGCCCAGTGTGTACGAAAGCAGGTAACCCCAGAAAGCCTCCTGTCAGTGTGCATCCTACTGGAGCTGCAGGAGGGAGCTGTATTGCTCAACACAGGCAGTTGATTTATTCGCTACTACCATACGCTGACTTGGAGGAGATGGGGCACTCAGTAGTGAAATATCCAATGACATTGTTTAAAAAGGGCAGGTAGACAGCTACTCCTTCATCTTACGAGATGTGGAAAGTCCTGTCAGTGTCTAAGTAAATCACCACAGGCCTGCTTTCAGAAAATGTAGATGAGATCTTTGAGGTACTTAGTTATCTATGGGGATGCTCAGAACAGCTTTCCTCCCCACTGTATTTCTTCTGCCATCACCTCTATTTGGTGAGAAACCAGAGATGTCCACATTATTTAGGAGAAAACACCAAGTACCAAAATCATTAAATTGCATCGGACTGTAACTTACTTGCTCTGAGCTGTGTTCAACATGCATAAATCTTAAAACAGAAAGCATAAACGAGGCGTGATTCATTGAGGTGTCCATTTTCCCAGTGTCCAGCTCGCTGTCGCTTGCAGAGCAGTCAGCTGTAATGTCAGGCGGGAGCTGTGCACAGGAACAGATCCATCCTCTCCACTTCTGCAGCTGGTGGATGTATTTATGCATCTTGGAGTAAGAGGGGTGGTCTGAATAGCTTTTGGAAAACAGGAACATAATAAAAGCTTTCTGGTATTGTGTTTTAAACCTTAAAAATTGTATTAGATTCAACACGGACCTTTGCATGAAGAGTGACTGTTTGAGGGAAAGCTTTTGGAGGTGTTGGGCTTTCAACTGTCTGTTAATCTCTTGAGGTTTTTCTTTCCCACGCTATGCTTTTAGGAAACTAATAACTACTTTTTCCTATTGGTGTTTTCATTTGGTGGTTGCATGTTTGGTTTTTTTGGTTGGATTTTTTTACTATAAACTTTTACAACCCTTAATAAGAATATTATGTCTTCCCAGTTTGATCAGCAATGCAAATTTTATCTTCTTGGGTAGCAGACAGTGGCACTGCTGTAAAGTCTTGTCACAGGGAGTAACAGAATTAGGTGCTAGATACATCGTGTGAGCTGTTCGCCTGGAGATGTCCATCCTGGTCACCATTCTGTTACACTGAATGTTTTACTATTGATTATGATAGACAACGACTGAAACCCAGTGTTAGCTTTCAGGTACTGGTACACGTTGACCAGACCATAGTTGAAAATAGCTTTTGACTGAATTTAATTAACTGAAATGGGGTATTATTGTGTATCTGTAGTGGAGACGGTGGCTCTGGATTGCTGTTGCAAGGTCACTTCCCTCTCAGTTAGTTTCTCAGCTATGAAAACAGTTGTTTTTCTTGAAGGATATTTTTATGGGCTGATTAATTTTTTGGCTGCAAATTATTGCATATAAAGCAGAGACACTCCCAAGTTGATGCCCCAATGGCTATATGGTAATGAATATTATGTATCCATTCAAAACCCAAATGAGATTAACACCACAGTTTTCTCCATCTGCCTTTGAGAAAGAATCCAACAAATAACGAGGCATATAAGGGAAGATTATCACATTATACTCAGCATTTATGGTGTGCATATTAATTATTGCAAGGAGACAGGCACCCATTCAGATTGGGTAGGTGCTGCTGAGGGTGCCTGTGCTGAACTCTGTTAAACCAGAGCAGCACTGGCCTTGGAGATGGATACTTGCCACTCCTTGGGCTGTGCCTTGTGGGCTCACTGGCAAACAAAGCTGCACAGTACTTCTTGTTAAAATTTTATTGGTTATCTTTAGTTAAAAGAGATTGCAAAATAGGGAGGGGGTAAAAATAAAAAAGCGTTGTGATGATTTTGCCTATTCTGATAGCTTTTGATTGCAGATTCTGATGCTGAGCTGGGAGTGGCGGAGTCCAGCCTGGCCACATGGCTCCCTTGCATGTGCCCCCTGATCTACATCCAAGTGTCTGTGCAGTGTGTAGGGAAGCAAGCGTGTCTTCTCATTATTAGTACAACAAACAAGACCTTCTTCCAGATCTCTTCCTTCTGTGCCGCATGTTCTCCCATCTCATATTCCTGCAAAGCAGGAGCAGTTACTGATTTTCAAGCCATTTCTGTCCATCTGACTGAGACTGCTCCATCATCTTCCAGCAGCACCAGTTCTTGTAACAGTTGGTGACAAGTTACAGGGGGTCTGAAAAAGATGGTGGCCTGGAATCAATTGCTACTGAAATGGCATATCCAGCCTGCAGTCTGTCTGCTTCTAACTGAAGTACACAGATGAACAACATAGTGTTATGTGCTAACTTTGAAGATGCTTAAAATAGATTTGTATCATACAGTATTTGTTGTCTTTTAGAAATGAAAATATTTTTGTTTAGCAATTAACTCTGCTTTGATCGTGAAAGGTAGTTTTTTGATCTATATCATTCTTCCTGTGTATGAATTTCTTCATTTGGAAGGCTCCTACAACATTCTCCCGTGCTGTTATGAATACAGATTTTACAAACTGGTTCTAATTGATTTGTTTGTTTATGAAGCTAAATTAGGGAAAATGCCATTAGAAAATAATGTCTGGTTCGAGATAGTAGATGGTGCTGCAGACCAAGACTGTAGTTTGGAAAACGATGATCCAAACTTTACATTTTGTCTTTGTTTTGAAATGCCTCTATGCTTTCCCAAATACCACACAAGAATAGTAAAAATATTTGTTGTGCATTATGCTGGTTTTCTAACTCTAACAGAGATTAGAAGTTGCTCAGACCCCGAAAGGAATTAATGTTGCAAACACTGTGACAGTGGTTGGTGTTAGGAGTGTAATTCATCATCCCTGAAAAGATGCATATTCTGCTGCTTTGTTTTTAAATCCATAAATTTTCACCAGTAGCACAGTACTTTAATGTGATGAATTTCTCTATATGGCAGCAATGTGGATGGTGAAAACTATAAACCAAGGGAGAAATTGCCCTTTATGTTTTCTTTGTCATGCCCTCTCTTTGTACTATTGTTGTCCCTTAGGATTTTATTGTAAATTCCTCTTCACTCTTGGGCAGACTCATGTTAAATAGTCAAGTTTCCCCAAGTTGCCACCAGTTGTGAAGCTTTCTCTCCCGAGGTGCTCACAAGCAGTTACTGCAATGGCCAAGGTTAGTTCTAGGCACTCATTTTTACAGTTCAGGGTGTTTAGAGCAGTGTTGTCCTAAGCTGAAGTACTAACAATTCCCTAAGTATTTACAATATGGGGATGTTTTTATTATGGTGGTGTTTAACTGGTAACATTCTAAACTTATATTTTTACTCTCCGTATTGCTGTAGATCTTGGGTCTGCGGTTCAGATAACATGATAAAATACCATCTCCTTCGTTCTATATGTTTAATAAATAATGTATGTTTGCTAGAGGACTTGAAGAGCTTTCCAAGTATTTCTGTGCACCCCAACTGTGGACTGTAAGCATCCAATTCCTTGGCTTACTGGGAAGAAAACCTTTGTTTGAACCTCTAGCAGCACTGACCAGGTAGAGAGTGGGAAGTATAAGGAGCATGTTGTCTGCCCTGGAGCTGAGATGTATGTCTTGCACTTACGTTGGTTTGTGATGCTTTTCATCAGGATAATAGCCAGTATTGATGGATCAACATGCAGTGCAGAATGCTTTTAAAATGGATTCAGTCTCTTTATATATTTTGCTGTCTCTCACTTCAGATGTGTGCTGTTGCCTAGCCAGCATTCCACAGACCGAAGGGTCGTTTTATCAGCTATGTCAGTGGTGGGCCATGCCTGTAATCGGTGTAAGCGTACCGATAGAAATTAGTATAGTAAACCTTATTCTTCTTCTGTTTGATAATTTCACACAAATAAGTCAAAGTGGGGAAATATTACTTATGAATTTTTATCTTGTTATTTTGTGGGAGAAAGTGTGGTCTAAAACTGGTGGCGTGTTTTGTTTTGAGAATGCTATTACTCAAGGCCTCTAGAAAAATTTGTGGTTTTTTTTTCCCTTTTCTGAAAAGTGCATGCTCTATAATCAAACATGAATCATAAAGTTGTTTTTCCATTCTCATGTATTTCATTGGCTTTTACTTGCTCTTTTCTTCCACTTTTTCCTATAGGAAAACCTCTTCTTTACAGTGATCCTCTGTCACATGCGTGTTTCAGTTTTCTCCTTCCAGATTTTGTTTTTCAACATTAAGGATCATTTCTCAAGATCTGTAAAACCTTTGCGGTCCACAGCGGATTTTTACGATTTTATCTGCCAGTTTTACTTCCCTGCTCAGCAGCCTGCCTGTGAGGTGATGGGATAAGGCAGGCAGGTCTCAGCGAGAACAAGGCTCTTGATGCTTTTGAATTCTGTTCGATTTTTTCTTTAACTGCTTTCATATATATGTCTAACACACAGATCTTTGTCTGTTTAAGTAAAAGTAATGATGCTTTATGATATGTTTCATTCTCTCTATTTCAGAATTTACAAGTTTTGTGACTCAGAAGCATCTGAACTTTTTTTTAAAGAGGAGCAGTGAGAGGGACTAGCTTGCTTTATTTCTTTTTCAGAACACAGCTAAAATGGAAGACTTCTGGGCTTGGCAGTTTTACAGCAACTTGATAAAATAAAAATAATCGTGCCATCACTATTTTATCTTTCTTCTTTCAGATGTGCTTCCTTCAGAATTGCTTCTTTCTTTCATATTTGTGGAACTGTGCTTGGCAGAGTGGCAGTCTGTTCACAAGCTCTGCCAAGTTGAGGATTTGAGAGAAAGTAAACAACTCAGTTGGAAACATGGATAGCAAGCGTTGCATAGACTTTAAGAAGCAGAGATATGCTGCTGTATTATACAAGAGTTCACTTAATGGAAAAATGCTGTTCTCCTCTTAGAAGGAATGAATCTCTCTTGCTAGCCATTGTAAAGTAAGCCAGTCGTGCCTGACAACTGCACCCTCTTTGGGCAACTTCTCTATCAAGTTTTTTATAGCACTTTTCCTGAATGAGAAGAAATGTTTTTTGCCCATCAGTTAGAACATGAACCAATATTTATAAGGAATAAATCTGCATGCTATAAGTACCTAGAGAGAGCTGATAGAAGGGGCTGGGAGATATCTGTGAGAGCTGTGAGATGGGAAGTTATTGAAGAAGCCTTTTCCTACACATGAAATAGTCTCTCCTCACATAATCCTCAGATATTAGTTTACTTGCTAGTGATCTTTATTCTGTGAGGTACAAGTCCATTAATGATGCTTTAGAAAACAGTACTCAGACCCTGACGGATTTTAGTTTCTGCAAACAGGCATAATTTAACTCAGCTGCTTCTCAAGTAATTTGTGTATTGCTCCTACCCTGGCCAAACTACCAAACACTGAGATGAAAGACAGTTTCTAATGATCTTCCTAAAGAGGAGGTGGGTCTTCACTTTTTAGAAGCATCTTAAAAAATTGCCTAGTAAATTTTTCCCAAAGCAGAAAGATTGCTGTTAGAGATACCTTTCTGCCCCTACTTCTGTACTGTTCCTGTGCAGGCTTGAACTCTCTCTTTTGTATCTTCACACTCAGACATAGGTGATCCTCAGAACAGACCCCAGAATTATTACTTTAAAAAAAAAAAAAAAGGAAAGAAAGGAATGAGTTTTACCTATAGCTGTGCTTCACTGAAAGAACTTAGCAGAAGTTGCTCTCATTAACTTTTTCCATTGATATTGCTTTGCTTTGGAAACCTAGCAATGTGACTGACACCATACACTTGAAATAGTGTCTATTAATTGCACTCATATCAGAATTATTGGCAGACGTAATTTAAGTTTTGGAAAGTATAACTACCACCTTTTTGGATAGGAAAATTCCCATTCCACTGAAGTATTTTCTTGAGAGATTGTATTTTTAAATGAGATGAGCATAGGAATATTTTAAATGTGTTTTAATAACTACCAAAACACTTATACTGGTCCTTATTCAGTGATCTTCATTCTCAAAAAAACCTAAGCTGCCTTAGAAGGCAAGGGTGACAGTCACCACGATAAGGAGAGAGATATAGAATGAAGAGGAGGTACAAAACAGCTTCTGTGATACCGCAAGCAGACACAGCGTAAACCTGTGTTGGTATGTGTGAACATACAAAACAATATGTACAGCAGAAGACCAAACAAACATAGCTGCAGAAAATAAATGCTTCTGAATAAGTTTGTTTACCTATGATAGATGCGTTGTCAACCTGCTGCAGCTAACAGCTAAATACATGAGTTGGAGAGGAAAAAAAAAATAAAAATTCAATTGAGCAAAATCAATCATTGGGGTGTAGGCTATTAAATGTTGACAAGTGGTAAAGGCTGGTTCTACTGCTCTAAAACTTTTGGGGATAGAAAAGCACCTTTGAGTAAACTTGCACTCCTTATATCAAAAATGAAAGTTCGTTGTTTTCTTTCATGGCATTATATGTCAGGGGCCAGTATTCTCAGAGACTGTTACACAGTGTGAAATTACTGTTTTACTTGGTTCTTTATATTTCTGACCTTGAGATCTTGATCATTACAGTCTATCCATCTGGCAGAACTGCAGAGTTCAGAAAGAGTTTAGATTCTGTAACAGTAAAAATATCTTTTTTTTTTTTTAGTTAAATAATGAGCAGTACTGTTTATGCAAAGTGGAAGTCAGGTAACTGTGATTCATTTCACTCTATAGGGAACATTGCACAAAAAAATCCACACAGCTCCTTCATTTGTTTTTCTTCTATAGCCAAAGAGTTTGCCACACAATTGCATGAAAATGCAAACTGAAGTCTTAAGGAGACAATATTTCAGACTCTTTGGAATTGCTTTCTTTAAAATAACAAAGCTCTCATTGATTTCTACTTCCCCAATATCTTTTAGACTATAAGGTTATATTGTTTAAATTTATATAGAAAATAGGGAGAATAGACAGGGTGTGTTAACAGTGCGGAGACACAGGGCTTCAGTTGCATGTTTCCGTGTGCATTGATCTGACTGTTATTTGGTGGTTCTGCCACTTTCTGAGGGCTGAGGACTAATAATCAGCACTTGCTGGAAGAATGAAAGGCAGCTGGTAACCAAATTTAACTGTGACAGCCTGCTGGCCTCTTCTCTTATCAATGCCTAGGAAATGCACTTCTTTTTATGCCAGTCAATGCTGGAATAAACTGAGGGGTGCTAAGTGATGAACAGTAGTCATAACATAAAGGTTTCACTTTATAGATCTACAAGGAAGAAACACTAAAACAAAGAACAAAAACCCAACGTGTCTACTCCTACTGCTGGTGACTTTTTTCAAAAAGATTATTTAATCTCCCTTGTAATTTGTGTCCTCTTGCTGCTTTTTCCTCTGAGATACAGTGTTGGGGTATCAGAACACATACGGCATCTAAGCTTTTGACACACACTCTTGTGGCTGCACTGGACTGAACGAAATAACAGGTCTCGGATCCAGAAGGGAAACCGCCTTTGGTCACTCCTAAGCCTCTTCTGATCTTTTGGCCAGCTTTTATGGCGGGAGGACAGGTGGGTGTAAAAAGCACTTGCTTAAATCATTATTGTAGTATTCCTCTGAATGTTCTTCTGTCGGGGTGCTTGCCTTAGAGTTAGTGACAGTTCCCTAACACAAAGAAGAAATTGCCGCTGAATAAAAGCGTACTGGAAGCGATCAGTCTTCCATGGCTGCAGTAAGCTATTGGAACAGAAAGCAAAAGATAATATTGTATGTTATATGGCCTATTACTGACTTCTAGGCATTACTACAGAGCAGTCAAGGCTTCTTTGTGCAGTGGAAAGAACTAAAAGTATAACTGCTAATTAAGGTTAAACAAAATAAATTTTATAGTGTGTTTGCTACAGGTAACATCATATGGCTGTGGCAGACTTTACGAGGAATTTAAGGCCAAATGAAGAAACGGCGCTGCTGCTGTACATGTGGTAGTTTTCCTTAGAAACAAACAAGGAATATTCTTGTTGACCTTACCTGCTGCAATGGGGTGTGAGGTAGAAGGAATTTTTCAAATGCTAGTTGCTGTTTTAAGGGTTTTCCAGTTTAATTGTAGACACTGGTGATGTTAGTAAGGAGGTGCAGAAGTGCAGATATCTTTTGCATTTGTCACCTACAAGAGTGGTAACAACCCATTTTATGACGTTACTCCTATAGAAAACATATATGAGAATGGAATAATGTGTATAGATCAGAAATGGTTTTTGTCTGAAGAGAGCTTTAAATGTTCCCACAGCAAATAGCTGGGTCCCTACTGCTTTTGGAGGTGGGTGACAAATTCCTCAGTGGCATGAGAAAGATCAAGTCAGGACAATACCAACTTGCTTTTGACATGAAAAAATAACAAAACTGAGAAACATACACTGTTAAAATCTTGTTATCTTCAGCACGTTAGTAAAGCTATAGTTAAAAAAGCAACTGCAAAGCACTGAGTGGGAAGATGCCAGCTGGGAGGTGGCCCAAGAGAGCGCCTCATGGCAGGAGCGTATCTGTTGGGTATCCATTTACCCTTTCCTGGAGATGTCAGTGTGTGTTACCCAGAAATATTTGCCATCCCTGTGTGTTGAATGAAGCCTAAGAAAACTTACAGAACTACTTAGAAATTCTTTGGTTTAAAACCTTTCATTGGATTTTGTATTTGCTTGACTTTTTTTTCTTCTGTTAGTTACCTTGTTGATAAAATTTTATCTTCTTATGCTAATCTTTGTTCAAGAAACTCGCTTTAGCTTTTCCTCTTAGAACGAGTTTAGATATGCAAAAGAGTAAGGAGACTGAAATGTTCCTGAAAGGCAAAGACAACTGGAAGTCTAAAAATGCCTTAAGTTCATCCAAAATTTTCAGCCTATGTTAAGGGAATTGTGAAAGTTTAAGGGCTTGTTTTACTGGTAAAATCTTTACTTTAAAATAGATCCTTGATGTCATGCATGAGATAAATCATAGCAGTGGTTGTTTTGACACTCTGGAGTGTAGTTATATTATGCACTGGTTTCCCAAGAGATCTTAAAATTTAACAAGCAGAGGCCGGTGAGAGTGATGAAATAAGGCAGCAGTAGAGCCATTTCAATTATACTTTTATTACACAGCCATTCTTCCTAGAGCGCTTCCTACTTTTTGTAATGCTTACTAGAGTATGGAGTGCTTCGTGTGAAGAAAAGGTAGCTCCGATTTTATGACCAAGTGGACAGCATTGATTTTGACTTACTTTGACAGCAGTGCTGGGGTTGTAGCGCACGAGTGACACGGGAGAGCGCAGGGAATGCTCTGCTTAACTCTAATGGCTGAGCCCCTCCTCGGAGCATGAGAAGATCTGATAATTCAGTAATATTGTTAGGAACTGAGGGACTTGAAAAGGGTTTAGATTTCTCTGTTTTGTTTTGAAGATGACTTAGTTTCAAGTCTGTGGTTAACAGTGGTTACTTTTTTTTCCCCTCCCCAATAGTCCAGTACAACAGCTTTAATATTAATCATAGTCCTTATTATCTTTTCTATCTCTCATAGTTATCTGCTTGTACTGTGAATTATTCCTGCGTGTTTATTTCTAATATATCTAGAAAGGCTATTCAGTGTTCTGAAGTGTTAATAATGTAACTTGTACTTTAGATATGAATATAAGTAAGTTCACTTTTCGGGCAAAGACAGTAGCAAGTGTGTTATACAGATTACATGTATAAATACACAGTTAAAGATCCGGAAGTTTAAACCATCTTTCTCACTTATTACATTTTAAGGAGCAATTTGACATTATCATAAGGGATTATATTGAAATAACTTTCCATTTAAGACTGCAATAACACCACCAGGTGCTGGAACTCATCTTGGGTTACCCAGAGCATTAAACAGCGTTTGTTTCTACAGTAAATTTATGATGTGGCCTCTACTTACTTTAGGGTATGTACCTTTCTGTGTTATTTCCTGTGCCCCTTGAACCCCCAGCATAGTCAAATGGCCTCCATTAAATGTGTAACCAATGCAGGTGGCACCCAAGGAGAGGGGTTTAGTGGGCACGTTTAGGAGAGTGCTTTGGGGGGGACAGGAATCACGGCTGTTTCTCCGGTAATCAGACCGCTGCATATTCTGGTCAGGCTGCAGCTGATTGTGGTTATTAAATTCCCATCAGAATATACTAACTTTCATTCTAATACAGCATTATTAGAAATCTCCCTCAATGTCTAAGGTAATTGTTAATTTAGACCACTTGTGTCTTTCTGAGATTAGTGAGAAGGGAATCTATTTTTTCTCCCTTTACAAGCAGGCCTGTTAAATCCTTTAGCTGAATGGATAACGATTACAAGTCTCAACTGACAAGCTACAATTTTTTCAATTCCTGAAAGGTCGTTTATAATAACAGAAATGACTAGCACAGCACACCTACAATATCCGTGTTGTGAGGGAGCTCTGATTAGAATTTCAGCTGGTACCAAGGGGTATGCTTTTTGTATGCAGAGGGAGGCTGTTAGATTGCTATTCATGGCCAAGGCTACTCTGGCCAGTAACGAATATTCACTCTCCTTTCTTACAAAAAAAAAAGAAATGTGATGGTATAAATGCAAACTGCCTCCATCGTTGGAATATTATTATATTCTTCTGATTGGAAACGGATGTGCAACATTTCCTGTTATAGAAAGTATTGTCAGACTGTAATGCTGCAGTGCAATGCGAGCATGGGAGGAAAAGAGGGAAAATTCAATTTTAGAAAATGCGAAGGAGAAGGATTTTTTTCTTCTATATGCTATTTGTGCTCTGAAAAAAGTGGAAAAGGATGACATATCTAGTGTTTGAGAACAGAGCTGTATCTCTGGCAGTCCTGGAGCGAATTTTTTCTTTTGTTCTTTTTAATCAGCAAAACTCTAAAAAATAAGTGGGAATAAGTGTGGAGTTCATGTTGTTGATTTGAATAGTTCTGGCTGAGTTGTAGCACTCTCTAAAATTCGGGAAGTTTATAAACACTACCACTAGATACGAGGCTGTAAAGTTTCTACAGGTGTGCTCAGATCTCAGTGAAGTTCATGTGATGTTTGTGTAGTGACAGTCCTTCTGTGGCACCTTTGGACCCCAAACCCAAGAGCCTACAGGAGAGAGCTCTGCAAGCTTGAGTGTTGATTCAGGAGTGACAATTCCTGTTCTTTTTTTTTTTTGTCTGCACCTCTGCAGACTTTATCTACTGGGAAATCTTATTTTCCTTTGTAATATTGGTGATCAGACGTTGGCCACTTATTATGCACCCTTTTTTTTCCTTTTGTTTATGAGCTTAAAAAGGAGTGTTTTGTTGGACAAAATGAAGTGAATATCTTGATGCAAAGAAGTTCAATCAAAATTGCTTCTCAGCGATTTATCCAGCCATTCTGTTCAATTTTGGATGAATTATATACTTCTTTGTTTCCTTTTTTTTCCAATCCTTCCCAGATAATAGACCACCACAGTATAAAGCATGTTCCATCTGACAATATGCATACATATTTTCCAGGAATGAATTAGGACATTTCCCAGTGCTCCAGCGCATCACTATTTAATATAGGCCAATAGATCAAAGACAACTACTGTAGTTTCCCTCTGGGTCTGTTAAAGCCAGTATAAATATGACCCTTTATAATACGCGCTGTATTATTTAGAAAGCCACTGTTTCCCTAGAGTTAATCTATTCAAAAAGTTACTGAATTTGGGCTTCTTTTTAAGTACATCTTTCTATTGCATGTCCAAATAGATACCTAGTTAGCTAGCTAGCTTTTTTCATGTAACCACCAAGTTACCTACCTACCACACTATGTTACATTTGGACTATGAACCAGCAGTGACAAATAATTTATTCAAGTGGTAACTTCTAATTTTGTGTATAGAGCTCTCAAAGGGTTAATGATTCAGACAATTATCAATTTACTAAGGAATTCAGAGAGGAGTATATGGAGGATCACATTTTCACGTATGTGATTAACCTATGTGAAGTAATTTCTACTTCTGAAGAGCAGATTATATTTTATGATTGTATCTGTAAAATAGCTCTGCTATTCTTGTGAACAAAATCAGTGTGATTTCCCTCACAAAGAAAAATAAGTAAAATTGCTATGTGCATGTATACATAAAAGAAATAAGGAGTGCAGTGTATGTAAAAAGTTTGATTAGCGTATATACACCAGGTTTTGAGACTCTTGTATAATACGTTCACTGACGGTATCTTTTCCAAAGTATGAAAATGTGTAAGCTTTACTAGAAAATAAATTCATTAAAATGCTGCATCATTAGACTAAATATTAGCCTAATAAATGTCATCTCACCACTAGAAACAAATTATCAGAACCTTAATAAGACTTCAAATTTTTTTCTAGTGTTTAGGTGATGCTGTATTACTTTATTGTGAAATTATTATCAAACCATAACTGGCAGAGAATAGAATAGTTTATTCTGCTGTGGAAATTAGAATGGAAAAAACCCAGTCTCCTTGGTTTTTAGCTGCGGGTTTAGAAAGTGAAAAGCTTATTAGTATCCAGAATATAGTTCTCAGATTAAGAAATGATGGGAAGACAATTTTGTTACAATTTATGGTAGAAAAAGTCTGGAATAAGCATAGACCTCTTCCAGATTTGTAATTTGGTTTACAGGTGTGTCTGTTAGCTTCCGGACAGAAGCTAGAGACGTTAGTATCCAATTTGATAATGAGATTTCATAATAGTATTTATTGGTACATAGGAAATAAATAGGGTAAAGTGATTGATAATATTGCTTATTTCTGTACATTTCTGTGACATTCTTGTTTTCCTGCCCACCAGCTGAGAGCTGAGAGTTGCCTGGTGTCCACGTTGCTGGATGTCAGGGCAGCTGCTGAGATTGATGTTCAGCCTTGAGCTCATGCATTAACTGACCCAACCGTCTGACTGAACAGTGCAATATAACTCCACAGCGCTTTAGTCCTATTCTGTCATGCACTGTAGTTATTTATTATCCTCTCTTCCACAATTTAGTACACTTTGGCATATGCTCAGATGAATTACATCAAAGATTAGTGAGGTCTTTTACTTTTCCCAGGAGACTGAAAATTAGCATTATGAAAATTAACTGGCATTGCTGTCCCCACCCACCTCCAGTTTTAACACTCGCAGGATGTAAGTTGAACAGTGTTTGCCTAAATCAGCACTGAAAAAAAGCACTTGCAATCAGAGTTTCAGACATACTCAGAAATGTCTGATCACAGAAATCATTTCTTTCTGCCAGTAAACACAGTAAAGTGGTTGTGCGCTTTGGATGTGTGGTGTGTGTGACAGACTTGCTATTTCTAACTTACCTAGGCATGGTCTTACAAGTGATTTGTTATTTAATGAAACATCAAGTAGCTGAAGTAAAGCATCAAGTTCAGTATAAACAAATTATTTATTATATAAACAAACAAGATCTAAATTACGGTGATTTTTCACCTGATACAGATCACTGCAAAGTAAATAGTCATTTGCATTATACCATGTAGCTGCAAGTGTATGCAAACAGATTGCAGTGCTGAAGAGCAGAGGCTGCACAGTGTAAAGGGTGAAGTCCCATCCCTCTGCCCATTGTCTGCTTGAGGGCACAGAGAGCTCTGCGGCAGCCGAGGAAACCTTCCTTCCTCCTCTTGCAGTCTCTCTTGGGGGTGGGATGCCTGTTGGGCCCTTAAATTTTAAACAGGAGTTCATGTCAAAAGAGATAAAGGGGCCTTAGTCTTTCTCTTCAGTTGCATTTCATTTCCTTCCCTTCCCTTGCATAGGTTTTTGATCTGTGAAAAACTAATTATTCTTTCTGTAAAATCTGATCAGTTGAGAAGGAAAAGAAAAAAAAAAAAAAATCTTGGATCTGACCTTTCCTGACATTAACACTGCAGGGCTAAAGCACTTCTGAATTTATTTTTTTTTCAAATGTATATTTTATAGACAAAAGAATTAATCACTTAATTCCTAATTGTTGGAACAGTGTTGGCCACTTTGAGTTGTATTTGGGAGATAATCAGGCTTGGAAAACATGACCCATACAATTTCAGAGGCACCAGTGAGTGAAACTCTGGGGAGCAGGAGCAGAGGGAAGTGTTAGCAGTGACCTGGCTGCTCTGTCAGCAGGTTGACGGTGTGGTGTAGGTACGTGATGTCTAGAGGATGGGTCCGGCGGTGCAGGATTGTCTGTGCGCATAGTCAGGCACACACAGTGTGTAGATACGATCTCAACAGTGCATGTTTTTAAAAGAAATATTCTGAAAACTCGGAAAGGAATCCTCTTATTGGGGTTGGTCAGTCCATTAATGGACAGGGATGCTAAAAACTGTCTTCTCCCTTGATGGCCAACTGGTCTGTCTGTATCTGTGTCTCAAATGCTGGATAAGGTGGTAGCTGTTATTGTTGTCAGGCAGAAAATGATTCCTACTAGTGAGTGTGACCTTCACTTGAACTGTCAGTGCTGTTAAGTTGTTGGTAATGATACACAATTGCTTCAGCCTGGTGCATCGGAGAATATTTTCCTGACCCATTTATGCTTCTCCCACATATCCATAGCATAAAGCTTGTAAAATATTTTCTTTTTCTTGTGCTTTACCTCTAATGATTAATAGTAAACCTAGTGATGAATGTGAACAAAAGGGTGGCAATTATAATTTCATTAATCACCTAATAATTGGGGTCCAGGGCTCAACTGTGACTTTAGACTTCTACATCCTGAGGAATTAAAGAGAAATTTCTATTAATCACTGTGTCCCAGCTGCTGACAAGGCCTGTTCTAACAATAGATCTAATCATTTCAAGATGTGCTACAATTAGTGTGAGGATGATAAAGGAGTTCATCATCTGAGCCAGCCTATTGGTCCCAGGAGGTTGCAGGAAGGAACCTCTCTATTACGCCAATGATTTACCTCTAAATGCTATGCATTAAAGTCATGGTTCCCTGGAGATTTATAAATGTTTAAAGCTTTTAATAAACTTAACCTGACTTACGGATTCTATTCAAAGCTGGATGGTTCGTTATGGATCTCTCTGTGGTGATTTGGCTTTCCAGTTGCTGGGTGGTGCGTATCTCCAGCTTGGGGAAAAAAAAAAAAATAAAAAATGTTGAAATGAATGATATCATTTGTTTATTAATTTGTGCATGGCAAAACATCTGGTTGCGATTCCCTCGTTGTGCCTCAGCTTCTTGATAAGGTTTGAGCAGATGTGTGGTTAAATGGTAAATTAGAAAAGATTGCTGTGCCTGATTTTGTGTAACCAAAGAACAACTTTGTAACAGCATTAACAGCCAGTATGTCCAGCTATGCCGAAAACAGGGAAATGCATCTTATGCTGCTATTTCAGACCTCCAGCTGGTTGGAGCATTTTTGTATAAATCTTCCAGAGAAATTCTTCGAGTTCACTGGCTCTCTCTTATCTGCCCTAAGTACACAAATAAATCAAGCCACCAATGTGCGAGCAACATTCTGAAAATAAAGACTCCATGCATAGAGAAATAATGAATTTTCTAAAATCTATGTGTGGAGATAAGCCACAGGTATCCATGTTTGAGATACTGAAATGATGTAACTAAGGCAACTGGAATAATAATTTGACATCAGAAGGAAGCTGGTATAAATGGGATTTCAGGGAGTTGTATACATTTTTCCAGAGGTTTATTTAAAGTCTTTTCAGCAGAAGTGAAACTTGTCAGAAACATGAAAATCTGTTGAAGTTATCAACACTTTATCAGTCATTCATGTTTATGGTAAATCTTTGCAAAGGTTTTTGTTTTTGAATAGAAGATTATAAGTAATCCTCTAAAAAAAAAAAAAAAGAGCATTTTAAATGTTCCTATATTAAACCTTCTAAGCTGTGAATTGTGCGTGATTTTTATAAGTGATTCCTTATTGCAGTATTCATGGGATATCGCTGAGACCTTGTAGGTGCCAGGATATAAAACAGCTTTCCCATGCGCAGAAAAACTCAGCTAAGACCTGCTGTGAAACAAAATTATTGAACTGCATGTGCTAAAGCTGAGGAGACAATTAAAACAAACGAATTTTGGATGTTGATTTGAAGCAGGCAAATCATACATGGGATAGTTCATCTTTGTAGAACACTATAATTATTTTATATATATACACACATAAAGTACCACCTGGATCAGTATTTTAAAACTGATAATTTTAGAGCTGTGGTCTTTCTCCGTCACACCTTTATTCAGAAGAGTGGATGGCTTGCTGTGCCAAGGTAGCCATTCTAAATAAGTGAGTAGGGTCTTGTACAAGGTCAGGTAGTGCCTCACGAATAGTAGAAGTAAATGGAAAAACTGCTTTCTAAGGTGTCCCTGAACTTGAATACGTGGTTTTGAAAAGCTGAGTTAAAACCTTGACCCAGTGATTAGATGAATCTGAATAGCTTAAAGTAATGATCCAAGGTGAAGCCAGCATGATCAAATACTTCAGTACTGAAATTGAGCTTTGCAAATAATTTAATTGTAAATAATTCAGTTGGTGAATTCAGCTTCGTTTTCAATTCAGAGGCTGTTTGAAACCGAGATTTGGTTTCCTCTGTGGTATTTGCTATTCCTATTGTTTCTCATTTAACTCTGAGTCACTGAACTGTTTCCTTTGGTTGCTTGCTTCATCACAATCAAATCCGAGCCGTTCAGCTCAGTTGGTGTTGCTGCTTGTACTGCTTGGCAAGGCGAGCATCTTAAAGGGAGGACTTGATACAGATTCTGAAGCTTTAGGTGCTTAGGATAAAAACCAGAAACTGCATCTTCAGTAACTAGGTTCAGTGGAGCTACAAGGCGCTATACCTCTTTGTGAGGCTCAGTTAAATCCTCATTCTCCTGGGTGGATTTTAGGACTTTTGCCCTTTTCCAATGTGTAAGCAGGTGCCTCTTCCATAAATTATGCTTGTGCTGATGGGAGAATTTGTAGACTATTGCCCATGAGAATTTGTACACACAAAAGTTGTTGCTTGGTAGCGTGACAAGGGGAACGGGTGTGAAGGTTGGAGTAGTGGACTTCTGAATTCAAGTGAATTGGGTTTTATGGGACATTCACTCAACTTTTGTGGTATTTTTTCATGTTTCTGAGCAACATTTCTTTTTCCATACAAACTGTTGAATTTAGAGGGATAAATAGTGTCAGGATGTAAAGAGCAAATGGACTGACCTTGCAAGGTGTTCTAGGTTTAACATTCATAGATTAAATTATATAATTTTATTATTACAGGTGACTGCCATCCTCTTTATTACAGGCATATTAAGGTATTTTGAAGAATATAAATTTAAAACTCAGCTGCTGTTACATCCCCCTTTCTCCTTTCTTTATGAAGAAATGTTTCAGATCTTTTCACTATCTTACAATACGCTGTACAGGCAATAACACAAGGAAAATTTATAATCTGTGAAGAAATGTTGGTTTAAAATTTTTTGGCTTCAAATAAGTGAAAGGTCTTTTACGTTCTTGTTAATTCATTGGCATTCATCACAAAATGATTACACAGAGAATTTTGAGAATTTTAGGTGAAGTTCAAAGTTACCTGTCTGAAAAGAAATCACTGGGATGGCCTGTTCATTTTAAATGGTATCATAAACAACAAAAGTCTCAGCACAGACCAAACGAATGAAGAAAGCTAAATTTATAGAACAGCGTGGAAATAGAACATGAAGAAGAGGAATACTGAGGAAAAAAAAGGTTTCCAGAAAACAAATTACTTTCTAAACTGTTTGCTCACTATTACTGAGATTTTTGGCAAGTGCTGCAAGTTCTTAAAAGGCTCATCTGATACTTTTTTTACAAATATGGTTATTTTTTGTATTCTTTTTGATAGTGTTGATAGCACTTTGTCATACAGGCAGAACTAAACCCAGCAACTAGTTTTGAGATTGAAAATAATCACCATCTTCTTAGTTGCTACTGAATTACCACCTTTTGTCTTCACTTGGACAAACATTCTCTTTTTCATCTTCTGACTAAAGTTTGGCACTACTAAGGAGGGTCTAGAAACAGTTTTTGTCTGTATGTGTTTTGTTGCAGTCCCAGTTTGTCAGAAATGAATAGGCATACACTGTTTTCTGTTACTAAAGGCTTATATTAAGTAGTAGCTGAAGGTGTGTGCTTTACATGTCATAGTTATTTAATACTCATCACTGATTTTTTTTTTTTAAATGCATTTATACTCTGTTTCAATGTATCTGAGCGTGTAAAGAATTTATAATATTATAGAAAACTTACACTAATTTTAAAAACAGTTACCGTGCTTTGCTGATCATACTGAAGACCAGAGCACGGAAAGAAAGAACTGGGAAAATCTGTTTAGTTGTTCTTATACTTGCTTCCTTCCCTCTCCTAATAATAACATTTTCTTCATACTTTTTCATACTCACACAGATTTTTTTTTTATATATATGCTGTATAAAAAAATACAGCAGTATGATATTACACCTTCAAATAAAGATACTGCAGATCAACATACTTCAGAATTACTCCAGAATGAAGCTACTGTCTGATCAATGCTGTACATTGTAGTGTGTAAGTGGTTTTATTGGTGTGCTTTTGAGATTGGCCTTCTCAGGGTAGGCAATTTCTGGTGCTCTATGGGTCATGAAAAAGACTTCTTGTGCTCTCTTCCATGAGTAGTACAAATAATAAAATTTTCTTATTTGTCCCTCTCTTGTAAGGACTGAGAATAGCAGCAGCAGCCACCGTGTTATGGCAAGTATTGCCATTTGGGATCCTGCTGGCAAATAAATACCGTGTAGCAAAAAGGTGTCATTACGATGACTCATTTTGCCCAGGTTATGAAAGGCTGTGATTCATTAGTACCAAGAATATGCTACAGAACATGGTAACTGCTGCAGCCTGATGTTTTACAATAATGGAAAGGCAAGAATAAAATGGATTTTAAGAAGAGGGAGAGGGGGAGAAAGGAAGTCTCTCTACCATCAGTTGAAGATATTGGTTTTCACTTGACATTGATAAAATGAATTTACAATAAAAATGAATATGCAATAAAGAGAAGTTATATAAAATCACTATGCAGATGAATATTAGGAACAGCCAATATTTGTAAACCTTTACATAGGATCCTTTAATGTCCTTTATTATTGTTATTTCATGGTATCTTCCAGTCATAGGGATCTCAGCTTAGAAAAAAAGACGTGTCATAAAATATATGTGACAGATTTATGTTAATCAAGAGATTTACGTGGGTTTTTTTTCATTAATGTGAGAATATTTTAAAAAAAAGGTGGCCTGAAAAGCATTTTGGATTCTTTAGCTTGATTCGGGAAAGGCAGTCCCGTAAGTCTTGTGGCACAATTAGGATATGAAGTTTTTCTTACAAATCACGTGAGGAATCTTTCTTCCTGTTTACATCAAACCTTCAGATCCCTAAAACTTCTCTTAACAAAGGGCAGACAGATAATAATTACTAGTTACTTGGAGATTTTGTTTAGAGAAACAGCAGAATATGTTTTTGTATCCCACATCTTGCCCTTACGTTTACTTTAGATTCTAGAGCTTTCTCATTGTTTCAGCATATTTAATTTGAGCTCTCCAAAAATTTTGTTGACACTTTTTGCTTCCTGTAATTTAGAATTTCAAGTTCACCTTGAACTAGAGCTGCATACCAACTGAGGAAATCTTTCTGTTTCTTTGTTTTAATTTTTGGCAGAAGATGTATTTGCAAGTAGGTGTAGTGTCCTTGTATATGATATCAGCTCTACAGCCTTGTGCATGCAGTGCTTTGTTATAATGATTTTTAGCAAGAAATGTTTGCTTTTTTTTTTTCCTACGGGTGCTTTGCTCTAATGTGGAAGTTGTCTTATGTTTGCTGGAGCTTGTTTTCATTATAGATGCCATCTGTGGAATAACTTGGCTTCAAACTATGTTGGAGAATATACAACATTTTCAATAAAAGTAATTCTTACGTCAAGACATGGGCATGTTATGGGTTGTAAATTTTGACTTTACTGCCAGCCTCCACCAGATTTTGCTTGCCACTCCGAAATCCTCTGTTGAAGAAAATATTGTCATTGTTATTCTTTAAACAGTTAAGGACATCATTTCAGTATTAGAAGGGAAAAAAAAATTCTCAGTATTTTTTTTTTTTTACAGTTTTGTGTTTGTGCCACTCTACAATGTTTTTCACTCACTGTGTAACAAAGGTGGCATTACCTTTTAAATGTAGGATCTTATTAATAATCTCATTAGCATTCTTTTTTAATGTGTGCTGTAATTCAGGTATCAAAGGGGAGCTTCCTTGCCCAATTACTGGCATTGCTTACCTGAAGACTGTTGTGAGGTAAAGTGTTTTTATTTATTTGTTTATAAATGCAATGGCAGCCGGGAGCCCCAGCCCTGTACTCGGGGTGAGAACCTTTCCATTACTGAAGTTTTCATAACATTTTTGTTGACCTCAACTTTCCCCATCCTCAGCGCAGAAGTTCCTCTAAGATAAACGTGATGAAAGCATTATGCTGGATAACCCTTGACTCTTGACATGTATTTTGCTGTTTGGGTCTAGCGGAGATACCCCGCAGGGCAGGGGGAGGCTGCATGATATGACTCTGATATCACCAGTGGGGCACGTCCTATGGAAGAGACTGGTGTCTTTTTTGTGAAACTTGACAGGTCAGTCATATGGGTCTTCTAACTGTTTTTGTGAAATGAAAAGCCGTTACACATCAGCACAATCACATATCTGAGTCTGAGCGCCTCAGACCAAAATGCTTCCATGACCAGAAGTGTATGTCCTGGACCTGTGAAGCTGAGGGTGAAGAAAGATAATTAATTCACAGCCAGAAGTTTTGACTGCCTCTGTTCCTGCAGAGGTGAAGCTCAGCTGGATCTGCACCTTTGTCCAGCAGCCATGGCAGGCTCTTTTCACTCACATTTTTCTGCATTTATGTGCAGATTTGGATTACAGCAGCACGATTCACACACAGTGGAGGGCTGCAGCATGGGAGCCACACTTGAAGCACCTGAAGTTCAAGGGTATATCAGCCACCTTTTGTATGTTATTTCTTAGATGCTCTTGCATCCTCCATTAAATCCTAGAGGCGATGGAAGAGATGTGACCAGATGGTAACGCTTTACTGGGGTAGGGTGGCACTTCATCCGCATTAGGCTGTGAAGGGATGGTTAGGTGACCTCCACAGCACAGGGAACGCTTCAGCTGCCTAAATTCTGCTCAGACTTCTCCAGCTGATAGGAATCTATTTTCTAACTTCTGTCACTAAGTTCAAGTAGCTTTATAGAGAGAGCAGTTCTGATGTTTTTTTTGACCCATTTAATCTTTTGCTGACTGACAGCAAATATGGATGACAAACTTGATGCCTTGAGTTCCGGGCAGCAGTATAGCAATGTCACTTGCAGCGCTTCTCCATCGGTGGTGAAGTATTTTCACCTCCTGGTTGTTGATCAAGGTTGTAAGTCTTATAAAAGCAAAGGTTTTAAAAATGTACCTTCAGTTACAGTGCTCAGATGACATTCCATATGCATCGTATCTGTTTTACTGAACAGTGGTATAGTAAATAGAAATATTTAATCTTGGAACTGCTAACACATTGCCTGTGAGTTTTTGGACAGTGGCTGTGTCTTGATTTGTCAAATTAGCTCAGTAAACAGATTTGCAGACTTCATATTGCAAGATTATATATTAAATATTGAGCCTGTAAAACTATTATTGTGACTTAATCCTTGTAATGCTTATGCTTCAAGTGACCTCATACTGTATATTTACCTAATAATGTGATATTTTGTATTGAGATGCAGGACTTTCAGGTTTTTCTGCTGATCACGCTTCCTGTTTAACAGAGGTCAAATTACTGAATGAACAAACCTTTCCAGCAGTGCCTGTCTCAAATTCAGCTGTTTATTTTGATGAATCAGATTAGCCATAATCAAACATTTTGTTTTACAGTTTGTTTCTTGAAGAACTAGCTATCGTGACTAAAATCACCGTGGGTATGGCACCTAAAGAAAACTGTCCTGGCTATGTGCCATACAATGACACAGTTTATGTTCCTTTGTTCCGTCAGAAAATGATAACTTGTTTACTTAAAAGTATCATCCATGCTTCAGTCTTCATTTTCCTTACATTTAGGAATGACTGCAGTTCCATGAAGAAGTGATCTTATACGTGACATACATACATTATTATATATACAAAGTATATGTTAAAAATTAGTTGATAATTAGTTGATGTATGGATGTTTTCTTGTGAAGCCTAACCAGCTGGTATTTTTTAGTCCTATGCCATCCTTAGGTGAGAAGTTAAATGCAAAGTGTTATGATGAGGACAATAAATAGCATATGTGAGGAACATAAGCACACAAGACGCAGTGCAAGGGATGTCAAAGTGTGGCCTCAAGCAGTCTCTAATCCTATATGCCATGAACACGGTGACTCAACCTTGTACAAAGAAAGGCGAATGGTTTGCTATGATTGGGTAGGACTTTGGAAAGTCATAAGGCTTGTGGTTTTTCTCCCACAGTGTAAAACCAACTGGGAGCGTAGCTCCTCTCCTTCAGGTTTTAGTTCTATCCTCTTACAAAACATATTAAAAACTCTACTTCTGTGCTCTAAAAGTGACTTACCATTGATGTGATGGTTTAATTCTTTACTCTAGAAACTGTGTGAAGAATATCAAACCATTAACTCAATTTTATGAAATCATTAGCTTAATGTAATCAGTCATAAATGAATCTGTGCTTACCTTTTCCATTCACTGGAGACTCTATTAGGCAAAGTGCAAAGGATTATGGGAGGATGAGGATGAACTTGCCTCTTACCCACTAGCCCCGTGAACAACGTTGTAAATATGTATTACAAGTGAGGTAGTTATTGAAGCCAAGAAGGTGAACTAATTCTGACTAGATGTTCAAACCAGAATGTCAATCAGCATGATCACTGCAACTCATCATGCTTCGCTCCCAGCAGATGGTCTGATAGCACACTTGTAATTTATTAGCTAATGTGAGACACCGTATTGATTTAATACTCTGTCTGTTGTCCCGGCTCACTGCTATGTGCTGCAATTTTGCCTTGGAGCATGACCTCAATGAAATCAGCTTTAGGGCTGTAACAGCACTAATATAAATCATTTGTCTCACCAAAACACTCCTAACTGTTGACTAGTAATTAAAATTTACATGGAGATGGGTGTGTCTAGCCATCCACATGAGCTGTTTTATAGTTGTGTTTGGTGTACATGCATTGGTTAAAGTTTAAGTTCTTCATCTAGTTTTGTAAGGGTGTGTGCAGTCCTCATTTAAATTGGTAAGAAACCATATTTCAGATGCGTTTTCAGAATTGCATTACTCCTAACTTCAAGATTTCAGCAGAGGTAAATGTCTGGATACATTTGAGGATTTGAGAAGGTTTGTTTGTTTTGTTTTGGTTTTTTTTTTCTGCAAAATGTCTTTTATTGCTTATATTAAAATTCAAACTTGCTGGAATTTTTCTCTTGAGCGAGGAAAGTCTCAAGTTTTTGAAAATTGAAGGAAAAGTTAGGATGACACTTTTCCTGTTACTTTAGAATTAATATTTTATTTATATTACTTTCATGAAGTGTATCTCCATCAGTCTGAGATCTATGGTCAAGTGTATTCTTCCCATTTAACTACAAGTTTTTAAGATTCTCTGAGGATTTAGTATCCAGTATTTCTATTAAAAGAGAGTGCATGCAATAGAGTTTGACTTCCCTAAGGAAAACAGAAAGAAGTTTGCACATATTGCTCCATAGATTCATAAGCAAAAGGGCCAGGAGGAGGGAGATGTGAAATTTATGTTGTTAGCAGCAACACTTGGTCCCATTGGTGACCTTCAACATGAGGTCTGTAGTCCTAGGAAGGTCCTCTGAATAGGTGAATAATTTCACAGTTTGTAATAAGAGTTGTGTAGGTCCTTGGAATTCCAGTCTACGGAGACTGGGAGTTTTATGATTACACTTTGCCTAGTGCTCTTCTTCATACTCTTGCAAAGCATCTAGATTCTCTTAACCACACCTGAATTTCTGTGTGTATAGTTAGGACATTGTTTTTTGTCTCTGAGGGGTTTGTTTGCTAGATAGTGGCCTCCCAGTTATGCTCCATATTGGTACAACTGTTAAATTTAACACTATGTAAAATCTGACATGTAAAGACAAATCTTATGATGAAAAGCCAATAATCAATATAAAGTAATAAACTACTGCCCAAAATTTTAAACTAATATCTTTGTATTGCATCAGAATTTATCACAGCTGTAGTGAAGTAAGAATTGATGAAGCTTCTAGAGAGTATGTCCATTACATACGTTTCCAGCTTTTAGATGGGAATAAGCAACATGTATTTATATGGAATTTGCACTGCAAATTCCTTCTTCACTAACAAAAGGAGAAAGGAAATTATTTATAGCAATCTTCACTGGCTTTACTGTTGCTAATTAGTTTCTAGTTGTTAATGAAATAAAACCAATGCAGCTAGCAGTGTTTTGCCAGACAGATAGGATTTAGTGGTATGCTGAAAAAACGTTAGTAAACAGTAATGGATAAATGACAGCTTGGATTAATTTCGGAGTGGAATGCTCCTTCTTGAAGGTATGATAGTTTCTGAATATTAAGTGGACATATTCTGAATTCTGAAGAGCTAGTTAAATTGGACTATAAGAATATTTAAAAGGCAGCATTATAGATTTTTCAACAAGAATTTCTCTCCCCCCCATATTATCATTATCATCTTGGTGTTTTGGATCTGTGGTGAATAATGGAACCCAAGTGGCACTGGAAAATGTTCTGTGCTTAACATTTGTAAAAACTGTGTGAAAATAAGAAACAAGAAAGCCATGTAAATGGGGCTTGTGCTAAGGAGATGTATGTAATAGGTCAAGTATAGAATGATGTCTTGTGTGCTAATAAAGTCACCGTATCTGTGAGCAGACAGGTGTGAACTTGGGCAAATTCTGCTTACTTATTTTACAGTATTTACAGGTGATGTGGATTGGGTTTTGTGTTCTGGCCTAAGATGTGACCATATCTGAGAAAATCTTAATTATGATTAAACAGCTCATAATGAGTTTCCTTGTAAAATGATAGAGAAAATTTACCACTTTAAGATTATTCACCCCTAGTACTTCACACTCATTGTCTTTCACACGCTTTGAGGCATGCGCAGTGCTTTTTAATGAGGTCTGAATTAGGTAATGGCTAGCAATAATAATAATAATCAAAAAGTCCAGGTGGCTGTTTTCAGAATATTTCCTGGGTTTGCTGTATCACGGGGACCATTGGGTCTTTGTGTCCTCCAGGATAACAAAGCCAAGTACAGACATTTACCTCAGGCTATCCCAGCCTAGTCCTAACAGAGAAAAAAGACGACATGATGGTGCCGATTTTAAGGTATATATAAACTGCTTTTAAAAAGAAACAGAGAAAACATCCTAACGTAATAGTATTGCTTACTTACATGTCTACCTATCAACAGCTGGAAAATTAATACAATTAACTGTCAGTTATTTCCAGTGCTGATCAGGCAATTACAATTACCTCTTTGAAAATGAGTTAGTGTTTCTTCTGAAATTGGGGTCTTGCTAAAGATTATAGAAGCTCTTTAGAATGAAACTAATTTGAAACAGAAAATTAAATGTTAGCTACATGTGACCAAAGATGAGAATTTTTCCCCGAGATCTTTTATTTGATAAAAATGTGCCTATTTCTATGAAACATGTATTTTAAAGTGCCAACTCTGATACTCATCTTGTGAGCAGTTTTCAGTCTGACTATTTTCCCACCAATATTTCCTTTTGCTTGGAAACGACATGCAGCTGGCAACATCACTTTGAAATATTCTTATATTAAAATCTAACAGACAGTGATAAAGGGAACTACATTGATGTTAATTCTCAGATGAACTGTGCCAAAAATTAGTGACTAGAAGTTGTAAAGTAATGAGAGGGGCTCTGAAACAAATGTGGTGATAAAATGATGATGTGTTTGGCCTTTACTGCAGAGGCACCTGGCACATCTCTGTCGACGTTGCCACTGAGAGGACTTGATCGATCCTAAATTAGACTTGTCTTGCCTAGGTCCACAGGTTGTTGCCCTTATTTTTTATGAAGAGCAAAGGTTTTACAATATAGTCTGCTTTTCACATGCATGATAAGTAGATCATCACTGGCACAAGCTCCATGTCCTTAACTACGGAACTGGGAGAAAATTTCAAATAAAAGACTTCAAGTACAGTCAAAATAATCGACTTTTCACATTTTTTTGAGTAATGAATTGAATTGAAATGGCCATAAAAAAAGGCCAGTCAGAACTATTAACATCTGGTGGAGTCTTTATAACTAAATACAAGATAGATACCCGAGGGACTGGTGGGTAACCTCAATAATCACTAGCCAGACCATCTCAGCCTGCTGTAGCTTTGCTGAAGCTATCTACAGCCAAAAAGAACGGGACCAAAATGGGCCTGACATCATCACAGCCTCAGGTGTGCCCTTCCAAGTAAAATGAAGTTGACCTGATAGGTAAAAACTGAGCTTAAAATAGATGAACTAATTTGGCTGAAAGTGATTAAAAACCACATGGATCTGGAGGGGGTTTATCAGTGGGGATTGGGCTAATTTGGTGGAAAGACAGCTTCTTCAGCGGGCACTGCTGGAGTCAGAGGAGGGCACAGCCTAATACTTCTAAATTAATAATGTCTGAAAACAGATTTGAAATCCCCAGTGGTTTCTTAAATTGGTCTTTTGTTTAAATAAGGTAAAAACCGTATTTCGATGTGAGAGCTGACCATTAGGGAATTATAGTAGGAAATAAGTATTCCCAAACCAATATATACTGGGTTTATGCAGATCTATATTGAAAAATATTTTTTAAAAATAATACACAGAGAGATAAATTGTGACTTGATTTCAGGATGCTGATTAATTTGGTGCTTAGTGTACATTTCCCAAAAAAGGTTAATGAATCTGTTGAACTAATGAACTTTTCTTAATTAATACACGTTTCAATTTTCTCAGAGCAAGGGCATTAGAGAAGAGTGCAATGAATATCAGACAAATAATCACAAATTCACCACATTTTTTCAATTAAAAATGCATCGAGGGTTGAGTTATTTTGCTGCCTTTATACAGGACACTTAAGGAGTGAATCTGTACGTGTGTATGTAAATATACATAGATATTTCAGGACTCTCTCCAGAGTATTTTTAAAGGTAGAGTTGAGGTTTTGTCCCTTTGAGACTTTTTCTTTTTTTGTAGCTATTTCACAGAGGTGAAATTCCTACGAGGAAAAAAAAAAAAATCATCGTTCTCTTAGTTAAATTGGCCTATAGATCCTAAGGTGGAAAGGTTCCTGCACAGCACGGAGGCTTTTTTTCCTCACTAATGTCTAAAACGAAATTGCCCTCAGGCCTTGAGCAAATGGCCAGCCTTGTAAAAGAGTGTGTTCACCAAAGTGCTAAACAAGAGGTGGCAGGAGCTGAACAGAGGAGGAATCTCGGAGGAGCTCAGTACGTACCACTCCGTATTTGCCTGAGGTGAAGTTACAAAGTGGTTCCTATCGCCAGGCGAGCAGGTAGCTGAAATAGGAACACAGTAGCTGGGAAAGTAAAAGTCTCTGCCTGCCCCTGGCTGCTCATCTTCAGAGCAGCTGGCAGCGGTGCGGCTGCTGTGCTCGTGCCGACGTGAAGGCGTGCGGAGCCCACCGAGGCCTTGAGGAAACATATGTTTGAATGCAAACTTCCCTGCTCGCCTGCCAGTGTCATACTGCACCTTTTTATCCCCAGGTATCCTACTAACTGTTTCACGGCTTTACAGCATACTAGGAAATTACTTTCTTCACTAATTTTTTTCCAATTTTGACTCAGCTCCACCTTTCAGTATGTGCTTTGGACAGCGCTTCATGCATTTGCTTTCGGAGTCGAAACTTCCTTGGGAAATTACAAGGCTTAGCTCAGCTTGAGTCAAGTGGCTGGAGGATAGCTTGTGGTTATCAGAGGGCAGATCCTTCAGGCCTCTTCTGTCTTTCATAGCCCAAGTGAAGCAGACTTTTTCAGGAGTGCAAGCCGCATGCACAGCTTCAAACTAGAGAAATTTTATTTCCTCTATATTAAATGCCTTAATGAAAAAGGTATTAAATAGATCATTTCTATTTATAAAAGTAATATTTATGCTGTTATTCTGCTAAGCAGCTATTAAGGATTGTCAAAGATGATTTGTAAAATAGGAAGCCAGAGCTTAATTATGTAGACTTTTGAGGTTAGCAGGGCTCCCTGTTACATCCTTTTTTTGAAGCAGGAAATTTATTGTGCTCATACACCAAAGTGAAATAACTAGGTGTGAGGGAGAGTGGGAGGAAATACAGCCATTGTAGAAGGTCATTCAGATTGATGTTCTGCTCTGTAGAGTTTCTTTTGAGATGTAGCCCAAGCCCACCCAGTGTTTGGGTAGCACTGGCTGCCTTTTGAGAACCTTATATTCAGTTTCAAGAGTCCCTTTTTATTTCAGCTCATGGATGCAGCAGCTGAAAGATCCCTCTTATTTTTCCTTTCCTTAAATTGTCTTCCAGTTTCTCAGAATGAGCTTTGAAGTAAGTCTGTGATGCTTTATAGCGCATACTGACTGTATCAGTATGCAGTCCTACACCAGAGTTACCCTTACTGATGTGTGGGATTATGATGAATATGGAAAGAAATCACTGTCTCTTTGTACTCGCTTGCTTGTCTAGTCAGAGCTGATGGTCTGTAGGAGAGAAAGTAAACTGCTGTCAACACAGGGCTCAGAAAGGGCTTGCAAGGAGTAACAAGGAGCCATGAAACTACACCTGTTTGTATTCCAAGGGTGGGCAGGTACCCGTGACTTGGTTGAGATTGAAATAATTTGACATGATCTTTTAAATCCTTCCATTTCTTGTAGTAGAGAAGGTCCCCTCTTGCTTCTGATATGTTTTATACATGCTTTTATATGTTTTAAAATTTTAGTACTAAACAAATTTAATTATTTTGTAATCCAAATGAATTACCTGTTGGTTTTCAAACATAATGTGAAGCAGTTATTGAACTTACAGAAAACGATTAGGGAAAGAAACACATAATTCTGTGTCTGTTCACTTTTATGTTCTATTTTAAACTAGTTTTGTTATTTAATGTCTAAAATACTGATGGACCTACTCTATGAATTACACTTTTGTTAAGTAACAACTTAAAGCTTTTATATTCATCTGCCCCTCTTACTATTACATCTGGCTTTCACTGCCACTTTGGAAGAGTTGTTATCTAGTTAAAGTAACTTAGAAGAAAAATTCAAATTTTAAGTATGGTCTAAAGAATAATGAATAAGATTGACCTCTTCTTACTGAAAAAAACTTACCCTCAAACTTTATACAAGCATTTAAAATCAGAAACTTCAGTTTAGGAGAATAATACTGTATTAGTTAACAATGTGCTAGCAACAAAGTATAGAAAATGGAATTGGCTTCTTTGCTTTGCATTTATTTGGCATTGTTGTGCTTCTATTTCCAATTCCAGGAACTATATTATTGATGAGGTTACATGTCTCAGATGAACCTTACAAAGGTACACAGAATGAAGGGGAAAAACATTATATTCACACTTCAGACAAATAAAGATCTTAATGTGTTTTGCTTTAATATACAGCTATTCATGTAATCACCCCATTCCTTCTGAAGTACTCACAGCGTAAATCCATCTATGTTGCTCAGTTATCAGTATGGATTGAACAGCTGCTAGAGAAGCAGTATAGAGATGCAGGCAGTAGTCAGATGCTTCCTTTGAGCGGGAAGCTGTAATATAAAACATCTTTAGAATATGTGTGCTTTGAAAAGGGGTGTGTATTTATAACGTGCACAATGAGCATAAGTAAAATCAATGTCAGGAAGCAGGTTAATGCCCCAGCTTCTTTCATACTGCTTTCAGGATACTTAGGTGGATGCCAACCAGTAAAAAGATGAGATGTTTTCTACTCCATTGAAGGCCCAAGTATCTCAAGAGGCTGAAAAACACACCGCTCCTGTGAGGGTTGAAAGGGTTCTTGCAAGCCTCTGTTTCTCTCCCCAGCATTTATGGGAAATCAGGCACGTGATGATTAATCCTTGTGATACATTGATTGAGCTGTTTGTAGAAAACCAACTCTGTTAATATACAGCTCCATCTGTAGAGAATACAGAATATTCAGGCATTATAATGGAACAATCAAGAAAAGCAGCTCACATTCTTCCTGGGAGAGTACTGTGAGAACACACCATAAAACTAAGCAAATGGAAGTGTTACCTAAATATCAAGTGACAATATTCCTTTCGTGCTTTTGTGAGACTTTGTTCAAAAATCCATTCTGTCTAATATTCAGCGAGTTTATTTGTGTTTTGAAAATAAAATTGGGTTTGCTACCCTCATTTTTAACTTGTGTAAATATTTGCTTGTATTTTCATATTTAACTACATTGTATTTCTTTTTTCAGCTGTCACAGATGTAGGCAATTTTCTATCCCTTCCCCCCAGCATTTTTTTGGCAGCTAATGAATGCAGTCCTTTGGATCTCATCTGATCTTTGGCAGGATATCTGGAATTGATGTCCTAGGATGTGTGTAGCTAGCTCAGTAATGATGTTACAGGAAAACTAAACACTCCAAGCTACAAAGCTCTATTCAGAAATTTTATCTCTGATCCAGAGGCAAACTAGAAACTGCTGTGGTCCCATGAATGACAAAATGAATATACAGTAATGCACACAGATAGCCAAGGGAATGAGAGGGTGATCCTCCAAGGAAAGCATAATACCAGCAAGTCAGAGTGTTTGGACTCCTTGTATGGGGTTTGTTATATATTCTTGAAGAAATTGCTTAATTGTTTCTCCATTGTCCTCAGAAAGAAGCATAACAATGTAAGACAAAGTATTGTTAGTATATGGGTTTATATCCATATTCAATATCAAGATTCTACTGTGAGGGACTGTAAAGTCTTCTTACATTTCACCTGCTTAAATCTTAATTCTTGCTTCTATGAGAGTAATACAGCAATCCCATCTAGGATTTATCCAGGATGCTACCAGGTGCCAAGAGCTATCAAACAGTGCCTGAGCTGATGTGAGACAGGTGGAGGACTCTGTCATTCTACTCATCTCTTTGGAATAATTCATTAAATACTTCTACCTATGTCAGTTACAGGTAAAACGGTGGAATTATTTGTCTCTCTTCTTGTTAATCCCTTGCCTGTCAGCTCTCACCAGGCATTACATTCTGCCTGCCTTTGCAATTTCGATCATGTAAATTCTTTGGTTGATGAAGTGCTGCTAGACTGTCTCAAATAGGTGTGTATTATGGATTTGGGTGTCATATATTAATCTTATAGTAATATTTATCTTTGTAGTTTGGATACTTTCTAGCACAGTTTTTAACAGCAAATAATTGAAATACTTTCATTTTTTTCATGGGGCTGAGACATTTATATATTGGTTTCTACTGAAAATTGAAATAACCAAAATTGCAATGAATGAAAGTGTGCTCCAACTTGGTAGGTGTATAATGTTGTAATACATTCTATACGATGGTGACTGCATTGACAGCATCATCCCCTAATGCTTTACAGAAATCTAGCTACCTTGGATGCTGGGCACCATCAGTCATTTAAATGTTAAATCTTTGTGTAAAATAGCAAGTCAAAAAGATGAAGTGTTCTAGATCTCCATCTACCTGCTGAAAGAGAACACAGAGACTGTAATTATGTACTTAAGTTTCAGCTAGGACACATCAGCTTTCTGAGAAGCATCTTGTTCATGATCCTGTTAAAAAGTTTTGTTTACAAAATTATTTAGGATACTGCACTGGTTTAATTCTGACTCGGTATATTATGCTGTTTTAGGAAAAAGACCAAATCACTAGCTTGATTTTCTTATCTCGTATAAATTATAAAGTACTGATAAAAGTGTGCCATGTTTATTTATATTTTTTGTAATGAAACGTGATAATTGAGCCGTCCGTGGATTTTTATGGAGTTAAAGTAACTTCTTCATAAGCAGTAAAATGAAGGTGTTGTCCAAACTATTACCTTTACCCATGTTGAGCATCACTCTCCTTCCAAATAGTCCTGTTGAACTTGAGGCAAAGCCTGACTCAAAAATTAAAACCCACAGATTGCAGAAGGACCCACATATTCTGCAGCAACTGGAATCTGTACTTCTAAACTGATGAGTATGTTCCCCATCTGGCAATAGTTCAAATATTTACAGTCAGGGGAGGTTATATCCAACACCATTTGTTTCAGATGTCTGGTTGTTAATGTTAAAACATTTTCTGCTGTATTTGGAAAACTGTAGATCTTGAGCAGGCACTAAAATTTCCCTCCTCTCTGTATATGGCTTGGATCTGTATAGTTGATGTAGGGCTTGATATGTTTCACTCTGATTCCAGCCCAAAGCATCCTTCCTGTGATTTCCACTGAATACACAAATCTTTCAGCAGCTGAAGCTTTAGAAACAATGCATCTCAAAACGTATAGAGCTTCATCCCCAGTGACAATCAATATTGCACGTACGTGTATGAAGAAGAACTTGTTTTTGTCTCTGTGATATTATCCAGGTTGTATCGCCCTGTAGATACACATACACGTCTATATTGTAAAGAGAACAATTCACTGTGGAGCAGTTTCCCAGAGAGCTTCAGAGGACTAGGGGTAGTTTTTGGTTTAGTAACACATTTGCTAGAAAGGTTGGTGGTGGAGAGGAGCCAATAATCAGTGACCTCCAACCTCAGCTGTACTCAGTCATAGGTTTAATAGCGGAAAAATTGGAAGTGTGATACTGCGTCACCAAGTTTAACTTGAAGAGGGGGACAGAGAAAAATTTAATTTGAAGCATGGTAGACAGAATACTTTGAGAAATAATACAGAAAAATCCTTTCCTTTTCCTCACAAAGGACACATAAGCCCAAGACCTACCTCACCCTCAACAACCGAAACCAAATTATTTATCACTGAAGAAGGATGTAATATATTTCTGAGTGGAATAACGAGTTCTGAAGCTGTCACTTTGTTCCAGTACTTTAAGTGCTGGAAGCCCAGAGTACTTGCCAAAAGTAGTTTTGTCCACATAATTAGGCTTTTAATGTAAAATCAGATCTTTGTGGATTTCTTTCTTTCGTAGGACTGCAACTGTGTAAGGAGAGTGTTTTTGATAAGCATGAGTGAGCAGCAGCATATGTTTTCAGCACTGTTAATAGGTTGGAACCAGTGTCAAAGAGAACATATGTATCTCTTCTTCCAGCCACCTCTTTTGGCTGCTCTTTGAACATTGATGCCAAAGAAATGAATAAATCTTGTCAGTCCTTTCAGGCCATTCATTAACTTCATTTATTTTTGTTAAATAATTTTTTATTACTCTAAGGGTACCGATGTTTTATTGCATGAATTTGATTTTCAAAAATATACGCTTATTTGCTGTGTGTTAAGGAAAATGCTTCTCCTTTTTAATTAGATTCTCTGTGTGTGTATGCTTACTTAAAATTAGAATACTTAATTTTTGTTATTTTTTGAAGTATAGGATTCCCTACAATTCTGAAAGCTTCCAGTGACCTATACCTAGTTTGGACCCCGTCTGTGCTGCTTCTTGAAGAGTAAAACCTCTTTAGTTTCACTTTTCTAGTTCTGGCATTTAAACTCTGGCTTAAGATCTTCTTGCTGCTTTTATCTTTTTTTCCAGTAAGAGAAGAACGTGGGTAATGGGGTTCGTTACAATGCTGTGCTATGTACTGATATAATGACTGAGTTAAAGCTTGTGGAAAAAAAACCCTCAGGACCAGGGGACCACACTAGCCTTTCTGCCAGCCCAGTGTGTTAAAAAGGCTTAGGAAAGGGTCGGATGATCAGAACTAGCCCAAGAGATGGGCAGCAGTATGTAGCCTGAGATGCAGGAGGTAAAGGTAGGTCTGCAGTAGCCAGCAGGAAGGGGGACAAGGCTTCTCTAGGCCCACAACCTCAACTTGCTATTTGACCCTGTGTTTCTATGATGAATATTAGAGCTTTTAGGTACGATATTGGACTACCTATTGACTAACTGTGTACCAGCTGGAAAACATCCCTCCTGCTCGTATCCTCTCATTGCTTATCCGTCTCATAGCAGTAATAGTATGGTGGGATTAAAAATATAGATGTGTTTTGGAAACATGAACATTACAAATTATGTAGGTTTATTACTTTTATTCGTACTTTTAATAAGAGCTGTTTGAAATTATAAAGCTCTATCTCTTCATGTAATTGTGTGCCTGTCAGTATTCCAGGGGGAAGGCTTTCTCCGGGAGAAGGTATCAGAGTACTGCTGAATGGTTCATTTATAAGTGGCTTTCTTTTGTTAAGAATTTTGCTGTTGTACTTATAATACCTAAATTTTTTCATGCTGTAATAGGCTCATATTCTTAAAATCTTTGAGAAGGTGTGATATTACTTTGATCTCATAGGCTGGACAGCATGGCAAATGAAGCATAGCAGACTTCCTTAAGTAGCCTTAAGGTTCATCTGGAAATGGGACATGTATATCCCTATTTGTTGTTACCAAAAGTTAGCCTTTTCTGGGTGCATACATGTCAACATGCCACAGAGAAAGAAAACTCCTGGTTAAGGCAATTGAGTTATCAGGGAATCTGGAATTTTTTATTTTTTATTTTTTCTGGTGTGCTTGTAAGTATTTGGCATGCGTGAGTTGAACACTAAGACGACCACTTAAATTCTTTAGAGAGGTTGAGGAACAGTGAACAATAAATGGGATTATTGACCCACTTTAATAAATGGCCTGTTGAAAGAAATCATTTATGTGCATATAGTATTTCTTCTATGCTACATAAAAATCTCTGATGTGGGCTTGACAGATTTGTTCAAAAAAAGTATTTATTGTACCCTGAACTATGTAACATGTCTTGATTATTGATGTTACTTGTTTTTGCTGGCTGAGAATGATATTATTACTTTCTTTTTTTTTTTGAGAATCCCTGCCATTATTCTTAACAGTAAAGAATTAGGGGTTCCACATGTTCATTGCAGTGCTTCACACAGTACTGACTATGTGTGGTATGTGTGTCTGTGTTAGGGGCTACTGAATATTGATATTCTTCTCACAAGATGGTGGATCCTTTTTTTTTCTTCCACTTATTTTCAGAGGGAAGAAAAATATGCTTAAACTTGTGTCTTAAACACGATTCAACTTAGTCTGCTATTGTTATAATTTACATGGAGCTTAGATGGCTTAGCAAACACCTTTTTTTTTGGTCAGATAGATAATGCTGAGGAAGCATAACACACTTTTCTGCAGCAGTTACCTTAATTAATAGGGTGCTTGCATACTTTCTATGAGGTCCTCAATATCAGCTTTAAAAGAGCTTCCTGATTCTTTAACTTTTCAAATCAGAACGGTGTTAGTGGAGGGAAACAACTGCTTAAAATGGAAGACAGCCAAAATGGCTTAAAAAACCCCTTTAGAATATGAATGCATACTTTATTATAGAGCTGGAAATACAGGGAGAGAAGGAATCTCAGTATGCAGTCTGTTCTAGGGGTCTAAGCTCGAAGACAAACAAGATGGTTCATTGAGATTTTCTTGTATTTTCCAAAGAAACAAATATATCTCTTGTCTGTGTCATTGTCTGTTAAGAAAATGCTAGTGCGAGTAATACTTGATGCAATATATTCCTATTTGTTTGTATCTGTGTGACATTTTGTTAAACATAAAAGCAAATGGGAAAATAAGATGCATCAGGGGGATGTTATGGCTGAGAGGGAAGTTTATCACTGAGCTGTCATTGCCAACTGAAAGAATTCATAGACTCAAGTGTCACATGATAACACATTGCTAACAGCAACTTATTTAAGTATATCATTCTGAATTTAATCTGTGTGCTACCTTCAAGGTTAGTAGCTAGAGGATACTTGGGATCAAAGAAGGCAGAATATGAAAGAATCTGTTAGAGTCTAAACCAAGTGCTTAACTTAGATGTTGAAATGGGTTTATCACCTGAATCCAGATCAATGAATCTGAGTTTAGCCCTGAGTCTGTTGTAGTGTTTTGGTCGTCCAGAAGATGGTCCTGTTCTTGAGGACAAGGCATCGTGTGTATCCTCATCGTCAACAAAATAATGTATGGAGTCAGCTGAGTTTTGTCTTCAAGAACAATTGAATCCCAAGAACACTTGTCTGTGGTAAATTGCAAGGTTAGATCAGATATTTTAAGGACAAATTAATTTCTAGCAAGCTGAAGCAGAGCTTTGGTATTGAAAATTTAAGGAAAAAACCAAAAAAAATAGGAAACTGTTCCATCGCAAAGGACGTTTAGCTTAATATTTTACTTTAAACATGGAGCCACTTTTTACTATCTTTATATTTTAATTTATATTTTATATTTTAACTGTATAGTACACAGAGAAAATATTGGTTCAACTTCGTTCTCCTTAGCTGGTTGCTGATTGTAAGATTAACTTAGCAACAAACATATTTTTTAACATTGTGGGTCCACAAACAAGTTCCTATTGACACAAGCATTCATTACCATTCTTCAGGATCCATTCAGCTTTGCATGTCCATATTAATTGAATAGATTTCAGAGATCCATGAAGGTATGCTTAAATATATATGGCTGTTGAATATGCCTCTGTAAAGTCTCTTGTAGAGTAACAACCTCAGGTAACAGTTTTAAATTAACCATCATGCTTATTACAAGTTCCAAATGTTGGCAAAGCAAACATTTAGATCTTCCCTCTGTATGGAGGAGCAAGCTGTATAGCGTGTAGCTACTTAAATCGCAAGACATCTATTTCAGCAAGCAACTTAATGGGACTGATGCACCTGCGAGGGAAAAAAAATGTTACCCTGACCATCATCATCTTAGACAAATATTTTTATAGTTCCTCATAAGAACCTTGCTGATAAACAAAAAAATGCCCAATAATTCCAGGTATGGTTTGAAAGGTGCTATATGGTCAAAGATCATCAAAGTGGATCCCTTTAGAAGAGTCTTGTGAAGCTTCTGAAAAGGAACAGGTGGGCCCATACAAACCTCATGAAGTTCAACAAGGCCAAGTGCAAGGTTCTGCACATGAGTTGAGGCAATACCAAGCACAAATCCAGGCTGGGTGAGAAGTGGATTGAGAGCAGCCCTGAGGAGAAGGACCTGGGGGTAGTAGTGGATGGAAAACTGACTGTGAGCCAGCAATGTGTGCTCACAGCCCAGAAACCCAACTGTGGCCTGGGCTGCATCAAGAGAAATGTGACCAGCAGGTCGAGGGAGGGGATTCTCCTCTGCTCCACTCTCATGAGACCCCCACCCTGCAGTGCTTTGTCCAGCTCTGAGGGCACCAACATAAGGACATGGACCTGCTCAAGCAGGTCCAGAGGAGGCCATGAAGATGCTCAGGGGGCTGGAGCACCCCCTGTGAGGACAGGCTGAGAGAGCTGGGGGTGTTCAGCTGGAGAAGAGAAGGCTCTGGGGAGAGCTTAGAGCGGCCTTCCAGTTCTTAAAGGGGCTGCAAGAAAGATGGGGAGGGACTCTGATCAGGGGTGTAGGGATAGGATGAGGGGTAACCGCTTTAAACTGACAGAGGGCAGATTTAGATTAGGTGTAAGGAAGAAATTCTTCCCTGTGAGGGTGCTGAGGCCCTGGCCCAGGTTGCCCAGAGCAGCTGTGGCTGCCCCCTCCCTGGAAGGGTTCAAGGCCAGGTTGGACGGGGCTTTGGGCAACCTGGGCTAGTGGAAGGTGTCCCTGCCCATGGCAGGGGGGTTGGGACTGGATGATCTTTAAGGTCCCTTCACACCCAAACTATTCTGTGATTCTGTGATGTGGAAGAACCTGAGAAAAAGTTTGTGTTTGTACATCGATTTGTTACCCGGAGTAAGAAGTAAAATTTCCATAATTGCCTTAGTAGCTTAAAATGGTTGAGATAATTGAACTAGGTAGTTGACTCAGTGTTGAATGTCAGTGGTGGTGTGTGGAGGGAATTCTCTGAAGGAAAGAGGAGAAGGTGCTAATGGCACAGCCCAGTCACCATGAGCAGGTGGTGGTGTCCTGTGACTTCCACTAACTGTAGCTTTCTTCAGTCTTCATTTTGAGATGATTTTTCGCTCCCTCTCCTGAAATAAAGACATCTAAGTTGAATGACTGGTGTCAAAAGCATGGAGTCACTCAGTTAACAGACTTCCCTATTGTCTAAAATACCATGTCCTTAATATGGGACTTGTTTCATATTACTGCCCAGCAAGATGGAATCCATGCTTCCAAATACATTTTTCACCATTTACAGCTTTTGATGCAGTGCCTAAAGCTTGATTTGTCGCTTCGGGATGATTCCATATCAAGTGCCATGAATCAAATTATTTTCTAACACAATGGGGTTAGCACCTCTCCTGCTGTGACGAATGGTTTTGCAGAGGTACCAAAATAAATGCTCCATGGCAGCAAGGTTTATTCCATATTTCGAATAAAATCTGCCCACTTGTCTACTCTTCAGTTACCTAGAGAGCAGTACAGGAAATTGTTTTCTGTTGAGATAAATCCGCATCCATATACAGCATGCACTTTTTGGAATTAATTGTTCCTGGGAGACAAATGTCATTGAGTATGTGGGGCAGCTAGCTCTGGGAAAGTACCTGTGAGCTGGTACTCCATTCCAGTGTCCTTTGCAGCATGGAGGAAAACCAAAATACGAACCGGAAAAGTCTGCTGGTCTTGATGTTTTCTTCTTTAAGTCTATGCCCTTAACGCTTTTTATGTTGTTTTTTTGTAATTGTTGCAAAGGGAAACTATATATGGGGGTTTTAGGCTTTGCAAAATGATTCCATGTTTTGAGCAAGAGTACAAGTTAACTTCTGGCAACTTCGCTGATGTGAACATTCTGGGTTTCCAGTGAAAGAAGAATTAACCTATCCATATTTTTTTTCCTTACCTGTTTAAAGATTAGAAAAATAAAACCACTTTGACTTTCTGTAAAGCCTTTCAGTTGAATACTTTCAAGTATATCTTAAAATATGAACAATTTTATCTTTTCATCCACTGTAATGCTAGCAAAACATTATAATCTCCATTAGTGATGGAGTTATTGAGTTGCGTTGCAGTATTACGGAGAATATAGGTCATGATGGAGAGGAAAAAACTGAGATGCGAGTGGGACATATTAGGACAGAGACATTCTACATTTTGTGAATAAGGACACACACACACACAAACACCGTGATACGCATAAGAAAATTTTAAAATCATTTTGCACGTATTAGCTTCCAGAGTCTTTGATAGTCTTTCCCCAAATCAAAAGCTTTGCCATTCAAATGGTGTTTTTGTCCTCATAAAATGTTCGAATGAAAAACCCAGGGCTATATTGGCAGTAAACTAGGGTTGCTTTCTAAGTGCTTGTTTGACTGCAGCGAACACTAGCATATTATTGGCAGAACAGTTTTTCTTCAGGTGAAGGCTCACCTTCATCTAGAAGTTTATAGGAAACTAGTTTTATGTGGAAACTTTTCTTTTTTTACAAATACAGTTTGATATTTTTACATGGGATATTTTCTAGACTATCAATTTTATACTTTTCTTTTGGATTGCATGTTACTAATGCATTGTAATTTCTCCAAAATGCTGTGCGAGAAGAGACCTATTGCTCGGTGGTTTTGTGTACAAAATACTAGCCTTCCACATCAGGTACTGTATTTCACATTTAATTTGAAATCCCTATGAGATACACTGAAGTGCTGAAAACAATTTGGGTAGCTGGTGAAGCACAATATCAAGGCCAATAGATAGTAGAAGAGATGGGGGATTTTTTAGCTTTTTTTTGCTTAGGTCTTTCAAAAAAAAAAAAAAATCAGAGCTAAGATACCTCCTATTTAGATCAGAAACGTTTTCATTCTCTAAATTGCCAACTGATGAAATTGCTGCTTAATTAACTTCAGGATTTCCATACACCTTGGATTACACACGTTATGAAGTCATTTAACGTAAACTTGAGATTTTAGTCTACCTGTGAGTGAACATCCATAACTAAGTATCTGTATAGATGGGAAGAATAATTACATTAATGATGATTGGTTTGTGATATACAGGTTTTTGCACCACTTGTGGACTAGTTCTAATCAAAGCATTTGATTGTACTCTGATCAGCTGAGGGAGGCTCAAAGACAAAAGTACTAAATTATTTCTGAACAATTATAGGATATGTAGTCTTCCCACGTCGTCACAGTGAGAGGGGAAGGATATTGCTTTTGATCCATGGCAAAAACTATTTTCTTAGATATGAAATTGGATTATCCCATAGCTAGATATGTTTTGAAGTAACTCTTTGGAATTCTTTTGCATGTGATGCCCTTTCAATAACATAAATTATTTCAGCTTTTCTGCCTGGCTTTGTATTTAGTTAGAGATCTTTCTCCCAAGTATTTACTTAAAAATGCTTACAACACAGCTAATCTCAGTCCAATGTAACTTTAAACTTTTATTTCGGCAATTTTAGAGCTGCTTTCTTTTATCTTATTCAGTAATAGACAGGAACACACGCACACGCAGTCAGTGTTAGGGCATGAAGATGAGGTTCAGATGATGGAAACAGACAGGTGTTGAAAGATATATAGGGATTAAATACAATATTTTATCATTTATCATAGATTTTCTGATATCAATGAATAAAATGTGGCAACTGAAGTGAGACTAGCCTTGAAGGTATCTAAGGCTGAACAAGGGTCAGCCAGACAGCCCAATCAGCTGATTTTAAACCGAAATTAAAACATCATTTGACGGTGCAACATTCTGCAAGGTAAATCCTATGCCTATTTTTACTTCAATGTTGCTATTGTATGTAGGAAAGAATGTTGCACTCTCACACACACACACACACACACACACACACACACGCTTGCTGAAAGAAATACTACAACAGACATTTCAGAATGAATAAATGTCTCTGAGAAAAATCATATTCGCTTCATCATGTAGCATTTATATTAGCACTGCTACTTTACTGGAGACAAATTAAGAGGATGACTTATTAGAAAAAAATTACTTGCACACACTGTAATTGCAATAGGATAAGAACCCATAAGTGCTATCCCAAATAATGGAAAGAAAATGTAATCATTTAACCTCATGAATTCTTGTCCATAGTTGGTATCCAGGTATCTGCTGGCATTATCAATTCCAATCTTAGTTTTTATGTTCTTTTGTGTCAAGCTTTTTGGTAGACTCTTCTCAAAATTGCAGCAAAGTCTATCTAAGATGTATGCATTCACTATGGAACCATGCAAGAAGAGGAATCTAGGTAAACAATTTTATAACGTCAGCTTTAGCATATGGTAACTCACTGTTGTCCAAAGTTGTGCATACCACTTGTAATCCATTTTAAGAGATACATTAGGCAAAAGTGCAATTTGATGGACTCAACTACCTGCTTGGCTTCTCTGTACAGAGCTGAATTCCACACTGAAGTATTGTAACTATTCTGTAACCATGAAATATAAATACATGTGAAATCGCCATCTTTTCTGATTTTAAATGTGGTTGGCTATATCCAAAACCATCTATTCAGTGAGAACTTGGAATTAAAATCTAGAAATCCTAATTACTTTTGTGCTTCAGTTTTAAAACCAAACTTTTGGAGCTTGATTTTATTCATAGTAAAATCATGCTAATATTAATTTAACAAGGGAGGCTCCAGATCTTGCAGTTCAATGCATAGAGCAGTAACATTATGTTTTGTTCTCCATGTTCCATGGAGGTGTTTTTCTGGAGTATATTTTTAACAGTGGTACCACTTTCAAAATATCCTACCTGCTGCAGCAACACTAACAACTACTGCTGGATTGTGAACTCCTATAAAAGCAGTAGAATGTAACAATATTAATGAAGTTCTTAAAATGATGGCAATGATTAGAGTGATAATGAGCAAACCTCTTCTGTGTTCATTAGTTGCAGAAGTGTGTATTTTTATTACGGAACTGATTTCTGTAGGAGCAGCTCATAGTGTGATTGAAGTCTGAAGGATCATTTGTATTAAATACAACAAAATTATGTATAAAGCAGGTCTATGAATCACCATTCAAGGTTTTATAGCTTTTTGACATCCAATCAAAACTGTATTGTTACTGGCAAATTATTGTGACTGACTTTTTCTGTTGTAGCACCCTTAGCAACGTGGCATTGTGGTTTTGTGCTTGTCGTTGAGTGAGAATATTTCAAATTGGGAAAGAAAATCAACATTGATGCTCTTGCAGTAAATGGAATAGGAACATATTAATGATGAAAAGAAAATCAAAGGCACTGCTTATGTGAGCTGAGTTCTGTGGGACTGAAAGCATAAATAGTTTAAAAAATTGGCATGTAAAAATCTATACTCTGAATAGGAGGACAAAGTCAGACTCGGTGGGTGAAAAATGTCAGTTTTACTCTCTGTTTGACAAGTAAAACTTAGTACTTTAAAAAAAACCCTTTTCTGTATTTGTGACCACTATTTTCATTTCCATTTAATTTTTCTTCTAACAAGAGACTATACACCCCCATATTCTTATTCATTGAATCTGTGAAGTGGATGCAGAGTTCTTACCTTACCAGAAAAAGATTTTAAAAACCAAGCCCAAACCCCCCTCCACTTTTCTGCTCAGAGCCACACACAGACCATTTATTTTGCAGCTCCCTTTTGAAATCAAGGCACTACAATACTTACAAAGCATAAGGGCTGCTTATCATGTGAAATGCTGGCTCTTTGCTGCTGCTGCGTGGAGGGGGACTGCTCCCCACCGGGGAACATGTGCCTGCACTACCCACACAGGTGAGGGCCTCAAGCCGGGAGGTACAGAGTTGATAATCAGGTAAGGAGGCTTTAACATCGTGGTACGTGCAGGTAGAGACCCTGCCGAGCAGTCTGCGTGAACTGAGACTTCCCAGACGTGCTGGAATCCTCTGGAAAGAGCTGAAGTGGCAAATCAGCCAATTCCCCTCATTTCTAGCTAAGATAAATTTGTCTGGATGACTTGTAACTCTCTCTGCTTATGAATGAGAGCTTTTGAGTTAAATGTATCACTCCTGATAAGAAAAAGAAGATTAGGAGACAATGACATCTGCTGGCTTTGGAAAGAGAAGGCATGAAACCAGCATATCCTGACTGGGCAGGGACTTTGCTTTGTAGCAGTCCTTCATTTTGACTTTTCCATGGAGCTGTGAACCTGTAAAACAATGTGAATAAGGGTATGTGGACAGAGTCCTGCCATCAGGAACACCTCGGGAAGGAGAGAGGCTGGTGGCTTCTGCTGGATCTAAACACAGCCCATGCAAGAGGGTGTTTGAGAGAAGGAAGGTCCTGACCCGCAGCTCAATGGCAGGAGCTTTGCAGGCACCCGCGGAAAACATCCTGAAACACACCTCTGGTGCACTTCTTGATTTGGATAAGAACCATCACAGCTAACTATCCTTCAAGGAAGAATGTCCTAAAAAAACAACATATAAGAAAAAAAATGACAGAATATTTTATTTTATTCTGTCTTTGGGGTGATGGGACTGATGCCCCTTCAGACATTTCCATTGAAACTCTTAGTTAGCACTGTGCTATATGAAGTATATAACACCTTGTGTCTGGAGATGTCAGAAATCTTTAAAAAATATATTCATAAATTGTACCTATCCTTTTTTTTTTTTAAGTTAAGAACTGTTTATCCAACATTTCCAGTATCATTTGTTTGGGGATCATAAGACTGGATTGAAAATCATAACATTTGCATTGAATATTTTAGGAAGATTTTTCTGCATTTGCTTTACAGCTTTGATTAAGATTCATATACTAAATCCTTCTGCAAATTCTTCAATCTCCGAGTGTCATGTAATCACATGTTTCTAGAAGCAGAGATCTAAGGAAAACATTAGATAGGAGATGTTTTGAATTAAAAATTGAGATTTGTAACATTTGGAAGCCTTCGTAGCACAGTAGGCACCTGGAGGAAACAGAGGCACTGTTTGTTTCAAAGATTTCTTTGGGGGCCCAAAAGCCAAGTGAAAATACCAAAAATAAAGCCTAAGCTTCCAGCTGGTCTGTGACTGTGGTGTGTCTTAATGCTTCTCTTGAATAGGGAGTTTGAGAGAGATGTTAAAACAGTTCTGCTGCAGTAAAATAATGTCCAAATGTCTGTATGGCTTTTGATTTGATCACTCGGACTCAGTACAAAGGGAAAAGTTGATTACAATACAGGCAGGAGACTCAAAGTACTTATTATTTAGTCTGTGTTGTCCATTTTCTGTTCATCTTTATTATAGCCTGTTTCTTGCCTTCTACCACTTACCCTCAAGCTCCCAAGTCTGACTTACTAGCTGATAACTACTAAAAGTCAGCCTGCTGGTTTTTTGTTTGCTTTTTTCCCTCTTTTTTTTTTTTTTTCCTAACCATACTTCAAATGTTTTTGTCAACCTGCTTTTCCTGTACTAAGCTGTGTACTAAAAGGAAAAACGCATCTGTTTTCAACAGGACATAACAGTCTAGATTTGAAGTCAAAGGGATATATTAGGATTATGGTTTCACTTCGCAAGCAATTGCACTGTGTCATCGTGGTGCTTTTGTATGTGAAATATCATTTACTTATTTCCAGGTTGGGGAGTGTAAAAGTATTTCTGTGATTTTCTGTCAGTCAGCTGTCACTCACCTTCCTCTGCAGTAGGTTTTGCTGTTTGTTTTGTTCTTTCTGGGGTTTCTCTTGTTCTTATTCGGGTTTTTTTGTTTGGTTGTTGTGGGTTTTTTTGATTTAAATCAATGTGGTCATCTAGTTGGCACACTGTACCTGGATTTGTACAAGAAAAGTGTTAAAATGTCACAAAAGGGAATTAAAAAGATGCAAGTTCTCTGGGCCCAAAAAGTTTAAAAGCTCCTCTGTATACAAGAAAAAAATTCTTAGCATTCATAGCACACCTCATAGAAATGCATTATATATTGTTAGCACGTCAGCTTGTAATATTGGTACATGGCTTCAGTGCCTTGCTTGTATTTGTAATTACATTTAAATAATTTAACTCCATTATAGTACAATGTCTAGTGGAAATGCATGATTCCTTAGGAAGACATTTCCTTTCAGATTGATCTAATGACTTCAGAAAATGCTGCTGCTATTAAAGCTTGTTAACTATTGATATGCAAAACTAAAACTGTTATGAGTGCCATGGAAGACATTTATAAATATGCTCTTTTTTGAGAATATTTTTTTCAATGAGCTATTTGATAACTCATTGTTTGACTTGGTTTCTGTGTCAGATACCCTTAATAGCCTGACCATTTTGCAGATCATGGGTAGCTTTTATCAAAATCAGGCTAAAAGGATTCCAGTGGATGAGTGATTGAAGCAGTCCAGCAAAATACAGTAATTATTCTAGAATAATGTAATACCCAGCTAAATTCTTGGATGGTAGCAAGATCTCTTGGACTGCAACAGGAATGTGTTCACCTGAAGCTGGAAAAGATGGTAGCGTACACACTGTAGATTTTTTTGATATATGTTTACTGATGGATTTATTTTGGATGTGTAAAGGGTAGCGTAGCTTCTTATCTGCTGAAATTCAGCTCAGGTTTTGCTTTGAATTTGTACAAACACTTTAAAGGTGGTTTTCAGTCATGTTGGGTTTCTTTTTGTGTTTTTGGTTGGGTTTTTTTTTAATTTTTTCCCACTACGGAAAGCAGTCTACCATAAGTTTTGAGTATAAAACATTACATCTCCGTTGCAGAATGTGACACCGGAGAAGCTTCTAACATCACAAAAATGTACATTGGTGGCAAAGTGTGCTTCTTTTTAACTTTTTCAGTAGGGACTAAATAGTAACTACTAGGATGAGCACATTGCTTTTCCTCCGTAACACCAGTGAGTCCTTCCTCAGCAGCAGTGTGGAACAATATATGGAGAGTTACAGTAATCTATCAAAGGTGCTCAGTAAATCTGTTGCGCCTTCTCGTCCTTGGGTTGCTGGTTCACTTCTTTGCTGTCAGTCAGTTCACAAAACAGGCACAAGGCACTGGCTGTCTCTCTCTCTGGGTGTATCTCTGAGGATGAACTGCTGAGTTTCTTTGGCTTTTTGCTTTCCGTTTTTCCAACCTGTCTATTCATTTCCATCAAATCTTGCCTGCCTCCTCCCAATCCTTTATCTTCCTTTAATCCTTCATTTCCTTTTCCTTATCTCTAAGGACCTTTGAATGCTTTCCACTCTTTTTGTTCATTTTCCATCAGGGGATTCTTGTGGTGGATCCAAAGGCTTGTCTCAGGTTTGCAATGCTCAATGCACTTGATGTGCTCTGGCACCTTGGTAGCAGCTATCCATGACCCCCCAACCCTCCCACCAGCAGTGACGGGCTCAGATTTGTGTAACTGTGAAGAAAACTGGAAGCGTCTGGATCAGGTTTTTCGGTTCATTTATCATAAACCAGATTTCCTTCTTTTTAAGAGATTTCTATGGACATATATGAAGCTAAGTGAAAAAGATCTGAGTGAAAATGTCAGGTCTCTTTTATTTTTCAAATGTGTTTTTTCTAATTTTTTTTCTAGTTTTTTCACTAGTGGTGAAATTAATGGATTAATATAAGTGTTTCTACATGCTAATGGGCATGGCTGAAAAACCCTGAAGGTGTTTTAAATATAAGCCTTTAAATATTTCTGTATAAATTACCTTGAGGTTTGGTTGTTTTTAAGCTAAATGGCAACCATCTAAATTACTGACTTTGTATTTTCCTACTGAACTAAATGCTTTGATCTGCTTTAATATAATCAATAACAGAAATACACTCTGATTTGGAGAAAAACAGATGATTAAGTGTTTTTGCAAAACGAGGACAAATAGCCATCTCTCCCTGTTGTCAAACACATTTCTTTTTGTTTGATTGAAGGTGTATTTTCATTGCACGTTAGCTGTGCTACTTAATGAAACGGACCTATCGTTACAGCTCAAAACCATATATAAATTACGTATTGTTAGAGTTGCTATGGCAAATAATTACTAGTATTTAATGCTAACTTAAGAAACCATTGAGTAGCAAGGTGAATGTAGTTGCTAAAATGCAAAATGCTATTTCTCTGTGGAATCTATTTAATATGAGATCCAGAATTTTTTAATTTTTTTTTTAGTATCTGGCTTCATAGCTACTTAGAATTGTGTACTGCTGAAGCATAACAGGTGTATAAGAAGGCAGCTTGATTTTGGACACAGAATATGCCTGTATATACTCTGTGGTCCTGGCTCTCGTGTTTCTGGTTTTAAGGATGTACCTCATTTGTACTCCAACCTCCTCTTTTCCATCTGTTGGTGTTAAGAAACTGTGCCATTACCTCCTCATAAATTAGTCCTAGATGGCTTCAGATTTCAGACTTGTTTAACTGCGGCTCACCTCAGCAGGGTATTACCTTTTAATATCAAAGGGATTTGGATATTTGTCATAAATGACGTTCTGAACTACAGCCAAGAAGATATTACTGATATAAGTGCTTGATGCTGGCTGTTTCAAAAAGGTGCATTTTCTATCATGCATGAATTTTTCAGGAATGTTCATGGAAATCAACAAACATGCCTCTTTGCAGGAATTTTCCACCTAAAAGGGAATCATTGTAGTTTTACTCAGGGGAGGAAAAGATGCAACCACATGGGTAAGTGTAAGAAGAAACACTGCAATCTCCATATATTCTGGAGGAAAAGATGGAAATAAATTTTATGTGTATATTATACTGTCAAACCCAGTAGTAATTTTAAGATTAATATGCTTCCCCATTATTGATATGTGTCACATTTCCCCTGAGTTGAGTCAAACCCTGTTTATTTCTTGCCTTTTCTCTCCCTCCATCAAAATCTGAAAGGTGTCTAATATATAGAAAAGTCTGGAGCTGAGTGTTATTTAAATAACAGATTGATCCAGGGCTTTGTATACAAATAAATGGTCCTGGGAATAATTGCAGATTTTGCACAGCTCTAACAAATGCATGGCAATTGAAATAAAAATTCAGCATTTATTTGTGTGTCGTGCAGTGTTGTTCCTTCTCGACAATAGACTTATTTGCAGGATCTTACTGTGGTAAGGCTTGGTCGGTTGGTTTTATCAGGTACTGTTTGGTACGTGACTTAACATTTTTGTAACAGGCTGCTGTTACCAGTGGATAAACTCGTTCCAGCCAATAAAGATGATCCAACTTTGCAATAGTCTGTACAAACACCAGCTAGCTTGAAATCCACACTCTGTTGCTCACAGTCTCGATGCTGTGGCTTGTCCAGGCTGACTTCTGTTTTCAAGGAGCTCTACAGAAACGGTGTATGTAGCTTTTCTCTTACAAAAGCTGTTTTGGCTCATTTAGTGCATTTTATTTATATCTCAAGGATTGGAGGGAAAGAAGAATGAAAACTATATTAAGAAATGTGGCATTTAACACAACATAACCTCATCAATTAAATAGCTTAGATTTGGCAAGCATTAGATATTTACAGCATGTAAATAAAATTATTAATTACATAAGATATTGTTTACCAAGATTCTTAATCCTTCTGCTTCAGGGTGTAAACTAATTAGTAGGGAGCACTGAAAAATTGCATCATTTTATGATCTGAGTTCATGGAAAAACTGGATGAACGAAATGAAAGCTGCCATGTGATAGTAATAGATCAGCACAGACATCATTAGCTCTTGATGGGAGGTTGTACATGCAGAATGCTGGGAGAAATAATCCTAATCAACTCGAGATCTGAAGTGGGGATGGCAGCAACCCTTCAAGGGGAAGGAAAACTTGAAACATCTAATTCAACTTTCTTTAAAAACGGTATCTGTAAGAATGGCCAATAATTAGATGTATATCTTAAATGGACCTTTCTCAGCAGAGACCACACCATGAGTGTTTTAAGCACAGGCGGTGCATTCATCTTTCTGAAATGTGAAAATCTGTCTTAGTTTTTTAGTCAGCAGAATAATGGCTTAGAAGCACCTTGTCCAGCGGTGTGGTTAAATCAGGCCTGTCTCTGTCTGTGGCAGGGCCGTTATCCTGCGGCCCGGGAGCGCTTTGGCAGGCTTTGTGCTCCAGTGGATAATGAGGGTTAGGAATGGGCAGCAGCTAGCAGAGGTCAGATCCCTGTAACGATTCACCTTCTTCCTACAAGCCTATAAAAGGAAAAATAAACCACCATTTTATTCAGCAGCACAGTGCTACTGCTTTGAGCAGGACGTATTTCTCACAAGGCTGACTTGCCCACACAGAACCCTGTGCTGCTTTGAGCTGCTGTCGATCACTCCCCTTGCTTGCCCGTAGCCTGAAGGATTCACTAGCAGTTTCAGAAGTCCAGGCTCATGACCCCAGCACACTTATCTTCTCTGTCCTGTTCACAGAAACTTGTAGCGAAGAGAAACTCTGTTCTTTCACCGGGCTGCACTGGGAGCCCACTGCAGAGCCTCTGCAGTTAGCCGTGTTCCCAGAGCTTCATTAGGAGCTCACAGATGCAGTGGGAGCAAAGACAAAGATATGCCAGTGTTAAACTAATTGAAAAACTTATCTTCATAATTTCATTTTTGTGGTTGAATTCACAAGGCCAGCAGGCTTCTATGTATTGGTGTGTGTGTTTGTGGAGGCGTACGTGTGTGCGCTCAAAGTGAGTGTGGATGTGTATTAATCCTGAAAAAGAAAAGAGGCATTGCAGAAATAGAAAACTACAGTTACTTGTGTCTGTAGACAGAACAATATTGTGGTTAAAGGTCATAAAATCAAGGTAGGATTTGGCTTCTCCTTTCCTTACCTTAGTCAAGGTCAGATTAAAGAAGGACCTGTGGAGTTACAGGTAGTTCACATTGAATATTTTCTTAAAATGGGACAGAACGTGAAACTTTTGGAGAACAAAAACGTTTTTTCTGCCAACATGCAAATAATGTGACTTAAATATTATTCTTCTGCTTCTGTTTTTCTGATCCTGTAATAGCAGGGAAACTCAGTAGACATCAGAGTTCATGAAGGTTAATGACTGCTGCCTCTCTCTGGCTACAGAACTAGTTGGCATCAATGCTCCCACAGAAGCAGGTTTCAGGATTTTGCACCAAGACTCTGATGCGAGAGCAGACTGATCTCATTCCTGCCTTCATCAAGTATTCTGGGACATCAAATAGTATGGTGGTGTAGTGTGCAGTATGACGATCTGTTACCTGGTTTGTGGATGACTTCATACTTAACTAGTGGTGGTGATGATGAGTATAAAGGTTACAAGTACACTGTGTAGTAACATAAAATTAGAGTAGCTTCCTATGATTACAGTATGCAAAATGAGAGTTGTTGGGCGTCAAAGAGATCACAGGAGTGATGCTGAAACAAGTAGAAAGATGGCAAGTTGCATCTCCACAACACTATTCTTCTAGCTCATTTTCTTTACAGTCTGTCTCACAGGGTTTTTTTTCTAAAGTATAAGATCATTAAAAATTATACTAAGTGAATGATTTTTCTAATTCTTTGTGTTGAAGTCATGGATTGATGATATTCTCACTCATGTCTGAAGCCTACTCATCATTATTTTAATTTATTTTTCTAATTGTCTGGTTGTTTTGTAAAATAATCGGTCTAATAAGGCTTTGCGAGGCTTTCCAAATAAATAAGAAGCATAGAATGGCATATTTGATATATGATTTTTGAGAGTTCCTGACCCAGGCTTTCAACAAATGTTAATTTTGTAAGTAGGCAGTGGATGAATGCAGTCTTGAATTCAGAACTGCACATTCATCTGTTTATGTAATTTGCTGTTAATTGGGATTGCCTGCTTTTGTGAATAGACTGTTAGACCTTCAGCTTGTGAAATGTTGGCTTGGATTCTGTTGCTTTTCTCTCTTTCTGCTGCTGGTTCTGACTGAGTCTTTCCTTTGGCAAATTGCTTGTAGTCAGTCAGTGATTTTTTTATTTTGGTAAGAGTTTTCTAGCTGGCTAAAATTTTTGGCGTGGCTGAGACCAATGCAAGAAGTAATGGAAAGAAAGTGGAAGAAAACTGTTGTAATTGTAATTTACTCCAATTCATGAACCCCGAAGCGTAGGCTGCGGTTAAACCCCATCACATCTGCAGTCAGCAAATAAAATCCTAATGAGAAATTAAAAGTGTTGCAGTGATTCCAAACTTGGTATTCCCATGGAACTATAAACTGATGCTTCTCCAATATTCAGAAGACGATACTGAGATGAGAAATTAGTAAAATTATGTTAATCTAAGTTAGCACTTAACTGCCCACTTAATTTCAGTTAACTAGATACTCTAATTTCAGTTACTCATGTGCTTTCAGCTAAGTCCTTTGTAAGTGCTTTATTTAGATTTAGCTGCTGCTTTTTCTATCTATCATTACATAGTGCTCAAGCAGAATATGGAATATAACTGTACAATTGCAGCAGATTTTACAGTCTGTACTTCTTACTGAAGGAACTGGAGGGAAGTAGAGTTATTTCCTTCATGTGTTACCAGTAAGAATTAGCTTATGTTTGCTAATTAGTACACTAATCTTTTAGCAATTCATTCTTTTTCTGCATGGCTTTTCATTCTTCAAGTGTTTTTTATTGGTACAGCATCTCTGTATTTTTGTGTGTTTTTCCAAGTGTAATGCAGACTTGAAGCTCAAAGGAGGGGGAAGCATGAGTAACATCTAAAAGTGGAATTAAAACCGGTGTTGCCGTAATGCTAAATGCCTTCTTCCCAGAAAGACAGGGGTGAGATCTTGCTCCAATCTGCATACAGGAGTCAAGAGAAAAAGAATTTTAATCTACTTCAGGACCTGTGTAATTCTTTGTATTTGCAGAAGGCTGTGCTAATGGTACTTAAGGGTTTCCTGTGGACCGCTGACTGCCTGTGTCCCCTTTGATTTATCCCATACACTGAAGTTCACTAAAGGTAATGCAGCAGTTGGAAAGAAGTGTTAGAAACTGTGACAAACCCAGTTTCCTCTGAAGAGTTCAGCTGCCATGATGCATATTTTACATCTTTCTCTGATGTAAGGAGAGGTGTGAGTTCCTTTCTGATGTTACATTTTGGAGCTGGCTATACACATTTAGACTTGCCTGGAGCCAGAAGATGTCCGTCAATATGAAATGTTTTATTTTGGGTGAAAGGGCAACAAATCTTTTGCAATTGGAAAGAAAGGTTGAGTTTTCTGATAGACCAAACCCCGATTTGTGAAGACAGGAAGGGTTTAATGAATACCCTGTTAAGTTTGCAACATACTCTGTAGGTTGGTAAATAGAAGTGTTGTGATGAGGTCAATCAAAAGTTCCAGAAAATACTTCAGGAATTCAGAATAAAATAGAAAATTATCTGAAAGTGTTTGCAGAGGTAAAATCAAATCCAATAGAAGCATGCCTCTGCAGAAAGTTTAGCTAAACTGAGAAATACTTAGGAAAGGTAATGATAATACAAAATGAAAAACTTTCACAGGATGAAACAGAAATGCTTCAGGGGGGGAAAAAAAAAAAAAAAAAAAACTTTCAGTTCATTTTGGTGCAGAGAGAGACAAAATCATTAGAATTTTATTTTTTCCACTTAATCCTGCTGTATATTAAAGCAAGAGGCAAAGCTTCAGGACTGAAACTGTATCCTTTCAGTTACAAATCTCTTCTGATTCCAGTATCAGCAAGTTCTTCTTTGACAACATTTGGACTATTATTTTATGCAGAAAAGTCACTGATTATTTTGAAAAAACAAAACCAAACCTATTCATAGACCTCTGCCATGAAGAGAATATAGTGACATTGTTGATCTTTCTTGAATATCTTATTCTATGTGTTGAAGCATACCCACGTTCTTTATTTCTGTAAAGCTCTTATAGGCTGAGGGGTGAATGTACATAAGCTGTAGAACGTAGATGTGAAAACAGAACAAGATTGCATTTTTAGGATTCATTTTTATTCTTTTTTCAAATGATTCCACAAGCACATCATCTGGGGAGAAGAAACTAAGCAAAATATTATTCCTTCTCGCAATGGGACATAACTAGCTGAAATTTCTTCAGTAGTGAAATTTGATTGTAATAATAGAGGAAGACTGCTTTGAAAAGCTCCTGTCGTATAAGGTTATGGGGGTCTGGCAATGCTAAACTGTGTACCTGGAAGACATTTATGTACATAAAGCCTGAAGAGAAATTATTATAATCAATTGTATTGTTTTTCCTCGCATTTCAGAATAGGATGCAACATCCATAATACAGCAAAAATCAACTGAGGAGAAAGGGATGTCATGTTAATTCATCTAACTAAATTCTAATTTTCAGGCCCTTTGTTTGGCTGGGGAATAGCACTGGCAGGATAGTGGCTGCTGGCAGAGAAGTTCATTTCTTTCCCAGAAGAAAAGAAATCAAAACAGCTTTGCACTGATCAGCTGGCACAGACTGCTGGATCAATGGTTGGCAATTTGCAGGGCTGTGCTGTAGATAAGGCTGTCACATTTTGGCAGTCTCATCACTACCAGTCAGCCACATAATAGCTGATAGGTCCCTTTCAGATAAAGATGAGTAGAAGATAGAAAACTGAAGAGAAAGGGGAGTGAAAGGGGGATAGAGGAGGAAGGAAAGATGACAAATCAGTATTTTCAACCTCATTTGTACTTGTGCTTCTTTGGTCTCTGGTTCATTTAAATGTATGTTAATATTGCTGTTAATTCTTGCTTCTTTCAACTGATAGTGGTGCTCATCGGTGTAATTCTTGGGTTTTCTTCTTTATCCTTCTGAAAATGGATGTTTGCTGAAAACTACAGTGCCCCTCCCAAACCAAAAGCAGAGCTTCAAGATAGTGATTATCTGCTTCAAGATATCAAAAATCTATCTGTTTACATCTTAAGATTATTGTCTCTCACTTTCTTTAATGTAAATATGACATGGAGTATGGTTATCTTGGAAAAAGAAAGTAGACTTTCCCCTTCTGGTCCATTATTTATTGCGGCCTAGCTCCGGATGGTCTTGGGGATTCTTTCAGCAAAGGTTGTGTCCTGGGGAAGGCAAGATAGTAAAGAAGCAAAAAGAACAGAAAAAAAAAAAGGTACTTCAGCAGCAGCTGAATTATTTTCAGATGTTTCTGTGTTTAGGAAGATTCTGAAAAATAGCAGCTTCCTCTGAATTATTCTGCTTTCTATTTTTCTAGTGGTTCACTGCAGATTGTAAGGAAATCTGTTAGTGACTGGATGACAGTGCAATGAAAAGAAGTGTGGGAATCATTACATTAATACTGATAAAGCTGCTAAATATGCTTAGGGAGATTTAGACATTTCCAGAAGGCTGAGAACATACAGAGTAAAGGATTCATTAATAAAAAGTGCCCTGGCTATTTTTAATCATCTTGAATCTTGAGCTTGTATTAGGTATTCCTGACTATAGGGAATGTTCTCTAATCCCAATGTCTAGTGTTCTACAGCCTTCCAAAATCAGTTCTGCCCAGTGTAGGGAATAAGTAAATTTTTTACTTCCTTTTTTTTTTTTTTTTTTTTTTTCTTTACAAATTTATTTCTTTTTTTTTCTCCAAAACCAATTTTAAAATGCTTTTTGTATCAGACCAATTTAATACCACTCATTTTGGAAATCTCCATACAAATTTTTTTTTGCTGTTTAGTCTTTCACTCTCTTCCTTGTGAACAGAGGAAAACAACTCTTTTTGATCTGTTGCAGAGAAGCTGATGAAACTGCATGTATCTGCAGTGAGGGAGAAGAACTCTCCCTAAAGTCCAAAAGGATTTGGGATGTAGTCAGCCAAGTCTTTCAGACTATTTTCCAACTTGATTTAGTCAATTCTTATGGTGCATTGCACCACTTTGTTGTGACTTCATGTCAGAAATACTAGCAAAAGAAATGGGGGAAAAAAGAAACCTTTCCTTATTGGCATTCTGGGGAATTAAAGACCAGGAATGAGAACGCCACAGTGGCAGCTGACACAGATTGTTTATTTAATTGTTCCAATTTGTTCACCTTAATGAAACACCAAAAGATTTGAGTGAGCGGTAATTAACAAGAGAGAGCCTGTCTAATGAAACCAGTACAGGATGATATTTGTTTCAAGGATCAATAAAAGACTGTGCGTGAGGATCATACCAGCATCGTTCAGGAAAACAAATCACCTTGTGCCAATCAATTGTCATGCCTCACATGCATGAATATGTGTGAAGCATTTTAAATATTACATCAGTGGAAAGGAAGGGAAAAGATTGGTAAATTTGGAGGTATCTAGTACTTAATTTGTTGGTCTGTCAGGTACTATAATTATAGTTGTAGTATTCTTCTTCTGTGCCTTCAATAGTCATTACTAAGCAAGTCTAGTGACATAATCTAATTAAAGTGTGTTTCTCTTAGAGCGCACTGAGTCCATTGCATAGGGTTTCTTTGCATTTTATCACCGCTTGCATGTTTTCAGGAAAACAACATAGACTGCATTCCCAGGAAGAAAGAAGGAAAGCAAGGCTGATTGATAAAAAAAAAAAAAAAAAAAAAAAAAAAAAAAACCTCCAGAGACAGCAGTCGGAATCCCTGTTGCCACTACTTGACTTAACAATTAATAATGCAACAATTAGAAGTGAGTTTCCAGATCTTGGTGCACAAGGTGTGATTTTATTTATACAGTGGCGTTACTGACAATAGCAGAGTAAAAAGGAAACAGTGGTAGAAAAGGTGTATCTCAAAATACAGAATCAAGTTGATTACAGGAAGAATGGAGTTAGTGCTAAAGGAAGATAAATATGTGTTACACAGGTCATTGAAAACAATATTGAAGCTAAAGTGAAATTGTTTTGCTTCTAAAGAACATAGATTTGAAATTACACTCCTGAAGGAACAGAATTAAGAATGTTTTTAACTGCATGATACAGATTATAGATAAATGTTTAGGAACTGGATTATACTGCTGTCTGTAATTTAGAATTGCATTGATGAAGAAAATATACAGACAACCTCCTCTGAACAATGGCTGAAGGTAAGTCAGAGAGCCATAATAAGGTTAAAGGGTTTTTTTTTGTTTTTTTTTTAAAGGCAGTATAGACATAATTCTTGAAAAATAAAATGCCACACTTAGCCTTAGTTTTTGGGTTGAACAAAAGAGCAGCCCCAGAGCCAAGGCACTGCTGAAACTAAAATAACCAACTTAATGTAGATGCATAGAATTGAAGTGCAGAGAATACTGTGAAGAATTCAGGGAAATTATCAACGAGATTCATTCAGGTGGCTGGAGGAGCTTCAGAAGCTTTACTTTTTGATCCTTTATAGATGCAAAGATAAATGATAATTTCACTGGAGTTACTGGTGTGTTTCCAGGAATTTTGTTCTAGAGCACTTTTTTCGCTTCTAGTTTCTAAAACATTAGAAAATTGGTGTCATGATTGTCTAATGTATACTTTGTAAGGTGTTCAGACAAACTCATCTGGATGATGGGGATCCATTTTTAACACAGATTTGGAAATTTAATCTCTCGTCTAAATCTTATGGGCCTCATTGAGTCCAGCTACAAGAATCATATTCAGCAATTACATTTGTAACGGACTGGCATCCGGAGCTGAGCTGTAGTTCTGAAACTTCTCAGTCCTTATGAAGTGGCAAATAGCTCTGACTGGCTTTATTCCTGGGATGCACGGGCTCCCAATAGGGAAAGTGCCTCTAGAAAGTGGAATTTGCATGGAATGTTCCAGCAGCAGTAGCCACAAACAGGAGGGAATGCAGCAGGGAGACAGTAATTATGCTTTCTGTCAAAGTAGCAAAGACAAGATGATGCACAAGTGGCCCACAGTGGCAAGATTTATAGTCTAGAAGCTGGAATAGATTAATGAGAGGAAATTGTCTTCAGCCATTACAAATAATGGGGTTTATATATCGGGATATTGCCCCATCAAATTAATGGAAGATACATGACTGTTTGTGTGGCAAGATGTTGGTAGTGGAGGGGGCTACAGGGGTGGCCTCTGTGAGAAGCTGACGGAAGCTTCCCCGTGTCTGACAGAGCCAACACCCACAGCCAGAGCCAAGTCGGACCCGCCGCTGGCCAAGGCTGAGCCCGTCAGCAGTGGTGGTAGCACCTCTGGGATAATGAATTTAGACAGGGGAGAAGAAACTGTGCAAACACAACAGCAGTGGAAGACAGGAGTGAGAATATGAGAGAGCATCAGCTCTGCAGACAGCCAGGTGAGTGCAGGAGGGGCGCAGGAGGTGCTCCAGCACCAGAGCAGAGGTTCCCCTGCAGCCCGTGGTCAGCCCGTGGTGGGGCAGCTGTGCCTGCACCCGGGGAGCTCCACAGGGGAGCAGATCCCCACCTGCAGCCCGTGGGGGACCCCGCACCGGAGCAGGGGGATGTGCCCGAAGGGGGCTGTGACCCCCTGGAAGCCCCCGCTGGAGCAGGCTCCTGGCAGGGCCTGTGGCCCCGTGGGGGAGCCACGCTGGAGCAGCCTGTGCCTGAAGGATGGCACCCACGGAAGGGACCTGTTCAGGAAGAACTGCAGCCCGTGGGAAGGATTCAGGTTGGAGCAGTTCATGGGGGACTGACTCCCATGGGAGGGACCCCGGGTTGGAGCAGGAGAAGAGTGTGAGGAGTCCTCCCCTGAGGAGGAGGGAGCAGCAGGGACAACAGGTGATGAACTGACCACAGCCCCCATCCCCTGCACCCACTGCAGGGGAGGAGATAGAGAAATCAGGAGTAAAGCTGAGCCTGGGAAGAAGGGAGGGGTGAGGGAAGGGATTTAAGATCCAGATTATGTTTCTCGTTATCCTACTCTGATATGATTGGTAATAAATTAAATCAATTTTCCCCAGTGTGAGTCTTTTTTGCCCTTGATGTTAACAGGTGAATGATCTCTTCCTGTTCTTATCTTGACACACGAGCCTTTTGATATATTTTCTCTCCACTCTCCAGCTGAGAAGGGGAGTTATAGAGCAGCTTTGTTGGGCACCTGGTGTCCAGCCAGGGTCAACCCATCACAATGGGATAGCATGAGCAGCTGGAGATCACTTCAGTGACTACTTAAGAACGTTATTTCCTATTATTTCATCCGTGTGTATATATATCAATAGTGTGTGTGTGTCTAAAAATACATGTATGTATAGATAGAATCGCACACATAATTTCTGTCATCACAGCAAGTGAATTGGTTGTGGGAGGGTATGAGACAAAAACGTGTTCAGTTTGCAGCCTGTCCTTTGTGTAACAGGGGAAGTAAAATGGGATAAGGGAAAGACCTTACCTAGTGAAACTGATTTACCATTCATTAAAATCCTTGAACAGATTTCAGCTGTAACAATAAAACAGCATCTCTCCACAACTACCACTTCGGAAACAACAAAATATTGCAAAGAATAAGGACTGTTTGTGAATATGTGAAAAATCTAGATTTCATTAATCAAAATGAGATGCAAGACATGACAGTCATCGAACTGTAGAGGCAGTAAATTAATACAGTTACTTAGGATCCAACCTAAGCTCTTTTACACTATTTACTAATTTGTGCTGCTTGTCAGTTAAATGCATCAGTTGTTGGGAGTTCTTAAAATTCCCAGGTAAAATAATTCAGAAACTTGAATTGTGCAAGGTAAAAACTGCATTATTTTCTGCATCAGCCAGAATATGAACCATGAGAAAGAAGTGCTGCTGACAGGAAGAAAATTGAAATCTTTGAGGTGCAGTGCTGGCAAAATTTCAGAAAAGTAGACAAAGGCTTACAATAGAAAAATTAACTGCAGGGACTTTTGTCCAAAATAGGTTACAGGAAATTTATGTGTTTGATCGTGGCAGCCATCGGAACGATCATAATCTTAAAGATATAATTATATGAAAGCAACCCTGGAAGGTCGTGGTAATAGAGGGCAACCATGGTGACATGGATAAAAGATATGCTGGGAGGTAGCATCCTGGTGCTCAAAGCTATCAGTCACTTGAGACAACTTCTAAAAATTCTGTTGTATGTAAGCTATAAAGGAGTTACATTTTTTTAGCTGTTTTGCTTTCATCATGTTTATTTTAACACTATAAATCTGATAAAATCGTTATGCTACCTCTGGAAGAGGAACTGATCCTCCTCCATATTTTACAAATGATACAGTTGTAAGGTTAATGGATGCTAAATTGCGCAGATATTATCCATGTGCTAGTCTGCTTTTAAAACTGTGATTTTGATTTAAAAAGCCAACTTCTGATGAATACATCTTATGATAAATCTCTGCAAACATTACTTTTCTCCAAGCGTGACCCTGCATGACTGACAGTGACCACCTCTTTATGTCAAGGCCATCTTCTTTCTCAATGAGTTATTCATACTGATCTACCGTGATGTGCGCCCCAATTGCGTACAAACTCACTCTGCATGACAAAACTCCCATCTGAAGAGAAACACACAGTGTTAGAGAAAAATTCTCATGTTGTTTTTCTGTTTTCATTAGGATACTGTGCTGGATTTTGTGTAGGTGTTGGTCTGTCTATAAAAGTACTTTTTTTTTTTTTTTTTTTTTTTTTTGTTACTGTTGGGTATGTGTATATAAGTTGGTAAGTGCACGTTTCCTCTACTTGATACTTTTCTCTATTTCTGTTTTGATTTTTTTTGATGACTTAATTTGGCTATGAAGTGTAATCAGCCCATGTTCAGAATATGACTAGGTATATTTTCAATATAGAGAAAAACAGAACAGATGGAAGAAAACACATTTAATTTGCAAAGGAGTGGTGAGTTAACGTAGAGTTCAGGCTCTTGCTTTCTGGTTTCATGTCCACTCATAAGAAATAAACAAAAGTATATGACTTATCAGTAGCAATGCGAAGGTTAAATAAGTACATTGTGTTTTAAAATGTATTTTACCTGGAAATTGGTCGAAATTTGTGCAAGTTGTAAATATTCTATATGAGAGCATGCATCAAAATTTGACATTATAGTGGGGAGGTCAAATTATTGGCGGATGTGAGCTGAAATTGAGAAGATATTTAGATTTTTCTTAAATACAAAGGTGCATTTCTATTACACGTTCATGAAAGGCGTTCAAATTTCACCTTATTTTAGAATATTCCCTTCTTAATTTTACATTGTGTACCTGCTAGGCTATATTCATTACCCTGAAACAACATACATACATCAAGCATCCCAAGTGATTTCATCCCTAACGTATCTCAGAACACTAATTGTTAGCTGAAATTAAGAAAAGCTACACACGAATAGCCATGCATTAATGGACCACATGAAAAAACAAAGGAAGCACGCTCACAGTCCTTGTGGTTTAAGTTCTCCTTACGAGCTTCAGATGAGAACTGCATGCAGAGCTGGTGTGTGGTGTCTGTGTGTTTGAAAGTAATGCAGTGTCCCCATGGCTGAAAATAATCTCACATTTATTTGACGCTTGTGGGTATGTCTGGACTTTCTCCTAAATAAAATCAGGTACATAGGTAGCTATGAAGTAGTTTGTTTTCACATGCTGAAAGAACAGAATTTTTAGCTTCCATTCTCTGTAATATCTCACTCTTTTTCATGTGCATCTGTCTTTTTTTATGCTAAGAGTCTGTCCTTACTGTTAAGCACTTGTTATGCTTGACATTTCAGCCACCTCTTGTCCCGAGTCGTATCATTTATGTTGGTGAAATGTGTTATTCACAACGCCAGTAGTGTCTCAATATCTATTACATATTTAAAAGCGGTGTGAGGAAAAAAATGACTTGTTTTTATGTCGTATCAATATTCATTGCACTTGTAATTGCTGTCACAGTTGTAAAGAGAAAAGAAATGGGGAACCTATTAAACAGATAAAATATCAAGTATCTGAATTGTGAAAATGATTTAGCATCTAATCTAGTTCAATCTGTGCAGATGCTGCTGGAAAGGCTTAGGGCCATTTCATTCTAAAATTTTTGCAAGTAGTTACTGTTATTTGTATTTATTTATTTAGAATGAGTTCCTTCCATTTGAAGGATACAGGCAATTAAAAATGTGTTCTTTCTTTTCTTCTTCGAAAATACAAAAGAACAAATGTGAGCACAAATTATTGTATCACACAAATGGGAGGATATACCAGTGTGACTGCTTCCTTTTCTCCCTAATACTTTGAAACTGTTACTCACTGTTGTATGGATTGGTTGTGTGACAGGTAGAGCGACATCTACTCATTTAGGATAGAAAAATACGACTGGAAAGTCTCCAGGTGTTTGGTTTGATTTAGACCCATTTGTAGTTGTGTACGAGAGAGAATAAACCCTAAGGAAAGCTATAGACCTGTGATGTATTGCACTACAAGGACTGTATTAGAGCCCCTGTCTAGTAGTGTAAATAAAGACTTTTATGTTTTCATTTATTGACTGCAATGCTAAGAAAGCTTTACGTTGTCCAATAGAAGTGGCTGAAAAATAATGTATGGAAAATCTATAGGAGACACAGAGGCATTTTAGAAAGTAGAGAACAATTAGCTTTATCATCAAAGACAAAAGCATTGTTATATACTGTCTGCTTTGATTCTCAAGGAGCCTATTGATATTTCCCCTTGTGTTGAGCTGCTAACAATACCTTCACTAGAAAAGGCAGAATCTGTTCTCCCTGAGGGGTGGTGGAGCTTCATTGTCCACTTGCATTCTCTTGAACGCCGATATTTCCTGGAAAGAGTGGGTCCAAGCCCTCTGCCACTGGGATTATAAGATCTTTAGCTTCAGTACGACCAGACTGAGCTCTGCACTGACCCGAGTGTGTCTGGGGATGAGCACGCAGGAAGGGCTGGACAACAAATTCAACCCACAAACCACAACTCTGTCCCGTTTTTAACAAACATATAAGAAAATGGTACAGTGAAGACTTAAAAAATCATGTGTTCTATTAAATCTATATTCTTATTTCTTTTTGTAGGCTTTTGTATCACTGAATGTGTAGGAGTTATGATATAGTACGTGATACCTTCAATATTTTAATAGAAATGAGCAATTAATGCTTCAGAAAGCATTAAAATTCACTAGTCACTTCATTAGCTCATGAAAATTAGCTCTTTTCGGCAGAGCATATATACATTGTCTTGCTTTCCTGCCTTCGCTCTAGAATAAGTATATATAATATATATACAGTGGTGAATGTACCCCTGAAGGCTTCTAACCATCAAAATATGAGTGCTTGAGTAGGCTGGAAGCACTGGTCTGGGTTCTGCCACTGTCAGGATACTCGAGGTCATGAATCTTTCCTTGTGGCTCAGATATTGTTAAAATGAAAATGGATAGGAACAGAAAAATGCTATGGAAGAGATCAGAGCTCGCATTAGTCAGTTTAAAGCCATCTTTGTAAAGTGTTGCCTCTCAATCAAAATCTGGTTTTACTCACATAAATAACAAAGAAAAAATACAATGATCTTGATCTAAAGATTCCCCGGGTATGTCTGCAGAGATGTTTGTAGTCATCTCTTATTTATACTCATTTGATGAAAGAAGGAAGTAGGGTCGGGCTATAGAGTTTGTCACTTAGTCTTTGATCAGCACCTATCTAGGAAATGTTACTGAGACAGGAGAAATGTGCTTCATGATCAAGTTGCACTGTCTGTGTGTCCTGAGCACCATCAAGCAGTGGGAAATGATGGTGTGAAGGGGAGGGAGTGTTAGGATTTAACTGAACACTTCACTGTGTGCAATAAATGCAAATCGTGCAAATCAGATGTTTGTAATATTGCACTTCCTAGTAAGGCATGAGAGAATTAATGTCTTGAATTTAGAGGAAAAGAATTGAAGGGACTGAAAGTAGAGCTGATCCGATGGCACAGAAACACAGACAGTGGTTCTGCGGAAGCATTGAACGAAGCTGTACTTCTATTTTTCTTTAAATGCAAAATAACTATTTATTTCAGTCCCATTGCCTTGGATTCACACAACTAGAACAGGGGAGACTCCCATTTACGAGTATGTAAAGCTGTTCGGTGCCTCTTGACCTGTCCAGGATATTTTCCTCTGTGTACCATCTATCAGTGCTTGTAATTAGACATCTGTTAAATCCCATAACTTGATTTTGCATCTTCCTAATCCTCACACTGCAAATTCAAATGCTTTGGAGGAAAGATATGTGCCTCATGACCCTTTAAATTAGCAATTTTTACCAAATTCCCATACATGGTGATTATTTACATGGTTTTAACTCCCTAAGTTTACTTTTCTCTGTTTATGATTTGCGTGCACACATACCCGCTTACATGAAATGCAGTCCAGTGCATCTAAGAAATACCTATACTACTTTACAAATGAGCCTCTGCCACAAAGTTAGCTTTCACTGTACTTGAAGTTGCATATTTAACTAGAAATTATTCAGAGCGTTTGTCTTTCTGCACTCTACAAATCATGTAAGCAGTCATCGATACCGAGTGACCCAGCTTCCCTCTGGCTGCTCAGGTGCTGGGAACTGGGCAGCTGCATGAAGTTCTGTATGTGAACCTGCAAGTTGTTTTTAAGTAATTTAATATGTTTATAAAAGAGTTCATAAAAGGCAAATATTGCTTTTAAACTGCTAAGCTTTAACATTTTGTTGTCACATAAGCACAACAATAATATCTTTCCATGTCTTTCTATCTTTTCATCTTTCTTTCCATGAAGTGATTCCAAAGTATTAGGTTATCCCAGTGTGCTGGGTTGCTGATAGGTTGGATGCTTGCTTAAGCCAGCAAATAATATGGGCAGGACTGTGCCATTACCCTGCAGGTAAACAGGGTGACAGTAACTGCACTGCCAATTTTAGGCTAATAGGGTTTTTTTTTTCCCGTGGTACTGACGAGTGAGCGAGCTGGAACCTGGGAGACAAAGGGAAACCAGTGTGACTGACCTGGAGGCCAGGACTTCACCAAAACATCACCGAGGCCCTCTCAGGCTGTGGCTGTTAAAAGCAGCATGAGTTTCATAATTTCAGTGTTCCTGCTGCTTCTCTGCTTTAGTCCGTTTTTCTATATTCTATTTTAGCTGGAGTCTCCCTAATTTCACAACTCCCCCGTGGTGTATAGGATTTTTTATAGCTGTAAGGATTGTGAGTTGTTGCCTTGGAAACACAGTTGTGCATGCAGCTGTTGTAACTATACTTGTTACTTTTGCTTTATCACAAAGGGTTTCAAAGCTTTGCTGTATTTGTCTGACATTTCTTGAATCTGTAACTCTTTATAACAATCTGTTTGACAAATTACCAGAGGAGGAAATAAAACGTCAACCTCACAATGTACAGCATGCCCCTGAGTCCTGACTGAATCACCTGCTTTCTTGCCCTCAAAAGCCTCCAAACCCCATTTAATCCCCTGCCTGCCTATTTCAAAAAAACATGAAAATATAAGAATTTGGGGAAAAAATATTCAGTATTCTCCATCGGGGCTTCTATCTGCAGATGGTGGGGTCAGCCTGAACCTGCAGCTCCTCCAGGTTTCTGCATGGGACCAGGCAGCTGTAGGGAGAGAAGAGCCTGTGCCAGCCTGGACCTCTGCCAGGGCTCTTGCTCTGTAGGACAGATCCAGCAGGAGGTGGCAGATGATTCTTGAATGCTTCACCCATGGAGAGCACCTTTCCCACGAAAGCTGCTTTGGTACCAGAGAAGGATTCATGTTCATACTTGCTGTCTTTGTTGTAAGAGTGCTTAATCCTTTTCTTTGGGCCTCCAGATCAGGTCCTTGAAGTAAAAGGTATTTGATCCCTTTCAGTACTGAAAAAGGGGTTGTTAGATCAGAGAGAAACCATGCAGGATCCCCTCCAGGGCAGGTCCTCCTTACTTGCCAGCTGTGAACTGATGCCAAAGCTTTGACATGGCTGAAATGTGAAGACAGTAGTAGAAGACTCTTGAAAGTTGTATATGTTCACTTTATTTTTTTTTTTTTATCCATGGCTTCTAATTGCCAGCATATTTTCATATAGACTTGTCAACTACACCAGTTTAGCTGGCATTGCACTGTCCTTATACTGGCTTCTGTTTTTATGAGAAAAAAAATAAAAGGTTTATTTTTTGTGTGTCACTCCCTCACTGAGCTTTCCCATTTCCCCTGTCTGCAACATAAGCCATAATAGTTGGAGAGGAGGACAGGTGGGCACTATTTCTGCTGTGCTCTCTGAAAGAGGAGAGGAGTGCTGCAGGAATAAATGGAAGAGCTGCTAACTGCCATTAGCTATTGGAATGGGTTGGTCTCCTTGCATCTCCTTGCTTTCCATGGACCTCAGCCCATTGTAACGCCTTGTGTTGCACGTTGTCTGTAGCTAAACATTATATAGAGAGCCTTTAATGCAAAGATCTGAGTCAAATCTGTAACTGAAATCACAGTCACAACTGGTTTAGGTGACCAACGTGAAGTTTGACTAGATTTGCTGTGGAGAAAGGTAACCTTACCATGCTAAGAGAGGCTTACTGGGTAGTAAACAGTGTAGTAAAACATTCTTTTCCAATTTGATTTTGCCAGGTGATGTAACCTTAGTAAATTATAGTCTGCAATTTTTTAAAGGATTTTATTAGGAAATCCCCTAAAAACCAGATCAAACTAGAAACATCTGAACAAGTAATATGCAGGTATAATATACAGTGCTGAAGCAGACGAGGAATGGATGTTTGTGCTTGCTTGTAAACAACCTTTATAAACTCAGTGAAAATTCTAACAGTTCCTTTCAAATTGTCATTCATCTGATGAAAACACAAGTTAACTGTCAAACTGTAATCCAGTTGCAAAAATTACTCTTAAGTCTGAAGGAACATGGAAAAAAAAAAAAAAAAAAAAAAGTTTCTTGAGCTCTGGTTGAGAAGTACAGAGAACATCCTGAGGGTGATCACAATCAAAGGCACTTTTTAACCCCATTCTCTTTGATGGGTCACTTTGGAATATGAGAAGTTTCTGCAGAGAAGCACAAGTCATACCTTCAAATCCCTTGATTACATTCATTAAGCTGACAGGGATGATATAGGATCTGCTATTTTACCCCAGTTTCTCACTGTATGGGGAGAGGATTTACAGAGCTTATAATCTTTTTGTCTGGGAAACTGCAACAAAGTGAATCCATAAGTTCAGAATTAGGTCAATAATTTTAAGTCGATGATAGTATCAGTTTCAGAGCAGCATCTCTTTAGTAGTTTCAGAATATAATTAAATATTAAAATAAGTACAGTCTAGACTGTTAGAATGTCGACAGCTAAACTAATCTGCATTTCTACTGATTTTATGACAGTATCTGAAATACTTGCTTCTACTGTTTCTGTTGAGAATAGAAAAGAAATTCTGTTTGACTCTCCAAAGTTCATATACTACCAGATGCAATATTCTGGAAGCTAGATATTAATGGTCTGTGAGCATCTGTAGTTTAAGCATTTGTAAACTTATTAAGAATTTATTGAGGTTGTGTCCTTGGTTGCTGATTGGATGGAGCTGTGAAAAGCACTGCACAGTATGTTCTGTCACATTCTGAGATTTTCTTCCTCTCTCAGCCCTTCCTAGGAGGACACCCTGACATAATAACCTTTACAACAGAAGTTTCCAAAGCCTGAACTCTGAGACCTTAGTATGTTTTGAACTTGCATGGCTTTTTTCTTGACGTGGAGGATCCTTTGTGGGGGAAGGAGATTTTCGGTTGCAAAACACTGTATGTATAATAATCCAAACATACTGTGCTGTATCAGCCAGCGTGCAGGCAGTGGGTCCAAGGATATGATTGTTGCTCTCCATTCAGCTCTTGTGAGACCACGTCTGCAGTGCTGTGTCTGGGCTTGGGCTCCTTGCTCCAGGAGAGACACTGACTTACTAAAGCAAATTAAGTAAAATAGACAGCAAGAGGATGGTCATGTCTTGTGAGGAGAAGCTGAGACAACTGGGATTGTTCGGCTTGGAGAAGAGGAGATGAAAGGGAGATCTTACTGCAATCTGCAGATGGCATAGAAAAGGGCAGAGATAAGATAGAGGCACTATAAATGGTGTCAAACACCAGAAGTAATTCCCCAGAAATGCTCTGTAATCTCCATCCTTGGAGATATTCCGAACCCAACTGGACATGGCTCAGGGTTGGCTCATCTTTTAGGTGGGCACACTCTAGCAGGAGGTGGGCCAGGTGAGCTCCCGAGGTTTCTTTCAACCAAAATGATTCTCTTCCTCTCTGATTTGTTTTCATCCCATCAACCTTGCCAAAAATATGTTAATCATCTACAAAATCAACTCAAAAAACCTCCAAAACTTTTTAGTTGAGGATTTGTTTTACTGTTTGTTCAAACACAGAATCTAGTACAAACCAACAGATATTTGCCATTGTGGAAAAAAGCAATGGGTAAGATTAGAGGAAAAAAAATAGAAAACCCCTGATGGCAGTTGTTCAGATCTCAGAAATCTCTTAGAGTATCTCAAGAAATAAACTGTCTTAAGTTATCCTCCTAGGAATGGGGTGGCAGTGGGAATGAATGCTGCGTTTGCTACAGATGATAGCATCTTAATCTAGGCACTTTATATTTCCTCAATTGTCTTCCCTATCATATTTCAGCTGTTGAACTCCAAAGTCAAAAAGGTAACAGCTTTCCCATTCCCAACTGCAATTGCTTCTGACAGCCTGTGTTTGCCTATCGCCAAGATTCACACAGATTAGTTTCCATCTTGGCACCGAGGATTTGCATCAGGCTATTAAATGTACATGGATGCAGTGAGTGATGACCTATCAGTATCCTGAAGACACTTTGTGTCTTGAGAGCCTTTAGGGACTTTATAAACTGGCTTGTGCAGATAAGGAGATACTTCGGTGAACCACCTTTGGCAGCCACTGCAACAGCCTTACGAATTGAAACAAGATTTAGGAGGGTTACTTACTGCTTTGTTCCCAGTTCTACTCAGTGAAAGAAAACCTCTGTAATAGGAAGGGGTTGGATACCACCACTCCTGAAAATAACTGTAGAGAATTAGTGGTCACTACAGTATGATTTTCTGTCATTGTTCATACCGCTGAGATCACACTAGCTTTTGAAAAGATGTCAAACAGCAAACAGAATTTTTTGTTAATACCTTAAAGTTTGTATTGTAAACCTAGAGATATATATCGAAGTGAGGAGTGGCATTGGAAGCTTGTAGCTATCAAGCTAAGTATCCTTTTTCTAATTCCCTATTTTAAAAACTGTCTTTTCTTGTTGGTGGATGTTATCTCTTGGTATTACACATTTGTGTCATTACTACTTGACACATCAGCAGCCTTTTGATGGCTGGGGAAGTTAAAAGGGAAAGGACAGTGGGGTAATGAGGATTCGCCTGCTCTTAAAATGATCACATGATGATCATTTGTGAATTTGTAGTTTAGTAATAATGTATAGACCTATTCTATCTTCTTAATGCATTCTTCAGTGTTTTGCTTGTGAAAAGAACCTCCTGTGGTTCCTGTGCAATCCCTGTGTAAGAAAAAAGAAGTAAGTTCTTTCCTCCAAACGTCAGAGGAGACATTGTGCCAAAATTCTATGTAATCTGTGAATGATGGCTTGGAGTCTCCCAGTTCTGCTGTACTTAACTGCTCTGACAGCTTGCGCTAAGGGCACAGAGCACTGACAACGGGCTGTTACACAGACAAAAGGTTAATTTGACTGGTCTTGAAAGTACTAACATAGAAGTATGTGGCAAATCCATTCTGCAGTCAAAGGAAGGGGAAATAACTTGTTATTACTGAAGTATGTCTTGTTATTTCAGAAATAACCAGCACTGGTCACAGAAATAGAAACAAGATGGTTGCTTTAAAGTACTAAATCTCTGAGTTGGGAAGCATGGAGATGGTGCAGAATGAAATTGGAACAGTGTCACCTGTTGTTAGCTGCCATGCCTACAGATACACTAACTAGCTGTTGACCAAAGCAAGGCTTTGATGCAAAACCAGACCTCCTTTGAAATACCCAGCACTGCCAAATGAGAGACTGGGTCAGCTGAAGTAGCTGAATGGCAAAAAGTACAGATCTAATGTTTGTTATTTAATAACCCAGATTACTTTAAGCATAAAAATCCAAAAGAAAAATAGGAATCTATTAGTGAGCATGTGTATCATCAATAGGAAAATCGTAGGAAGCTGATAGACAGTATTTAGCAACTCCCTCTCACCATGGCTGGGCTTCTTTTCACAAGTGTGTACAGTGAGCTGATGGTGACCTGCTCTTCAGGTCATCATTTTACATGCAAGAAAAGAACTGCGGAGGAAAACAGTATCCCATTCATTCTCTTTAAGATAATCAGATTTATGGAGCTCACTAGTTTCACGGGGTTTGTATTCTTGAGGTGAGGTTTACCATTACCATGGAGTTGACTTTGAAGTTGGAAAGAGTCAAAAAACATCAGGATTTTAAGGTTCGGTGAAGCTTTCCTATTTCAATAGATATTTTCTGTCATAATTTGTCAACAAGCTGATTGGTGCATTGAAGGTATGCATGTGCATGTATCTACATGTATATCTGTGCACACTGCATATAAATATACGCTTAAAGTCTAAGAATTCACTCAGAGCAGTAGCTATGCCACAGGTGAAAGGGTGAATTTTTAGGGCCATTGAACACTGTAAATGTGTTCATTGTATCAGTGCTTCAGAAATACCCATTCTAAATGACTTTGTGTTGATCCACTGTGAAAATTCATTGTGCTCAATTGCCCTCAAAATTTCTCATTTCTCATCTGTGATGTCGCAGTCTGCTGACTGCACACTGGACTGCTGTACAAAGCGTGTAGGCACCCTGCTTAAGAGTGTCTTAAAATACTTTATATTGCCCGCAGGGTTTCCATGTGTTACTTAATAACTGAAGAGAATTGTGTCTAGGACTTGTATCTGTAAGACTTTCAAAGATGAGAATAGACTTATGTTGAGGCATGCACACACAACGAAACAACGTCTTGAGTATGTCACATGTCATATGTATCTAACACTGAAATGTGGAAAATGGAATTTTGGCTTTAATTTTTAATCATACCTTTGATTCAGCCAAATCAAAACCACTCTCACATCATTTTAATTCTATTCAATTTAGGAGGAAGAAAAAAAAAATTACCAGTGGCATAAATAACTTTTTTTTTAGCATGTATAGCAAGAAATTGAGTCATAAAATGATTGGGGCTTTTTTTGACAGCTCATTAGAAACAAGATTTACTAGTGATTTGTTGGTTTTGTTTTTTGTTTTTTTTTTTTAATTTTGAAAAAGGGCTTTTATACCAGACTTTTAATATGGTTTTCATGTCTTTTAATCTGATTTCCTATAAAATCCTATGCATATCGTCATTTAAGGCATGGGAGAAACGAATGTCTGTTTTGGAACAAAGGATAGGTGACGTTTAAAGACCTCTCCAGAATATGTCTAGAGCTGTCTTGGTTGGTTCTTACTGTGTTACAGTACTTTGGTTATTGCCTGTGGATGCTCTCAAGCATTAGAATAATGCTATCATTATAAAATCCTGATGGGATTGACAGAAGCACTGGTGTGAGGAAGGTACATCTAGGAAAATGAGAACTTTGCATTCAAATTAGATGTAGCAGAAAGTGTGCTGAGGAGTCCAAAGTTGCAAATTTAAAAGAAATGTTGGTTGGTTTTGTTCACCTGGCAGTTTTACGCTTGCAGGTTTACAAGACAAAATCTTGCCTGTAATTTAGACAAGTTGGACACTTTGTCTTAAAAAAATTGGGATGGGAGATACTTAATCATGTAAGAAGACTTTGATTTTTCTTCCAGTTAGTAGGAAATTTAATTATGTCTTTGTACTAACATCTTGCTGGAGCAGTGGTTCATTTCTGAGTTGTTGTAGCGGGGGAATACCTCCTTAAGCATCACACAAGCCACTGCTCCAGGAATGATTAAGTCTTACATTACTAAACTCAGGATGCAGCTGGACAATGCCAAGGTCAGACTCTGCCTAACTCAGAGTCTGTTAAATATGTGAACTTCCTAGTAACTACTTAATTCATATTTCACTACAAATTCAAGACTCTGTATTATTTACAATTATTTACAATCTTTAACAGTGAAAATGAGAAGAAACTATAAATCAATTTAAGTTTGTTTTGGTGGGGGGTTTGTGTTATTAGCAGTCCATTTGCCTTGCATTCCCACTCCGCTCTGGTTTTTGTTTTTCAAAGAGATTATTTGTAAGCAGGTGAAAGCTGTCTCCTAGGGATATGAATATCAGTCATAATTTTTTACACAAAAACAGTATTTGCAAGCACATTGCATTTCTAGTCTTGAATGTTAAGTATACAACAAATTATAATCTTGGCAAACACATAAAGCACTTTCATGTCTCTGTATGTCTCTACATTCATCTCTGGCATCTAGTAATAATACTCCGGGTGGCAAAGAAGTACTAATTCATATAAATGATGGTATGAACAGTCATAATTCATCTGTTCTTCAGGTTTAAGAGAGACCTAGTATTCTAAAACATAAAATATTGTCTCATTTGATTTTACATAATAGTTTTGTTCTTTTGAAGTTCTTGGGAGCAAAAGGGAAGATCTCCCTCGTTTTAGTGCCACGTTTTTGTATTTAAATGCATAAAATGAATAGAGCCATTCTTATAAAGAAAATAAAACGTCAGAGAAATATTCTTCTCACTAGGCTTTTGAAAGCTGGGTTTTGTCTAAATTATTTGCTGACTTCAGTCACCCATTTCTCAGAAAGAAAAAAAAAAAAGGTACTGCATCACATAATCTCAGAAGGTCTCTCAAGAGAAGATAAAGGCCAGCTTGAGTCTATTGTCTAGACTCAACTGTTCAATACTCATCATCTTTATTCTTTTTGTTCTTATGCCTCAAAGTAATTTTAAAATGAGGAAAGATAATAGGAATAGTTGTATAAGAGCGGTATCTCTGGCAAATATGACCAATTCTGTAGAAAAAGAGCTGCTCTTGTTATAAAGCTTTAATTTTCTTTCACTTAGTTTTACTGCAGGTCTTCAGCATTTCACTGCTGTTTTTATAGTATTTCAAAAAACATATACTTTCAGATTAAAGATTATATTTATGTAGTCTGTAAATTTACACTTTTACATAGCTAAAATTGCATCTTTTGTTTCAATAAATTACATTTACACTGCAGTTACATTCAGTTCCCTAATTAAATCACTTTCAATCTAAGCAAGTACAGGAAATCTATGCTTCGATGTGCAAGTCTGCTGACAAAGTGAAGGGTAACCCAATTCTCATCCATGCAACTTTTTTAATTAGTTGCTACACATTTGAGGATTAGGTTTGTTGGGATGTCTTGCAGAAAATAACATTAATATTCAATTTGGTTAAGGACTTTCAATAAACAAACAGAAGTAATAAAGCTATTAAACAAATGTCTCTGATGACCAGTTTCCATATGTATTGCAACTATTCTAAACCATTTCCAACTGTAGACAGTTCAAAAGGACTTCTCTTCCAGTGTTTTTGATGAATCTTGAGAGTATCTGGGTATTTTCCATTATGAGCTAATATGCATTTGAATTTGCTGAATGTATTTTCTAGGGTCTGCAAAAGCCAGGTGGAAAATAATGCTTTGTTATAAGCTCTGTTATCAGCCCTCTCAAAGTACATTATTTCATTTTCTATTTGTCTAGGTTTCTGAATATTCTGCATCAGAACAAGATAGGGTTTTTTGCCAAGTTTGAAATTATTATTTTAGAGATGAAAGCTTTGTTAAATTATGCCCTTATCTGGAATATTTTTAAATGAATTGATATGTGAGGAATAGTTTTTTTTAAATATTCTGAATGAGGCTCTATGGCTCTGAGTTAAATTACTGGTATTAAAAAACAGCTCATCTGAAGTAAACCCGGAAATCATTTTAGGCTCATATTGTCATTTGAAAAATTTGGAATTTCAGTGAAAGAAAACTGGTATAGAAATGAATTCTTATTTTCCATATCCCTTGGAAAATAAGCTCTGATATTTAAGTCCTGGCAAGATGGCGTTGTTTTTGTGTGGAGACTTTTGGCTGGTTTTATGGCAGCATAAATTCACTTTATGTTATAGCTTGTTAATACATACAGTGGTATAAATCAAAACCATTTTTTCACAACTTTTGAGAGCTATTGAGGTGACTGTGATGTGGTAACTTAACCCAAAATGCTATTTACAATGTATTAAGATTCCTGTAGAGACAGGTTGCATTTACATCAAAGAGCCATTCAGTTCCTACCCAATATATACTGATTTTATTTGTATATTCCATGCATTTGCAAGTGTGTACAGGAAATTTATTTCACTTTCTGTTTTTTGCCACAAGATTTCAAAAAGATTTTAGATAACACTAGAGGAAAGGCTCCTAAGAAACCCTGCGCCCAGCAGAAGCACTGAACTCTTTGGGTGTTGGTTTATAAGGATAACAGAGTTGTTTTCCTGCCCAGCAGAGGGTGATGTCCCTGAGGGGGATGGCTGCGGTGGGATGCAGGTACTCCTGGAACATCTCTTCAAATCTAACCGGGTGAAGAAATCAGAAACTGCTCCCTTTAACCCACTGGCCTGTGAGCTGTGTTAGCAGAGAGGCTTGTTGGGGGTCTTGCGGTTGCAGAGTAGCATCCTCTAGGAGAGGGTTTGGGCAAGCTGCTGAGGAGAGTCGCTTCCCTAGTTGTCCCAGTTCAATCTGCTGCCAATTTGATTTAAGCCTCTAATAGCGAGTTAACTGTGCTGAAGCGCTGCGGGTGGTGTTTGTCTGGAAATTTCATCTACTATATTGCAGAGGGTGACCAGCTACTCAGAAAGCAAGTGGGACCCCGAGCATCGTCCTGACTCCACTGCTCTTCCCTTTGCACTTCTCTCCGTGCTCCATGCTAAAGTTCAGGGCTTGAACTCTTGGGAGTAAATGAGGAATATTCTACATTATGACTGCCAGAAGGAGTAAATAGTGGAAGAATATTTCAAAAGGAGTTTTCTTGTGACATTTCATAGCTTTGAATGTGCAGTTTCCTTTGTAATTTGCTCAAATTTGGTAGAAATTCTTGCTTCAGTGTAGTCTATTGTAGTCTTATCTGTCTTTGAGGGTTTTTTTGTTTGTTTGCTTTTTCCCATAAAACAAATTCTGGAATCTAATTCAGTTATAAAACAGTATTTAGGCTGTGTTCTTGGTTGTTCTGTGGGTTGACTGTTATGCAGTACGGTTACATGCATGTGGGCTACTTTTGAGTCGAATTTTTAAAAAATCCTTATGTATTTAGTCTATGCTTTCTCTAAATTATTGAACTTTACAGGTGCAAAGTTTACAGAAACAACTGTCAATGCATTTATTAACTGTAAGTGTTGTAGATTAACCCCTGGTAGGCTGCTAAGCCAGACCCAGTACACTCAGGTTTATTTCTAAGGATCTCATGTTATAACCAATGTGAAGCAAACCTGAGAGGAGTAACATTAACCCATAGATGCAAAATTGTTTGTGGTCCATTTTAATGGCCTGAATTGCCATTACTTTTTTTCACTATCATTTCACTGCCCAGTTGTTGATGAAAAGCAGTACTGATTTTATTCTGTGTCTTCTTCCCTGACTCATGGTCAGCATACTCCCTTCTCTTTATAGGGCAGGGTGAAAGTCACATAAAGGATATAATTTCTTGTCATAACAAAGATGTAATTATTTATAGTAAAATGTTTTCTCACCATGTCTTGCTGTCCTGCATGGTTGAACACCCAGGATGCTGGTATAAATAGTTAATCGACTGAAATCACAGCAGTTTCTTCTGTCTGAGGCATCGCTGGTTGTCAGCAGGCAGGATCCAACGAATCTCCCCACCATCCACAGGGAGCTCGTTAAGCTCCATGATGTTTGTTGCTGTTAATTTAATATGGCATTTCATACAGGACTGGCCCAAAGTCCAGGCTGCAGTTTAGGGAGAAGCAGTGAAATGACAAAATTCTTTCCTTTTTTGGTAGAGTTTTTCTTCCAGCCCTGAATTTCAAGTTATTTGAGGATTAAATGAAAAGTAGCTCTATAGGAATAGATTTGTAGTTAGCTTTCATTCCTTAATTTACAATGCCATAAATTGCAGTTCTGTGTGACACTACTTTCACATTTTCTAAATGCCTCGTGAATTGGATGGCCTTTTCCCAGGAGCAAGGGCATAGACGCCTGGGTTTTATGTAAGAGTTGGGAGTCAGCCATGCTTCCCTTCCTGCCTTCCCACCTTTCGTTCTGTAAGGGAAGTGGTTACTGCAGCAGATACAAGGCTAGCAGGTCAAATATGTCCTTCCTTCCATGTTGAGAGACAAGTAACATTTCTAATGCTACTGCTACTTAGCACAACCATGGGGATGGTGAAAAAATCTTTCTGAAAAAGGATTCTTGTGTTACGAAGGTTGTTATTGCTTAGCCATAACAATATGACAACTTCTTAAACACTTTTAATCGGACTTTTCCTATCGGAGATAGATATTATGTATTAAGGTACCCGGTAGGAACCTATTCACTCATTGATCTATTGAGTTCTCAGGAGAGATTAAATAAAAAATAAATTGTACCGACATGATAAATTTGGAGGAAGCCTTTAATCAATTATTAATTGATTATTCACATGAGCACAACGCTTGTAAAGATCAAAACCTAATTTTGACAACATATGCAAACTTTTCCTTTTGAATTTAATAATATATTCTCAATCTGTTGTTCATTAAGGTGAACATCTGTGAATTCATTAATTTTTCTCCAAGCTTGCTGCACCACGTACTTCATTTCTTTAACAAATTTTCCAAAGAATAATCCCATTACAAGCTTAGTTTATAATACATACAATGACACTTCGTTAGCATGCTTATCTTTTTTTTTTGGTCTAATAAGTCTTTGCAGCAAAATCTATTCTGGGATGGTATAGGGCAGTCAGACCAAGAAAGTGTGTAAATCTGGTTGAGGAAACTGGCTGCAAAGTTTGAGATCTCGTCATCTGAGCTCATAAAAATATGACACCACAGGTTTCCCAAAATAGGGTGATTCTTAGCTGTAAATTGTCACTTGCAAATTACTGAAAATACAAGTTTTATCCAGCTTGGCATTTGCTTTATTTTCTTTTCTGAACTGGAGTTTTAAAATAATGCAATTGTAAAATCCCTCTTTTGCTAATTTTCCATTACTATTTAAGTGAAATTATAACAGTTCTATAGTTCTAAAGATTTTCAAAGCATACTAGGAAGGAGAAAGAAGAAATAGGTTAGTGATTTCACCTGCAAACATTTATTTTGAACTTTTAAATGGAAATATGTAAGTAAAATTGTACTCAGAGATAATAGCTATAGGTGTTTCTTTAGACACTTTCCAGATGACACAGATACTCTTCCCTCTTACATAGTACAATTGTAACTGAAATCTGCCTGTCTAACCCTTTCAGGCATATATTTATAGATAGCTGCATCTTCCTTCTTTGACATTTTTTCATAAAGTTAATGGTAAATGAAATACTGGTGTTTCAGAGGAGATGAGTTACATGCTGTATTAATCTGACCAGTCCACATTAGGAGAGCACTGAGCAGAATTTGCAGCTGCACAAGATTGTCACTGTGTTCCTGTGTTTAATGGAATAATTTAGGCATAGAGACAGAAAGAAGTCTATAGTAAAATGAGTACAAGCACTTTTAAGTAGAAAACCTGTAGCTAATTTTCAATCCTGTAATTGAATTTGCAGGATAGCACATAAATAAAGCTAGGCTTTTTTAAAAGTTGGATGCTTTCCACTGCATAATAATGTTTTACTGCCTTGTAATGCTTTCCCATGTATTTTCCCACATACTGTGCCATATATTGCAGTGCTGCATGCCTAAAAACTTCACCTGTGATGCAGCCTATGCAGTGTTGCATCGGAGAAGTTTCAGAAATGCATGCAGGCTGAGTGCTGGCAAATAATTGACAGCCTGCTAGATAAGAGTTGTTAATTTGTGATCTGCTTCTCAGCAGTTGTGTCCTAAAATGAGGTGCAAAGCTCTTTCCTTTCTGTTTTACTTTGATCTTTTTGCTCCCCAAAAAGTCAGAGCAATTTTTAAGAGGTTCAATTCCGAGCCGGAGATTTGAAGAATTTTCCTGAAAAGAAATTCCAACAGAATAGTATTAAATTAGGTTGAAATACATAACGTTCTTTATATCTTTTTCTGACTTTATTGAATTACTTGCATTTAGTAATTAAGCAGAAGGTTTTGCAAGTTACTGAGTAAAATGGTGTTAAAAAGTTGCTGTAATGACATCAGCTTGAACACTCATGTCCTTGAACTCAATACTACCTCACGAATCTGTGTTAGATTACATGCATTTGAGATGCAATCTTATAAAGTTCTCTCAGCCTTTTTTAAAGTCGATGGAAACCAAGGCCACCCGGGTTGAAGTAGAGGACATCGAGCTCATTGTAAGATTGAGTCTTCATTGTAACTTACACTCTTAACATTTTAGATAATCCATTGATCTTTTCTGAACAGGTAATATCTGTAATAATACCACATTGCTACGTTATCCTAAGTCAATTAAAAGGCGTGTATTATAGCAATATTTTAATCAAGCCTCATTGGGAAATGGAAGTAAAGAATTCTGCTTTTCTTAATAGTAGCATTTGCAAAAAAAGAAAAGCAGACTGGAAAATCAAATTAATTATCTGTTCTTTATGTATACTTTATATGTCCACTTTCTTCCCAAAATGAATTTAAATTACCCCTATCCTAAAGCAGAAGTTATTTCAAAATCATGAGAAAAAGTAGATGGATCTTTCCAGAGCATTCACATGGAGAATTCAAGTATAATTGATTAAAATTCGCTCTATAAATAAGAACTCGGGAAAATAGAGGTTGTCATTGAGAGATGGTATGTGGACAGCTAAGTTTAATATCTTCCAGTCTCATCTATTTACAAGACTTAAAGTAGAGGGAATGCATTTCACAATAAAGTAGGCTCTGGAAGAAACAAACTCTCATGTACAGAACTGCAGTATGGGCTTGGATGCACTGTTCCTTTTTTTCTCACTCTTCCAGTCTGAAAACTATGCTCAGATGTATAACCACTCTACGCTGCTATTCCAGGTCAGCAGCAAAAACCTGCCTTCAGAAAATTGGCTGCTGTATTATTTCTGAGCTGTTCAGTATTAGTATGACTGTGTACTATGCTGCTAAATTTTGAAGGGTTTCAGGACCACTGTCAAGTATCATTTGCTACTTTGCAGCATGTTCTAAAGTAAAAAAAAAATAATAAATTGTATTTTTATGAATTAAAAAATCTCATCCAAAACATGATCTCACATCCTTGTTCAAAGAAAATAGTTTATTGCATGCTTATGAGGGATTGTTGTGGACAGTTGAATTTATTCTTGTAACTTAAGGTAAAAAGGGAATCTACACATCATCTACCATATTGTCATTTACATTCTGAACTACTATGGAGGGTAAACTCACAAGTGGATGTAACTAGGAAAGCAAAGGCTGATTTGCTATATACCACACATTAAGAATGAAAAAAAGATACTGCTTTGGCCATGAATCTGTTGGTCCTGTGACAGATTTGAGATTAAGTTCTTACACTTCCATGACATTTTGAAGTAGACCATTTTTGTTGAGGAAAAGAGAGAGGAAAAGGAAAGGTCATGTCTCTCTTATCAGGCAGTCATAGTCTCCTGTAAAATAGAAATGTCTGTTTAATGTCAGTGAACAGCCCAGATGGAGATTCATGTTGGAGCAAAACATCTATACTTTATCTTATACCTCAAAGTTTATACTACTTAAACCTTGTGATAATAGAATCCTAAGTCATTTTCAGCATTACACCAGGATTCTCCACTCACACACTGTTCGCCTTTTTCCTCTTTTCCAAAATCAGCCTCTCTGCATTCCTGACAAAATAATCCTTGTATCAGGTATCTAACATCACGAAGGACTTGGCAAGCTCGGACTCATGTTACTACATTAAAATATTTCACAGTTTTTGCTCAGAGTGGATTTTGCAGGTCCTTTTTCCTTCCTGGCTGAACGTACAGCCAGAGAAGCCAAGCAACTCGTTGACCAAAGTGATTAAGAGGACTGGTGCTACAGTGGTGTTCTAAGGAAGGGATGGTAAATAAAAGCATCTTAATTCATAAAGTTCGACTTCATAATTCCTTTGAGCTCTGTATAAGGAACAACTTCATTTCTGTACTGCCTTTTGTTTTATTTCATCTCTCTCCTCTGCGTTATGAATCTGTTTCTAGCATGTATATATTTACCTAAATGATTTATTTCAAGAAATTATTACTTTAAAGCTTTCCTTTACTGATAAAATAAGATTCTGTTCTTCTTGTAAACCTTTGCAGGCCATATAAAAATGGAAAAAATCATTTTTGGCAGTCATGATAGTTTAATTATAGTAATAAGAGCAATAGCTTTTACTTTATTACTCTGTGGAGTTATGTTTCTGAACTATTACTTTTCCCCACCTTAAAATAAAAAGGATTCAAGTGCAGTCTACCTTGAGGTTAAATGTGTGTATGTGCATTTGAATGGCTTGTACACATGGGGTGTTGGCATAAAACTGAATAAAATTGGACCACCTGTAAATTGATATGCTTGAAGGAAGTTTTGATATTACCAGAAACTAAAATCATTATAGCAGAGGAGTGTATTTTTGTGTGTGTCTGTGTGTGAGCACGTGTGGTGGTTTTTAATTAACTACATAGCTTTTTCTCACCGTGCCCTTCTACACAAGGAATATCCTTCAAAGAAAGATATACTTTTTAACAGCTCACACTCTCACGTTATTTCTGGCAATAATTGGTGAATATTATTTAATAAGTAATGATTGAAATAACTCTTTCACAGAAATTACCTATTAAGGAATTTCAGAAGCGATGGCAAATTATATTGCACTGCATATTCATGCAGTTGGATTTAATACAATATTTAATGTAAAATATGGCATTAACTGCTTATAAATAGTTTCTTGTAGGATTTTTCAAAAATTGCATCTAAAATGTACTACCAGGAATAATGACCTGGCAATACACTTTAAATTACTTTGTTAATATTAGGTATGTTGCCAAAGCAGTAACCATTCAAAAATAAGGAAGTTTTGGTTATTTAGTCAAACAGGGGACTTAATTACAGGTCTTCTGGAGTGAGCTCAATGTTTTGGCAGCTAAGATTCTAGGAAAAATAAATGTAAATAATTAGTTTGTTATATGTTGTGCTCTTCAATTTTTCTTCCCCTGCCCTTTTCTCCTACATTGCCCTTCCCCTTTTAAATTTTCTTTATTTCTTCTACTTTTCTCCAGTACCTTCATGTCACTGCTTACTCCACCTTTGCCTACGGTATATATATATATATTTTTTTTTTTCTTTTTCAGGATCAATTCTCCTCTTAGTCCCTTCCCTCTACGTTCTGCCCTTGGGTTTCATTTTTCTTCATCAAAACATTATTTTTCCTGATTTTTGATACATTCTCATAACCCCTCGGAGGCTTTTTTGATAGAAATAGAGGACATGCATCAACTAACAGTCCTCGTAAGCCGCAAAGCAAAACGGTCCTGTCTGTTGAGTACAGGTTACAGCAGCAAAGTCAATTATGTATAGACATGCACCTTTACAGTGTTTTGCCCTAGATTTCAGGAGTTATCTTTGATGGGCAGGGCTTTGTCTACTTTCTTCTCTCTGTTATTCCAGAATTTCGCTTTCTTTCCTTTCTTTCCTCCTTTCCTTTCTTAACCTTCTCGTCAGGAGCAATGAGTTGTTAATATGTGATGTGGTGTGATGTGCTGTCATTAGTATTATTTTTCATTCCTTTCCGGATCAAAACATGTAAATGTCTCTGGATCTCTTGGGAAGCTTTAATCTTATAAAGTAGGTTTTATTGAAGAGTTGTTGGGTTTTGACATTCCTGATAAGCTTGATAATTACATTAATAATTATTCTTTCATGTTTGCTGTTTACAATCAACAAAGCATCTGATTCTGAAGCTCAAGGAGAAATCAAAATGTTGGTAGTGTCAAAGCTATAATAGCAATTGAAAGCAAAGACAGTTTATATTGGAAAGAAACAGTTGAGTTTTAAGAGGAAGGATGGTTCTGGACAACTCTCTGCTGTTTCACTACCGCACCATAGCAGTTATACAAGGTGTGTTTCAGCTATGGCAGATGAGAAACCCGTGACTGGAGCACAGTCAGATTCCCTGTTATCCTCGGCAACCGTGTCATCTAACTTTCTTTCATAAACTAATCAATTTCTGCCCTAAATCCCTTGAGCAACCATTTAAATAACTGGGAGCTTAGTGTGTCTATGTTTTCAATTTACAAAATTTATCACTTCACCTCTGGGTTTATAGTGCGGATGTGCTGAATCTGAACACTTCAAAGGAAATTTAACAGTTGGAGTTCCTAATAAATCCTTAGCTCACCCATCTGTATAATTTGTATTAACATGTCCATTAAAGGTTTGCTTACAGCATGTAGATTTCTTTCAGAAAATTGAAATAAGGGAAAAGTAGACAATAACAACATTCTGTAAATGTATATCTATTAAAAGCTCAGACAGGGGAAAGCAGACAATAACAACATTCCATAAATGCATATCTATTAAAAGCTCAGACAAGTACTAAACAAAAAACCCAAAACAGGTCATAATTAACCAAGTGCTTTTCAACTTCCAAATCATTTTGCATCCCAGTCTCTCAAGCTGTGAAATATTGGCCTCTATCCTCATCGTCTTCCTTTCAGTGAATTCTGTTTGGGAATTTAGTGCTGCTTTTATAATATTACATCTGCTCCGTTATTTTTAATTTTCTAGTATTCTAAAAATGTAGTTCATGATAGTTACATATAATTTAACATACCTAAAAGTTTACCTGTGACAAGCAAATATTGGATGGATAGTAAAACCTATTCTTGAATGAGATTACACCTATCTTGTGATCAAGATTTTTCATTAAAAAGAAAAAAAAATGGGATAACTTGTATTGATTAATATTACTGTTGTTTTGGTTTGTTTTTTAAATTTAGATACAGTGCAAGGGCTTACTGTCCTTTTCCTGGGATGGATGCACTTGCACTGCTGTTAGTATAAAGTGATTTTTTGGAAATTGAGAGCTTTACTCTTCAATGTCGTTTGTCCTCTAAATTACAGTCTTTGAAATCCACATAGTTTTTAGTTATGTTTCCTCCTAAAGTTCATGATACACTGGAAAAATCCCCGTTTTGTTTTAATTCAGACAGAAATCTTTTTATATACTTCAATCTGACCACCAAAGTTAATGTCCAAATATTGTTTTCAACTTTTTTCATCCTTTATTTTGGGGGGGAGAGGGGCACAGGAGTGAGAATGGCACAGCTCCTTGCTCTGAGCTGGAAAGCAGAGGTATTGGAAGAGCTCTAGGACTGTTCCCCAACACTCTGGGAGGAATATTGAAATATTAAGGCACTTCCAGTGGAAATGGGGAATGTGTGCTACATTTTGACAGACAAAACTATTTACTTTTAACATCAATAATCCTCTGAGCGAAGCTGAGTCATAGGTCAGGTATCTAGCCACCCTGAGACTGTGCCTGTTTATCCCATCAACTTCAGTGTCGCTTCATAAGAGAAACCAAATGTGACTGTCTCTTGCTTAATGCAGTTACAGGAAGATAATCTTGTAGAGACTTCCATTGGGAAACTCAAAATGGATGTAGGCCCCGTGAATTTTCTGATATGCTTTATATTCCATCCTTTCACTATGTTATTAAACATGTTTCCTTCTTCCCTACAACCGCCTTGATTATTTTCTGTTTTGTCATAAAATATTTGCTTAGTAACAGGCATAGGAAATTGGCAGTCATCTCTGCATTTTTGCCTTTGATTGTTAGGAGCTTTGAACCCATACAGAACATTTCACAATTCAGAGGGGAAAAGTAAGCCTGGCAGTTGATTTCCAGCTTTTAACCAACATACAAAGCAAAATATTTATTTACAGTGATCACAGTTCTATTGTTCTCCAGACTATAGGAAACAATAATGCCTAATCAGATACTCTGCAATTTAGAACCTAAAATTATCTTGACTTCTACAAGATTGGCTTTAACCTTTATCTTACAGATATTCTTTCTCCTGTTTTCCTCAGATTTTTAATGGCAGGAAAAATGAACACACTTTTGCATTTTTCTGACTTCAGCATGGAAGGTTTTATTGCCAATCTGTCTGGCTCAAGTTAATGAGAATATATATCAACCCTATGCTAGATATTAACAATATTTATCAAAAAGTTCATTTTTCAAATGGATCTAACCTTATTCTAGCGTAGCCATCTGCTATGCTTCCCTGAATTCAGCAATTTAAGGGGATTTACTAGAAAAAGTGGCCCCTGTAGCAGCGTCTGTCATGGGATAGCTTGTGGGATAGCATAAAATGGAGCTGGAATGCATCTTAGTCTCTCTAAGCTGTGTAGCATCCTCAGTAGTTTTGAGTAAAGACTTATTTATTCCTGAAGCAACTGTACATGCACGTTATAGGTATTTAAATGATCTTTTGATCTAAAAGGCACTTGGCTTGAGGGGACAGGAGTTGAATCTAGGGAAGAAGTAAAATCTGTGATTTACTCAGAGGATGTTGAGCCTCATCATTCCTAACCATAAGGAAATAGATGTGACATGCATGTTGTATTTCAGTCTGTTTCTGGTTCTTATAGGGGACAGGAACCTACTTCTGCTGTCAGTTATTTTGTTAGGTCAATGAACATAGAAGTAATGTGGCAAATAAAAAGGTATTTGTAATTGTTTTGGTGGTATGATTGAGTTGTTTTGAGAAGTAGGAGATTACACTGAAAAAGGAAATAACATTACAAAAACATTCACTGAAAAATTAGAATACTAAAAATACAGTTTCAGTGAAACTATCAGTCCTATTTTTTTATATTAATTGTGAAATAATCACATTTTTCATCTGCCTAGGAAAGCATGAATCAGGTTCACGATGTGAAGTTCCAGGTGCAACAACCACTGAGGACAGAGGGATACGGGGGAGTTCTGTGTGCCTACTGTCTGCCATGGAAGAATAAGGGATGGCAGGGAAATGGTTGTACATTTTCAGTGTGTAAAAACTGACTACAGGTTCCTTGAAACCTGTCCTTTCTTCTAGATAGGTTCTTATCTCTCTACTACAACTACAAAAGAGTATACTGAAAATATTTTACTATTGCTTTTGTAATAGTAAAATAATCAGTGTCTGAACTCCTAGGAAGCTACAATAATGGTTAGTGTAGAAAATTATTAGGAATATTAATAATTAAGTCTTCATCTGAAGTATGAGAAAAATCTTTTGAAATTATACAGAAATACCTTAATGTAACCAAAGAGAACTAAATACAGCAAAGCTCATTGTTTAGCGAGCACTATCTACCTTTTAAAGTTTTGCTGAACTGGGAAATTTATCTTTAACAGGTATATTGAGTCTCATGCTATGAAAATCTCATAAGATGAACATCTAGGTTTGGCAGCCATGTATTCCCATGAACCTCTTTAGCGTCCAGTTGTGAGTTTAGTTCAGCATATGCTTACATCCATTAAATAGCAGATATTGTCTTCAATGGGATCTCAGTCAAGTTTTTTTTATGAGCCCACCACTTTCATAGTTTGAAATGTAGTGTCCCAACTCGAGGTGATTTGTCAAAATTGAATAAAAGTAAGATCAGGGTTGGCCATTATTGGAAAATCCTCAAATACTTCATTTTAGTGAATTCTTAACACTGCTAACTAATTTTTTTTTTTTTTTTTTATTTAAAGCAACAATATAAATTATGGTCTTTTTAAATGCATCTGATAGTTACAAATTATTAGACGATTTCCACTCTGTAGACAATATTGATCATGGTCAACAATTTAGCCAAATATATGTTTTCTTTGTTTAAATTTTGCATATTTAAAGTAAACATCAGGAATGGACCCTTTTGTATAAGAAGAAAATCAGGTGGTCATGCAAGTAATGATCAGCTAATACAAAGAACTGGGTTTTTTGTGGGTTTAGGTCATGTCATGTAATCACGTTTTTACAAACAGCCTTCAATCATTATATGCTCCCTTTTTTCCATGGGTCTGCCAGATTTATTTCTCTCTGAATACTTATCTCATGAGGCTGCCTGACATATGGCAGCCCCTGATAGTGATTCAGACATGCTCAGAAAAAAAACGGTTCTTTCAGCAATGACCAATACAAATGATTGGAGCATCTCTGTATGTGCTGGGTGGGAATCTGTGCTTTCGCAGTAAATCCAACAGGCCTTGAGCATGTCCAAACTGCTGAGCATCTCCTGGCTGTGCCTTGGAGGTTTGGAGGTTTGATGGTTTGGGAATGGTGGACCCACAGTGCATGTATTGTATATGATAAAGTCCTATGATGTGGAGATTTCAGGGAATAAATTTGGTACCTTCGCATCATGTTTTCCCAGAGGAATATATCAAGATTGAATAAATGTTTTAAAAAATGCTTTTTCAAACTTTTGAGAACTTGGAATATAAGAGGTAGAAGTTTCCTCTTTTTGTTGTGGAAATATGTTTAAAATTTGCTGGATAAATTAACCTCCTTTTTTTCAGTTAGAAAACTGAACAAATGTTTCAGCTTAATTGACATATAATTTCACTTTATCCTCATTTTGTTCATGCAAAATGCTTTTAAAAATTTGATCTATAGAAATATTTATTTGCTTTGGAAAAACAAAAAGGGTTTTCTGATTTGCCACTAACTCTACTGAACTCTGCAACCTTTTTCTGTGGTTTGTGGAGGGTAACTACAGACAAAGTGCCATTTTTTGACATGTTTGTACAGGTCAGGTCATAAATGCCTCTATCATTTTGAGTTCTTCCATTGTTTTGGACTTTGAAATCTGTTTGTGTTGAGCTCAGAAAAATCCCTTATATAAACTTTTTTGGCTTCTTGAGGCCAGATAGAATAATAATGCAGGTTTGGCTTCTTTGAGTATCTGTTGTCTTTAGGATTTGATTCTTCGTTCTTTGGGAGAGCAATGAAAGGAAATGTCTGACTAACACTGGGGCTAATAATGTAAAGATCAGTTTCACAAATCTGGTTACTAAAAGTTAAAAATATGATGTAGTGGTTTCTCCTACCTTATTTACTTTGTACTATACGACAGAATAACATCCTTATTTAGCATCTGAATAATTTTCTTCAAATGCAGATAGTCCAAAATTTTCTGCATGATTATCCCTGAAAATATATATCCAGGGAGATAAAATGAAGAAAGTTAGGATGTTAAAATGCAGGAATGGTGGTGAATTTTGCATGATCACTGACAGAAGACAAGCCCGTCCCGTAGCCAATCCAGCCTCATAAATAAAGCACAGACATCACAAATCAATCATTCTCTTTTTGCTATCTCTCCTGCTTTGTGTTCGTGTTTTTCAGCAGCAGTATGTGTTATTAATCTGCATTTAGGTATGCGACTGAATGTCTGCTATGTACTTGTTAACAGATGCGGTTTTCAATTTGCTAGTTGGGATTGAGGCCTTTTAAAATGTCATCCCGTGTTTTAGCATTGTATCCAACATGTTTCTTCAATTTTGATTGAAAAGCTTACTTTAGTGAGGGAAGCATGAACCACCATGTTTGTTATTTTTTTCTCTTATTAGCACTCCTGAGCATATTCCACATTTGCCAGCGGAGAAGCAGTTAGCATACAGTGAAACTCTCCCTGATTGCCTGCTAATCTGTAAGGATCTTTCTTACTTCATTACTGCATCAGCAAATTACAGGCTGCTTGTTTGCTCCGTGCTTGACTAGGTCTGGGGCACTGCCAAAACGTTCCATCAAAAGAAATTGTGTTGTTCTGCATTAAAGCCTCTGTCAGATGGAGTTTTGCAGGGAAGAGATTGTGGCACGCTTGTAATCAACGCTAGTTGTAACATAAACAATTAGTGATACTGCTTGGTGGTGTGTGTATGATCGTATATATGAGGTCCTATTTATTACTTTCAGCAAGAAATTAAGACAGATTGTGACTGTACGATTATGGTGGCAGGAGTCACTGCCTTGAGAAGTACCTGTGGGTTTCTGACCAAGGTCTCTGGTGCAGTAATCTCAGATACCCGGTGTCTGTTCAAATCCAACCCATTGTTGTTATTTGCTCAGTTCTCAGGACAGCCTAAATCTCAGACTCTCATGTTCAGCTTGTCTTGAAAGAAAACAAAGCACTGCTGGTTTTGCTGCCCTTCAAGTATCCTAGCAGAGCATTAGGAAAAGTTCTGCCGTCTTATATGGCTGGTGGTGTAGAAGGTACATCTGCCCGTTGTGCTGTGGGCAGGAGCGGAGCCACTCTGTGCTCTGAGTCAATAGCGCAGATTCAGAAGAGCACAGAGCCAGCATGCAGGCTCTCCAGGGTGTGAATATATCCAGAGATATTTTTCCATGTCAGTGCTCCTAGCAAACAGTCACCCTTTGATCCATGGGGGAAATAGTCCCTGGGAGATAATCTGAATAGCAAAGCAAAGCAAAAATCAAACTGCTCTTTATGTGCATCTTTGATGCACTAGAACTTAATTTACTTTATTCATAGAATTGCTTTAACTTTACCTGGAGGCAAGGTGCAATTTAGATTGCCTTTTTTTTTTTTTTTCCCCCCAAAAAAAATCCCATTATCAGAATTAAATTATTTCATGCCTATAAAAACATAGACTGTAGATTAACCATTATCTTTTTTTTTCTTTTTTTCCTCAATCAGTTTGAAGCTTGGGTTGCTACAACTTCTTTAGTTTGGATTCAGCAAAACAATTAATTTATTGAAAACCCTTTATTTATAAAGGTATTCTGTCAAATACTTTGCTAATATAAATACAGCTTATCCTATTCTGCAGGTGGATTTTAATGCTCTCATGTCTTTACATGGCCAAGGCACAATAAGCATTTCCATTTCTTTGGAAAGAAGAGCACAACTTAGTATAAAAGCCCATCTTGTTACACTGTGGAGACATCCCAAATTGATTAAGTAGCAGTGATATATCTGTGATTTGTCAGTGGGAACTCTGACTTCCAAGTAAATGAAAGCCAGGATATATACAAGCAGGTACATGAAATTAGATGTACAAATTAAATTGCAAGATTTAGGTTCCTAAGTAAGTTTTGACCTAATTTTTCTAAATGTCAGTCACTTTCTATTTCTAGATGCCTCACCAGGACAGGTTTTGGGTTTCTAAAAACGTAAGTGGGAATGTAGATTTAAACACCTTATTCTGAAAAAGCAGCAAGATAAACAGTTTAAGTCCTGGAATTAAGCTTGGATCTCTGATGTTCTGATTTGCAATATATTGAATGTACTTCTATTAAAACTTATAAATAAGTCTGGCATGGGGATGTTAATAGTGAGGGTTTAAATTGAAAACAAAGCTTATTTACACCTATAAACGATGTTAAAAATCAAACTTTTAAAGTTGACTCCTGTAGGTTTATATAAGTTTTTGGTTCTGTGATACCCGACAGAATTACAGAATGCCCCACAGCAGCTGACCATTAAGTTTTCACCCTGCCGAATGCTGGCTGGTCTCTGTGCTGGGATTCTTTTCTTTTCCCAAAATACTGTTGTCTAATAAGCACAAGTCACATTCTACCACTCTGGATTTTAATTGGAGCATTTTCTTAATGCAGAATGATATTCTTTCTTAGCTGTAAATCCACATAGATTTTATTAAATTCTGTTGTCCATGGGTCAGAGCTTAGAATAAAGTAGATATTGGTCTCAAAAGGAGTTAATACTTTAGACAGTGGGTGCTCAGTAAAGCAAGTGCATTAATATTTTCATCAATTCCAGCTAACTTACAGTATTTCACTGGTCAGATCTAATTTATTTGATGAGACATCACTGAAAGATGTTATCTATAGTGTAAGCTTAGAAATTGATTGTAACACATAATTCAAGGGCACTGTTTCATGCCTAGGGCAAGAAATACTATTTTTCTCTTCATTTCATTTGCTCCTTTACAATAACTTACCTTTTCCAAACTACATCCAGCAGAATTGTTTGTAGAGTTGCAGAGAAGCAAAGCCCACAATAAAAAAAAACACTCTAGACTATGTATTTTTTACTTGGACCACACTGTTAAGTCTCATTTGTTTATTTTTGCCAAGGTATGTTGGAAGGCAGGAATATCTCAGGCAAATCAGACCTCAGTTTATATTTGCATTCAAAGCTTCTGTGGTTAATTTGGTTATCTCATTCTTCAATCACTAAAATAAAAGACTTAGCCATCAGAGTTTTAACGATATTGTGCAATTCACATGCTAAACAGGCTCCGCTGACACTTTATATATACACACACACACACGCACCAAACACAGCAGTCACCTCTGTAGCTCATATCCATTTAGTATATATCTTAAAGCTGGATCTCCACTTCTCAACCTGAAATTCTTACGTTAATTGGCTTTAAAATTTCCCCCTTCCAGCAGTTCTGTCTTATGTAAGCCTAGAGACATCCTTCTGTGTTGAGCGTGCAGTAGGTTTTATTCAGCATGTCCCAAGATGTGTGTTTCAGCTCTTTTGTTTGCTTCGTGGTGGTTTTTCCCCCCTGTAATAAGAACGAATATACTGTGATGAGTCAGCTGAATGCTTAAGGTACACATGAAATTTACTGCTGCGTGCTTTTACCCTTACTGCTGTACCTCCCCTGGGACTACAGACATAAATACATTGCCTTCTCTACAGCTGTCATTCTGGCAGCCTACAGAATGCTGACATTCAAAGTATTAGAACAAACCATCAGTGCTTTTCTATAGTGCCCATGAAAATTTCAGATTTCGGATGATTTAAGCATCGTTGACTTTGAATGTGTGTAATTTATTAGAATTTCTTTATATTTTTTAAGAAAAGTTGACTATTTACTTTTTCAATAATTGCTGTTAACTCAGATTTCTAAGCTTTCAGTAGTCTCTAAGTAAGCAGTGTTAATATACTTTCCTCTAGTACACACTTCATCTGATGCTGGACACAGGAATAATTTAGATTGTTTTGGACATAGTCTTTTCTGAATTTCTAAGATTAGGGTAATGAGCAATGTCAAAATTTATCAGGGCAGAGCACTGACCAAGTCTTTTAAGAGAATCAGTTCTATATCCATGACAGTAACCCATCTATCTTACTGCTTACAACAGGGGGTTATGTCTCCCTATCTTATTGCTTTATTTTAGTAGGAACAAGTTTCCCTTTATATAGCCGATGTTGATGCTGTTTGTCCTCCTGTCTTGGTTTCACAAAATGCTTGAGACTTTTATGTGTGCAGATTTATAATCATTGTGCTGGTGATTGGTCTCTCGCACTGCCAAACTCTTAGACATGATTAAATGTCTAATAAATCATTAATTAATAAAGAAGTAGTAATGAATTTAGTACAAAGAACTCTTTTCCTGGTCAGATACCAGTCTGACTTTTCAAAAGCTTGTGGTCAATATCTGGAAAGCCAAGTTCCCCTCATCTGTAGTCACACCCATATCACTGCCAAAAAGCTTGGGTTTGCTCAAGTGTTACCTTAAGTATCACGTCTGCATAACATGAGGCAGGGCTCGCTTTTTTGACTTGATGTCTGTGATCTCTTCTCCACCTTCTTCCAACACACCATAGTTGGACATTTTTGGACATAATTTTCCCTTTTTTTTTTTTTCATTGCAGCAATAGAGTTAGTTATTGGCCATTAGGAGGTATTCAGTGGCCTCTTTGTGCGGTGGCTTGTGGAACAGTTGTTCTGCAGATCTTTCTATAATGCCCATGCATAATCTGATCGCCTGTGACCATAAGGGACTTGAATCATTGAAAAAAATGAATGCTTCCACTGCTCTAATTGTGCTTTTTAATTCAATCACTGTGTAGATCCGGTATTGTTTTTCAGTGTTCATTTCTCATTCAAGCAAAATTATCTGACTATTCTTGTGAGGTTATGCACTGAATATATTTGATGCCTCTCATTCTGAGTATTGTCTGCTCAGGATTCAACACTTCCCTTTGACTGAAATTACCATTATAGGTGCTGTTGTCACAGTTCAAATTAATTTCCTGTTTAACAGTGATACTAACGAGCTACAGTGACAAGAATAAGTGCAGTTGGAGTCTGCTTAACTGAAAACTGAAGAGTAAATTGGTCGTCTTTTGAGTTTTCAGTGTTAGAATCGCCTTTCTTATAGGACAGGCTGTATGATTTTCACTTTTTTTTTTTTTTTTTTAATAATTTACCTTTGATGTCATAGTACAGGTATATTTTCTTGAATTGCATTTGGCATGAGTTGCATTCTGTCTTCTGCTACTCGGTTAAACCCGTATGAATTTCTGTACATCTTCAAGAAAATGACTTAACTTATAGTAGTATTTGACCTGTCCATATTTCAAGTATTTGATGGAAGATGTAGTTGATGCATTTTAATTATTTTTTAAAAAAATAAAGCAGCGCAGTAAGCTGCTTGGATCTGCTCCTAAATTTTAGGACTTCCATGGCAGCTATAGTGCTCTGTGCCATGTGTGAGAATGAGCAGCTCTGAAAGACCTGAAGGACCTTTTGACCAGACATATGTGGCCACCATTCTGGGCCCTTTGTCTAATGAAAGCAATCACAGGAACATCATTTTCTTTCTTAGATGAACACCCACCCTAATATTTGATCAGAAAAGGAAAGATATTCCTCTTCATTATCACATCAGAGTTCAGAATCCATAAAGAGTATTATTCATCAGAAAGGTTTTAATAGATTCCTATTACTATGTTAAGGAAGTGGGTTTTTAGAAGTCTCCAGAAGCTTTCTGTCTTGGTTCAAGCTCTTGCATTTTAGTCATCTGTTCTTGCTATGCCTCAGGTTGAATGAGGATAATAGTAATTTCTCTTCACGAAGAAACATTCTGGGGATTCATTCTTAGAAGTTGATTAAGTCTTTGAAAATTAATTCTGAAAGCAAATTGCTTTTAAAAGAATATTAAATTTAGATATTTTGAAAAACCCCACACACTTACATATAATAAAGAAAATGATAGTAATATATTTCCACATCTCAGGTATTCATGTTTTTAATAAAAAAATTACTATTACCTAAACCTTTTTCAGAATATCATTCCATAGATTCAGGCAATTATTTTGAGTCTGAATTGAATGTTCCGAGATGGTTTTGTTCCTTTCCTGTACTGTATACCAGGTAGCTGCAACAAAGTATACTATTCCGAAGTATTTCAACAGGGTGTTTGCTGCTATCATTTAAGGATTTAAAATATTTTTCTAGAAAGAAAGGACGATCCCTGACTTATATCAGGCAATCCCTAGGACTGTTTGTGTTGTTCTCTATTCCTATGATCAGAGCTAGCTGAGATCATCAAACCTTTGGACGAGGTCCTACAGAAATAGAGCATGTGTGTGGTTTAATTTTTGCCTAAGTAATCTCATAACACTTTCTCTTCCCAAATTATGCCCCCTTTGAGATCAGTGTGTTTTGCTAGTGCTCTATGGACTGATTTTCTGTCTGCTTGCTTTGTAACCACCAGAGCCAACGCACACGGGTGGCGATGAGGGAGAAACATGCAAATAAGCATTGCGGGACAGAACCACCTGGATCACGTAGGCATCTTTCAGCACGTGTCAGACCATTTCCCAAAAGGCAGTTTATTACTTTGCCACCACCCTCACACAAACAATAAATAATGTGAAATTAGTCAGACAACAAACAGCTGAAAAGAAAAGCAAACCATGCTGAGCACCTGCAAAGGCGGACGGTCGTGCTTTGGCATACATTGAGGAAAAGAACATTCCAGAGTACACCTAGCAGGACTAGGCTTAATGAACAAATCGACTTGACAAATTTCATCTCCTTTTCTGCTCATCTGCAAGCTTTCATCATTATGAATTTCCTGTTCTGAATTACCTGTAAAGTATTTCCTGCAGACAGATGTCAGCTTGTGAATTGCTCAGATGCTCAGTTTTTCTCATTACTAGCGCTCTCTGATTGCCCACTTAGTTAAATGCTCCAAGTTTCTTACCCCCCCGGCAAAATACAGCTTCAAAGAGATAAAGACCCCATACCAGAATTAAGTTTTTATCCAGAATCTTCTGTTTGCATAGAGAAAGAAAAATTCATGCCCAAAATCCATGCATTCAGGTTTACCACTGAATAAAGGAATTAAGGAAGTGATGGCACAGTGGTTCTCTCATCAAGTTGATCCTGACTCGATGTTACACTTAGACTCACCTTCATGTAATGTTATGGAAGATATGCAGAGTTTTGTTCACATTATTACTGAATTTCCCACCAGGCATATGGTTAGTATTAGGGTGCTGGTCCTGGCAGGATAGGATGTTATCCCTTTTAGTTGTATTTCAGTCCTGCTATTGAAGGAGAAAATTTACAAGGATTCCATTTCTCTTCACCTCTTCTTATGAAGGTCATTTGTTAAATGTTAAAAAAGAGCAGACACATGTACAGACAGTTGTCCTGGTGAGTCCTGATAAGGAGGCTACAATGCCAGAAAAGTAGTGACTCTGATGATGCTCCATTGTTTGTGTTGCTATTAAAAGAAATAATAGGTCAAGAATGGATATCTAATTATATTTCTGGTTTCCAGCTTTCTATCCACCCTTTCATTATAGTTTATGACAAGTCCAGCAACATGTATTTTCTTTTTATTTTAGCTCAAAAATAATCTTTCCACGCTGTTTCTAAATGGTCATTGTAAGAAAGCTTGTGGCTTGGGGAAGATAATTGTCCTATATTAGGTATCAACACATGCTGAAAGTTCAGAGTTGTGCCATCCACAAATGTGGATCACAGCCCGATCCATTTTTCAGGAGTGCAGGGAAGGTGTGACCCGATGAGGGCATGCTGAGCTGGAGTGGCATACGTGGTGTCAGGGTATTGACTGGGAAAGAAGCAGATTTTTGTTCTTTCCATATCCTCTACCCCTATCTATCACTGCACCCTCCTCCTGCTGTTTTTCTACAAACACTATTATTGTTCACAAAGCAAATTAAGTTTTCAAGTAGATTTTCAACTTTTTTGTTACTGGGGTTAAGCAGTATGTAAGGTGAAGTAATGAAAACCCTTGACACCAATGCCTATTTACTTATTGCAGAAACAAAAGAAATGAACTCAAGATTGCTCTGATGTGGTCTTAGCTATAGCTCAAAAGGTTGAAAATTATTCCCCCTTGATTGCTACACAACGCTTTGGTGATGGAACTCCTTTGGTGCTGGAGTTTCATCTCATTAGTTTTACCACCTCTTTTGCTGTAGTCTGTCAGTGCAGCTTGAAAGGATATTGATTAAGGGCTTAACTCACTTTTTATCACAGCTAATTATATTTGTTGGCCAGGTGCTAGATTCCAAGACATTGGTTTTGGAGCAGCCTCTAGCAAATGGAGGGATGATTAGAACTTCAGTGAACTGTTCACTACAAGTTCTGACTATCAGCTATCAAAACTGGTTTTCTGAGATACCTGTTAAGAATTCAGACCTTATCTTTGCAGTGAGTATGTGCTGCTTTTCATCTTCCTTTACTTGTGCTGTTGCTGGTCAAAATTGGGGGGTGGGGGTGTGTGTAACAGTAAACCACAAAGATTTTGCTGCAGAACTGGCTCTGAGGGAACCATTGCATTTCTGAGAGATGTTAAGAGCACACCTTCGAAAATGAGATGAAGAATTAACCTGGGTCAAAAGTCTTGATATACTAATGAAATACAATTATGTTTATACCAGCATCAGCACAATGACTTTTGCTTTTTGTGTTTTTAATAGTGTTTACATGCTTATAGAGTAAGGTGCTGAAGTTTTCTTGTTATTGCATGCTCATTTTTTCTTTCTGAAGCTAAACAGGTATTTATAATTGTTTTTTATCATCTCAAATTACATAATATTTTAGTTAATGTGTGAAGCATGCTTAAAACCAAGCTTTTTAGAAAGAAGGAACAACACTAATTAACTTTGTAAGGAATGAGATCAATATTGTTCTTTCCCAGTTTCTCAATTCAATTTCTCAGTTCCATTTTCTGAAAACAGAATTGATGTAGGATAATGTCAGAGGTTTCATGTGACAGTTTTCATAGTCACTCAAGTGAGTAAGCATCACTCCCAATTGCTTCCACAGACATGGTCTTGTACACTGCCACAGTTACCGGTTTGTTGCATCCAAATTACAGAGGGGATTGCTTGAATTCTCCATCATTTTGCAGTCAAAATCCTATTGCGGGCAAAAGAAAGCACGGTCTCTGTGCAAAACAAAGAACTTATGTTAGTCTAATTGAAGTCTTAGTGGTCTAAAGAATTATTATTAGTCCAGTTACAATAATACTTACACTTAGAATCCAAATTATATACAGTTAAATTTAATATATGCAAATTTTCTATTATCTGCCCATTTCCCAGATGTTACGTTACTTTTCCACTCCCTCACTGATCAATAGCTTCATTGCAGAGGGAGGTGAGTATACCTCAGTCGTGAGCATTAGAGTCATTTTCCAGAAATGAGATGTTGATATTGATGGTTTCTTCTTCTTTGCCCTTCAGTCCAGCTGGGGTCATCTTTATGTGCTTGCTAAATGTCTTACCTTTTTCTTCATTGGACTGCTTAGGTCCAAATTTACAATATACAGTGTCTTTTATATATGTTGTTCTTTGTTAACCCTAAAACTAGTTTTACCCAGCTCCCAGGGTGCATTCGCCACTAATGAGGTCGGGTTTTTATAGCTCTTGGACCTCCAGTGTCATCCTGTGCCTGTACTTTTAGGGCCCCTACTGTCATCCCATGCCCGCACTCCTCTATGCTGCATTTTATCTATGGTCATAGACAGCTCATTTTACCTAGAATAGCTGGGTGTATTGCTATTTATTAGTTTCACATACATGTATATATAAAACAATAGCTACTTGCCCATGCCAGAAGCACAGAAACAATTTCACCTTTCTGAGGATTGCTGTTACAAGCAAAGCAAACAAACGAGGAAAGCGAAGCAAAGTGCACCTCAGCCCAGCCAAGGCAAGTCTAAACAAACCCTGAGACCACCTGAGGCCTGTGCTGCCGCTTTGCACAATGGCTCTGGCCTGTCCCGAGCGATGGCGACACCATATTTATTGGACTACTAGGCTACATAACAACAAAAAAAAAAAATTAAAAAAAAATATATTATTCTCCACTAACATATCACAATCTAAACCTTTCTCTTTCCTCTTTCACCACAGTAAGCTGAAACCCTTAGCTGCCTCTTTCACACTTACCTTTTTGCAAACTTAACCTTGTTAAACCAGAAGTCCTTCTTCCTCAGGCTGGTACCTACATCTACTACACTGGTCTCACTCATGCCCTTTGCTGTGCCGATTTTCTTTACCTGTGGAGGACTCCTGAAGGGTACCAAACAGTGAGATATCTGAATGCTGGGAAATGATAGTTGATCCCTCTTAATAAGGAACAATGGGGATGAACTGTCTGTCTGTCTGTCTACCTTCCCTTCATTCTTAAACGTTGAGTTTTGGGCAGAGGCAACGGGGCTGTGTCTGGTGCAGCTGTTGAGCACTGAGCACACAAAGAGAAAAGTCTGGACTCCGAGTAATTTGCAATAAGCACTTGTAAGTAATTCCAAGTATTAAGTGTAACAGTGCTCACTCCCCCTGTGATTTTCAGCACCCATTTTTTTCCTCCTGTTCCTTGATTGCTAATCAAATTGCATATAGAAATGCTTTCCTGATGAATCTCAATCTATGGGAAGTCTCTCGCATGTACTTCACTACCAAAACATGTAATCTGATCACTGTATGCCTATATAACGTAACTCATCTTTTCAGAAGCTTAAAGAGCCTCCCTCTGTGTCAAAAGGCTAAATATCCCAGAAGGCTGTTAAGTGAACTTGTCCCTCAAGCTTTAAGAAATAAATGGAATGCTGATTTGGTACAGATTCGAGCATACCTTAAATAACCACAGTATCCCATTTCATAAACTCTGTGCTGTCTAAGGCTTCTCTGTATTAACTTTCATGTTTCGGAATGTTATTGTGGGTTCTTTTAATTTTGCTTGCTTGTTTTTACTGGGAAAAAAAAAAAACCACCCAAAAAAACCCCAAAAAACAAACCCCAAAAAAACATAAAAAACAAAGAAGAGAGATGGGAGAAGAAAATACATCTTGCTATACCTCTCAAAAATTCTCCTTTTTTTGTATGTTGTAGGCTTTCATGTATTTGTCCAAGATCTCAAGGATTTTGTATGAGAGATTAGACTGGGTCAGTGATTCTGAAAAATAAAGTTTGAGGGAATAATGAGAATGTACTTGTGAACAGGATAAGGGACAAGAGCAGGCTGTTACTGCATTGCCTTGCCTGTACACTGACAATAATGCCTGTGATTACAGAAATGGACCCAAATGAATAATAAGCCTTTTTTTGAGGAAGTTAAACTGTCAATCTGTCCCTAAAACATTCCTCTGTCTGTCCTATTGAGTTAGCTATAGCTCTTGAGAATCACCAGGTGCTATTTTTATGCTCTTACAGTGCAAGTAGAGATGTCACACCAGGTGGCTTTTTCCCCCGTTTGTAGGTCCTGTGCTTTGCTAAAGGTCAGTTATGTGAAGATATCTGCTTATCTCTGGAGTCTAATGTCTGATGCTGTACGAAGGTAAATTACTCACTTAAGCACTGTCTGAAATGAGTTTTCTTTTGTTCACAACGCTCTGATTTGAGTCACAGTATATAATAAATAATGAATGCAAAAGAGAGGTTGCGGTTCAGTCACAAATTATTACTTGCAGAATTACTGCTGACCTCTCATTAGCACTTACAAGTGGCAGACCAACTCTTGAAGGATTTAGGAGATTGCTTAATCAAGATTCATTTATTAAGATGTATGGCTGGCCAATATACTGGTCATTACATTGATTTTAAGATTGGTTCAGAGTGTGACCAACCTTTGTGTAACTGAGGAATGAAAAGGAGAAGCAGCTAACTATGTGGAGCAACTTTGTAGTCCTTGTTTTTTGGATCTGTCTACTCTTTATATTAAGAGGTAGTTCATTCTTTCAGTTTTCTTTAAAAATGTTGTTTTCTTCTTTAAAGATATTTTGTTCTACGGTATTTTTACAAGCAGGATTTTGTATAATAGTGCTGTATGCTGTTCCACAATTCAGTATTACATTTTCATTACCTATTGTAAGGCCTACCATAATTCCATCCACACAGACATATATAGTCTGCTTCAAGCTTAGTGGTTTTGACAGACAAATTATATAGGTATGTCAAAAGTATAAACAGTAGAGAAACAGAATTCTGAAATATATTTTATTCATAGACATGGACCATAGTGTCACTAGATGTCACCTAATCAGGGAAGATAAATGTCTCTTTGAACTGAAGTGATTTATCAGTGTAAATTAAGGTTGTGTTGTGCCCTACCCCCACTTCTATTTTCTCATTTGTTTTCTTGCCAAAATTCTTCTAACTGGCAAGAAATAAATATGTACACATTGTTTAGGAATTATATATTTTTTTTCTTCCTGCTACAGTCATTCATGGTATGCAGTCACCTTCTTTCACACCTTTTCTCCTCCTGGGAGAGACAGGGGAATAGGCTTGGTTTTGATGGAGCAACTGAATATCTCCAGGTGTAACCTGGAGTCTCCTGTGCGACCCGTGAGGGGCTGAGTGCCCTCCCGATGCACCGCTGGAGCTCCAGCCTCATGGCTTCTGTTTTATCGTAACGCTGCTTCGGCGTTGTGGTGTATTTGTTGTGTGGGGCAGAATCAGTCTTCCTTGCAACAGAGCCAAGGGTGAGGGAATGTGCCTGTGTGGCAAATAGTGCCACGTATGCCAGGTTATAGCCACGGTTCTACCCGTGAGAGATTTCGTGTGACCTGTCTGCAGGGATTTACTGGGTTTATATATGACCAAAATACTACTGGCAAAGTAGTGACTAAGGACAGTGTTTAGCTGTCATGGCTGGAACCCCACTTCGGAGGAATGGATATGAGTATTAACCTGAAGAGTTACAAGCTTTGGATTTATTCAGATAGCAGAATAATACTGTACAAATATGGTAATATGGAATAAATGTAGGGAAAGAACGGCTTGGGAGGTTTAGTTGTTTTGTCAGGGTTTTTTTAAAATAATTTAAATGGAATAATGTAAAGCCAGGGTAATGTTTTGGATTTCAGATTTTCAAGATTTCTTCTCTTCCTGAGTTTTGCTTCAGTTTCATGCAGAAGCTCAGTATTGTTTTTCGGTGGCTTTGGATGTATCTTTCTAGGGTCAGAAAATTGGATTTTGTCTGAATTTCCACTGTGGTAAACTTAAATTAAAAACAAACAAACCAACCCACAAATAAAACAAAGGAACAAACAACCACCCCCCAAAAAAAACATGTCCAATGCTTTATTTTCATGGATGGGAAAACAGCCATTGATTGTTTTACTCGAGTTTTAAGCTAGCTGGGATAATGCAAATCATTACACTTAAAATATAAGTAGCAATAATTGAACCCCCTGCCTTTGGTAGGGGTATCTCAGTGGGAACCTTTGTCAGACATTAACATGCACTGAGGAGACATTGACTGTTTCAACTTTCCATTTCTGAAGTTAATTGTCTGGTCATTTCTCACCTCTATAAATCGATCAGGTTTTCAGCTTTTTCTGTAAACATGCACACTTACAGCACTGGTGGAAGCTAAGGCAGCACGTTGTAGGAAGTGCTGAATTTCCAGGCTGCAAAACAGACTCATTAGAGAGAAAATCTACCTTATGCTTTCTTGTCAAGCAACAAGTTGGAGTCTTGTAATTCAATGGCATCCATCCTTTTGTTTGAAGAAAGCCAAAGCAGGGAGGCGAATGTACATCTGGGTGGTGTGGCATTCCGATCACGGGAGACGAACAGTCTGGAGGTGATGCTCAGCCATCATTAACAGCAGAGTTTGACTTTTTTATTTTATGATTTTTAATGAGCTGAGCATTTTTCAATTTAAAATGAAATAACTCTCACAAATGACATTTCACCTGGCAAGAGATCCTTTTAAAGGAAAAAAAAAAAAGAATAATCTATTTGCATATTTGCATTGGTACAAGGCTTGTATCAACTGCAATTGAAAATATGTCTAAAATCAGTTTGTTTTTCAGTATTTTTCAGTCACTGAATCTATCAGAAAACAACATTAATTAGTTTTTCTCACAGGAATTATCAAGAGTATCCTCAAACTAATGTAGAAGTCAAACTCCATGCAATAACATAATTATTTTGAATGAACCAAACAGTAAAAATCTGAGGGCATGATGTCTTCAACTGTCTGGAAATGAGCTGGACCCATTCTGGTTCCTGTTTTGGGCTTAACCACAATATCACAAAATATTTCCAGAAATTATCCCAGAAAAAGAAAATTGTAAAAAAAAATTTTAAAGGTGGAGGGTTTTTCCCCCCCTGTTTACTCTAGGGGGGGATTATGTTTGGTTTTTAAAGGCTTTAAAATGCCTGAAGAACTGGTTAATCCATGTGCTGCTTGTGGCGAGATGAAAAAGAACACGGCCTAAATGACAAAATGCTGGTGAGAGAGCTAATGCAGTGTTCAGGAGCCTTTTGAGTAACCCATCCCCAGCAGCACTGACTCCACGGTGGCTCCACACCCACACCGGGGGCTGAGCGAGCTCTTGGCCACCCTGCGCTTCTCCGGGAGGCAGCAAGGACTCCTGGCTGGCCCCTTCCTAAGGGAAGGTGAAGAGCAAGGTTTTAGGAGGTTTTCCGCAGGTTGGTGTTTAAAATGAAGCAGAATGTTTGGGAAGCTATGCCATAGTTCAAACTAAACATGTAGCTTGTTAAGGTATATTTGTCTTACCATTTTCAGTGTTGTTACTTTTCAGTACTTCAGTTGCTTATTTGAGAGTATTTGTGGCTGGAGCTGTAGCAGTGTGCTTGTAAGAGATGTAAGCTCAGACAAAATCAAACCTTTTATAGACAGATGTGCTAGTTTGCAATATAATGCCTTTTGGCTGATTTTGGTTTGCATCGATTTGCCTGTGGTTTTGTTTGATTACCTCTAGGCTAGTATTAGAAATGTGGGCAATTGTTTGATCCACTATTAGGCTTTTACCTAGATGTTGTATTGATAGATGCCACTTGCTTCTCCTCTGACCTCCTGCTGAATGCAGGTCCCTTCCTGCCTGGCTTTGGAAGCTGAAAAATTAAATGAAAAAAAAATTGGAGTGGGCCTGGAGCTGAACAGAGCTCTGGTGTTCTGTTTGAGTTTCTAAAATGGATAACAATAAAACATTTCAGCATTCATTTAATATGATGAAGCTTTGAGAAACTTCTGTGCTAGCATTCCTGAAGAAGCGCTCTCATGCTGCTTGATAACAGGTTAAAGAGAGTCTTCTGAAAAAATATTATGGTCATTTTCTGTAGGATGTTATTTCTTATATTTTGATACAAGTTGTGTCAGTGTTGTATTGCAAAACTGATGCAGGAGAATCATGGAATACTTCCCTACTAATGTTTCCTTTGTGAAGGGAAACTTAAAGTTTTAGATAATATCCATTTTTCCTCTGATGATATCTGTTTTCCTGGTGATGGCTTGTTGGGACTCAAGATACAGCCCTGTTTTGTGTATCTTCAGACTGGTCACTATTACCATTGGTTTAGATTATGAATCTGGGTTTTACTGGGGCTTTCATCAGTCACTTCACCCAACAGTTGTTTGGAGGGAGGTAGGGCTGGGGCAGTACTTCAGGGAACTCTGGATCACGTCTGCCATATGTAGATAATGCATCTGTCGGGCGTATGGTGCTATTACCTTGAAGCATTTTAAAAGTCTGAGCAGATTGTGAGATTGACTTAAATTCTAAAAGGAACACCCATGCTTCTAATCTAAATTCTGCATTATATTGCAGAGCTGGTAAGTTGTTGGACGTGACAGATTTCAGGCTCCGTGCTCAGAGCTCCTCCCACAGCTCAGACTATTCTCATGGAACAAGTGGCAAATGCTGGCAGGAGCGCTGCTGCCAATGCAACTTCAGAACAAGACATATTTAAAATTGATAGCAGATAATTGTAATGACTCAATCTTAAGCCTCATGAACCTGTAGAGCTTTTAAGCAGGACTTTTGCTTATCAAGGCAGTCCTTTCTTAGCCGTGAGTGTCTCTGCTCTAATTTGAAAATTTCCATTAATGAACTGGTTTGTTACTCACAGATGGAATATCTGGCAGAATGCATCTTCTGCAGTCACCCGTCTTTCGGTCTTGTTAGAGCAGATAAGATCATTATTGTTCTCTCACTTGCTCACAGAGGTTTAGTGTTAGATGATGTTGCTAATGGCATTTTTTAATCCATATGGCTCCGTTGAAACAGACTGCATTAGCGCTCACTTCAGTGAATACCTGCTGGTATTGGCCAAACTAGTAAGAAAACAGTTTTTATTGAGCCACTTTCTTTTGGGTGTGTGGTGAATTCTCTGGCTTTGATATGGTTTTAAATGATGCTGTATGTGCTTGTATTTATGTGCATTATTATAAAATGCTCATGCATAATTCCCTATTTTAGGCAGTCTGTGATAGTTTATTGAAACATAAATACCTTTTTTTGGGGGTATATTTTGAGAGAGAAGAGCTTTTCCTCTGGGGTGGCATGCTAGATGGGGAACATGAAGTGTAATTACAACTTGCCGAACAGAATGTCCAGGACTCCTGATTTCATTTTTGGATTCTGCCATTCACTTAGCCTAACCTTCAATCACGAGAAACAGGAGGACATAGCCATTCGTGCTTTGGTTTGCTGATTTGTAAACTGTTTTAATAACTGTCTTTTCTATTCTGTTATTCTGAAAGTGAATTCATCTTTCTAAAGCCCGTTCAAGTAAAGAATGATATATATATATATATATATGCAAAGTACTATTATGCTATAGGCTGTTTTTCAAAGTTCTAACATCTATTGTCAGTCTGTGGCAGTTATTGTACATTTGTATTGCTGGGAGAAGGAGATTTACTGAAATGCAAAACCCATGAGATGCAAAAATGCTTCATGTCTACCTAGCAAGTGTAAGAGTACATCACTGATCCAGAACTTTGCCGAGTTATGCCGATAGGGCGATGCGCTTGTGGAGTGACAGGCAAATTATTGATTGGAGCTGGAGAGTCATCTTCTTGTAGTTGTTGTTTGTCTTCTCTTTCTTTTGTGAGTCCCTGGGGAGTCAGTTGGCAATTAGACTGTAGTCTGTACCGAGAGTGGATTTATAGTCTTTAACTGTGGGGAAAAAGATGGGGTATATCTTTTGAGGCAGGGATGTAAACAATTACTGAAAGGGAATTTGTTGGCTGGGGTTACGGTGAGCCAGCACAAGGGCATATAACATAAGAGGAAATTATTGCCTTCCAACTAGGGAAATGACTTCCACAGCTGCCTGATCTCTTTCATCAGAGACTCTCAGCATTAGTCATTATCTCTGTTATGGAATAAATGAACATATCATGGTCCTGAGTCTCAAAGGTAATTCTAGAGGTGTAGGTGAAAGGGTCAAAGTGTTGCTCTGGATCCCTCCTGTTTCACTGCTCCTGATGGCATTTAGTATCTGGCCACCTTGCTACCTGAGCACTGACTGAAATCTCTGCTGATTTTGATTGTGTTCATTTGAGATGTAACAGTACATTTCTCTAGTAAATATATCCCTGTCTGTGCTTCAGCTACCTACGGCAACACAGCCCAAGTCTTTTGAACTTCTGGGAAGAATCAGCTGGTGTGCTTCAGGCTGCTGCTTCACTTCTGGTTTCAGTAGACTTCAGTAAACTACTTTGAAACCAAAACATTGCTGCCAGCCTTCTTTCAAACAGTGAGCCTGCCTCAACAGTTTAATATTATTCCACCGAATCTCAGGCAAGCACTGTATTTTCAGAGAGGAGGTGGTTGATTTTTATAAGAAATTATTTTTTAGTTTTTGATGCGCTAGATTGAGATCAAAGTCACTTTAGTTTGTGTTCTGCACAAAGGTCTGAATCCGGTGTTCTGGAAGTGAAGCTTCATCTCCTTGTCACTTTGATTTCTCCCTTGCAAATACCGTGTTTATGTGTTCTCTTTGTTATGTATCTGAAAATGTTTAAATGTGTTACACGTTACAGTTAGTGTTTCTACCACCGAATCAACTACAACCAGTTCTGCAGCCGTTCCTCCCCTTCCCACCACCACTGCTGCATTCACCCAGCTTCTGCATAAAGGGATTTCTAAACAATGTGGACAATTAGCTATAACAGTAGTTACAGATATTTTTGATTCCTTAACACCCTATAAAACTACCAGAAGACTGAGGAATTCAATCCGTTAAAGGCAGTTGCTGACGTTCATATTGTGTCTTGATCTCTGGCTACTAATGAAAATACAATTCAAAGTCTGTTGAAATGGAAGCTCTTTAAAAATGAGCATTTACCTTCCTGTAATTCTTCACCAAGAACCAATACTATTATAAATAAAGTAGGATTCTTTTAAAAATCGTGATAAGTCCCTGGTGTTAAGAAGGGTCCTGAAAGTGTTTAATTAGCCAACAACAAAAAGCATGAAAAGAGCAAAGCTGATTCTGTAGATATCTGATGATCATACTGAGATATAATTGAAGCAGAGAAGCCTGTTGCTTCTAATAGTTTAAGTGCCTTGCACACCCACTGCATGCACTGAGTACAATAAAATGTTCTATCACACGTTCTCTTCATCATACCCAATAAATGATCCATACTCCTGCAATAATAGCAGGGATAATTAATTCCAGCTTAAGTATTTAGAAAATTATTAAGTGCTGCAATTACAGGCTTTCCAAATGGCAGTATTTAGAAGCAAGAAGCTATTCTCTACACTCCCCCCCTCCCATATCTGAGCGCACTGAAAAACTTCAATTCAGCAACATAAGGAAAAAGCCCCTGCAGGAGTGCATCTTAATGTAGTATTAATTGGGTAAAGGAAGAACATAGTTCAGGAACACAGAGGGTGCATTTGGAACAGGACAAGTAATCTGAAATACAAGTTTGATGAATTCCCTTCATCTCTGTGCTGTGGTTGCTGCAGCACTTTTGTTTATATTGATCTGAACGGCATGGAAATTTTCTTTCATCTGTCATTTACATTCATTTTACCTCTTGCAATTGCCTCTGCCAGCTTACATGCTTGTTTTCTGGTGAATCTATTAATAAGATTTCTAGTACATCAAAAGAATTTCTTCTGTGCAAAGGTAGAATATAAGGTGTGGGAGGGTTCCTAGATTCAATTTTACCTACTAAAAGTTATTAATGAGTTCTGCGAAGTGAAAAAAAAAAAATAAAAAAGAAAAGGATAATGCTAATTGCATGCTATAGATTTTCCTCCATTGCTTACTCATTTAGTTGGTGACTTGCAGAATAGAATATTTACACCATAGCTTTCTTCTGATTGCAGTATGCCTCCTGAATTGACAAACATAGGACCAAAGGTTAAATTAATTAAAAACAGTAGAAGAAAGAATGTAATTAATGCTGCAAGTTTGTATTTACATGTTTTGCCTGGAAAATGTGTGAAGTGCATTTTGTTTTGTGCAAAAGCGCAGACACTGTATGCCAGCGAAAATAAGAAAGCGCTAAGAAATAGCTTAAAGAGTAGAATTAAATTGAATTGTTTAGTTGGGAAAATTTATGCATAAGGATGGTTTCAGGGTGAGCAAGCAGGGCAGTTACCACGGGTATTCGATAGTGTAATTGATACAGGGATGCAAGTCTGTGTGCATGTCCATGCAGCTGTGTGTGGAAGAGCCCGTGCCCATAGCGTCTCCCTGTTGCCCGTGTGCCTTCTGCCAGCTCTGCGGACGTTACTGTTACTGCCTGTCCGCACACACATTTTTCCTGCTGCTTTATTTCAAGGTCCTCCCTGAGTCTCAGGTATCTACAGCAATTTGCCTTCTCCTGAGCAGCAAGGATAGAGTGTTCCTGCATGACTGCACGTTACAAAGGATTTCTGCACGGTCACGCTTTTGTGGATCAACTGGAGCAAGCAGTTCCCTTTCCTGATTGCCTCCTTGGTGGCAGAGTTCTGAAAGTATTGCAGCTTTCTAGGTTGCCAGTTCAGTGTGGCTTGTATGGAGAATAATATTTACCTCTGATTTAAGTGATTATCTGAATCATTCTGAAGATGGTAGCGGTGTTAGTTTCCTGTGCAGCAGCTGAGGAAATAGAGGTAGCCACTGGATGCACTCAGGGAGCTGCAAACGTGGCATTGCCTCCCCAGGCCCTTTCATTTCTCAGCTCTTTGGGGTTCTTTTACTTGAGCATCTTTTCAAAGATGTGAGGACTTGGATTCAGGATTGGATTTAAGTGCAAAACGTTGGTGTCCTCCGTGCTGCTGAGAAGCACTCGGGGGGCTGTGTGGGCGAAGCCGCCGGCAGCCCCTGAGGAAGAGCCGGCCTTCGTGGCTCGCTGCCAGTGCCCACTCCTCACTTTTACTGACTTCTCTATGATTTCCCCTTGGTGCTTTATAAATTTTCTCCTTAGCACTTTTCTCTTGACTCCTTGGGTTACTTCTGTCTCAGTTTCTACTTACTGCGTGTGGCTTGAGTTCACCTTCTTTCTCTCTCAGCTCAGTAACTTTGCCAGGAAAGCGACCCAAGGTCACAGCTCTGTGTTTTATAAAGCCGGGTCCCTGGTGGCAGGCGCCTCAGCCTCACAAGACTGGACCTTGACTTCCAGCTCCCCTCCGCAGCCGCGCGCTCTCGGTGACTTCAGAGCACCCATCCCAGGGTGCAGTTTGTGGCTGGGCTGGAAGGAGGGCAGTTGCCGGTGCCCGGGTCCGGCCGTGGACAGCCCACCTGCTCTCCGTGGCACACAGCGCCTCTCAGCTCACTTTGAGAGGAGACGACTTTCCTCAGGCTTCAGCCGAGCCCCTCAATTCTCCTTGCCCACAACTGCATTATTTCTTTATGCAAACTAACATATGCTGCATTACTTCAGTAATTTGTATTGTATCTTTTACTCTGTGAAGAAAGATGAGTAAGTAATCTTAATAGTCCCAAAGAATGGCTGCACTGAATATGAAAATAAGCTAGAAAGATTTAAGGAACAAGGGAAGGCTAATGGCTTTATATTTTGCTTTCCTGAAATTACACAAGTGGTGAATTGTGAAAGACAGTTATATATTCTGATTATCTGAAAGGACAATTGCAGAGACATTGCTCCGTGGGAGCAAAGGATGGTATCAATGATACCATACAGCACTTCAATTTGTAATTTTTTTTTCCCATTTCCAAAGAGATATTTCAAATGTCCATTTAAGAGTTCATTACTAGCCTGTAGCTCAACTCATTTCAGTAATTTTGAATATTTCATGTAGTTTACTGTAAATAACAGCTAAAAATTTATTCATTATCACTCTAATAATGTAAGCTGAGAAAATAGTGATGCAAATGGGAGATTTCTGCCTTTAATCACATAAAACATAATGCTTTTCCTTAAAACAACTTGAAGACAAAAACGTTTGTTTCAAATATTTGAAATAAAAACAAATATTGCAACAGTGTTCACTGTGGCATTTATCACATAGCATCTTTCTTATTTACAATAACAGAAGATTAAAACAAAGAAAAGTGTACCAGTCCAAAATTCCTTTATTGCGGTATATGGAATAACTTCTAATCTTGAGAGTAAAACTTCTGTCTGACAGTTGGAAAGGCAATTCCAGGATACATGTTTTGACCCTGGAAGCTTTGTTGGATTTTTCTCAGTGGTACCTCTTCTAGTAAAAGTTTTCTTGATCCAGGAAACATTATCCTGTACCACTGGAGTCCACTACTAAGTGTAATGCTGATCAAAGTCTCCGTACTGAAATGTTGGATTTTTACTTTGTACAAATCAAAACCAGCGTGAACTGCATTGCTGTTTGTAAATTTTGGCCTACAGCTTTATTTTACACAGGCCAGTAGGTTTTATTTGTATTCTCTTGCCTCTTCCCTAACCATTTCACCTGAAGGTGTGGACTAATTATAGTTGCCATGAGAATGTACTTTAGATAGGTGACCTCATCTGGCAAACACACTGTATATTTAAAACTAAGAATGGGCAATCTAGGTGGTTAAAGGATATTTGCTGAAGGCCAAACAAATGAATGTAGCAAGCAAATACTGCTACGGGAAGAGGAAAAGAGAATGCTTTCACTGTCTTGAGTTTCCAGATAGCCCATTTTGGGTAAATGATTAATTTTTGTCTATTGTTTCTCTTCTCCAGAAAGAGCAAGATGCTTTTTTTTGACAGCTGTGTAAAATATATTAGTTATGTTTCCATTTTAACTATCATCAGTTCCCATATATCAAACACATGATATCAAACATTAGGTATTTACTGCTATAACAAATTAAATGCTGTTATAACAAAGGTGTGCTGATGTCAAAAATGTAGTGAGATAGTGAAACGCCAGAGATGTTTTTCTACTCACTTTAAAAGGCATTTTTAATTTATGTTTTTAATTTTTGTGTTGACACTTCTTAGGGAGATATTGCAGAAAACCTGCTTTTTTTCTGTGTCAGGGTGTAGCAAGGACTCTCTGCTCCCTGGGGTCAGGAGCAACAGGTGGTGCCCATGGATTTTGAGGGTAGTGTGAATGATATCAAAATTGGTGGAAATGTAGTCTAAAAATCTTTGGATCCAAAAATATGGGGCTTTTTCCTAGAAGAAACTGAGGAGGTCTGTCTGTCTTTCTCCTTATTCAAGAGGTATGTTATCCTCTTCAGGTTCTGAGTTTACACTGCAGACTTGCTCTCTGCCCTAATTCGTGTACTTTTTTTTTGTTAACCATAGCAAAATGAGTTCACATTAACAACTGCATATGTGAATAACAAATGTAAGGTTATTCCATGTCTGTGTCACAACTGAACTGCTTGGTAGTCATCCCGCTCCGATATCCCATCCACACCCGCAGGACAAGCTTCTGTGGAGCCAAGATTTATTTTGGAGAGTGAAACAGAGCTACACAATTACTTATTCTAGAGTAGTCAAGAATACTCCTTGAGCATGTCTTACTAAAAGTATGCGTCTGTGTTTTTCTTTTGACTTCAGTACACTTTCAAGCCAAAGAACCAAAAATAGATGAAAGCCCCTTTTTCTGGGAAAGACTAAGAATAGCTCCACTTATTGGCTAGAAATGATGAAGGCACATTTTCAAGCCTCTTCAGGTGAATACTTGTGATGGCTTGTGAATTTACACATGTGTGTATTGCCTCAGAAAGTTTTGACCTTTAAATGAAAAGCTGAATAGAAAAAAATCACAAATGGAAATTGAATCAGGTTCTTGAGATTTCTTCCAGGTCTCTATAGCTCCAACCACCTCAGCATGCTTGAACTTAATGGCTAAGCCTTGACTGCTATGATGCAAAAGTAGGGGCTGGAGGTCACTGAGTAATTCACTGGAACAGCATTTCTTGTTCCACAAATCTATACCTTACAAAGAAAAATGAAATCTGTTTATCTGAGCCACAACTGAAATGTATAAATTAACAGAATTAAATTAGAGCCTTGAGTGCCATGTACTTTTACAAAAGTATAAATTCGGCTCTATTTCTGTATTAACATAAAGAAAATACTAGGTAAGCAATAGTGTTGCTTTTAAAAGAGATATTCAGAACTATAATAACACACAATCAATATTTCTGCTAAAAAAGATCCATGTTGTTGACCCAGCAGTCAGAAGTTATGTCAAATATTACCCAAATGTTTCTGTACTATTGTTTATGTTCTTTTAAGTAAAATGGCTTTGCCTATCAGGAATCAAGCATTCAAGATAACATCAAAGATGATAACAGGGAAAGTAAAGATCATATTAAATCAGAATTGAGACTTTTCTATTTCTCAACCTTAGCAACAGCACAGCCATAGTGCAACTTTCATGTATAATTTTTATTTAATCACATGTCAAATCGAAGACTTACATGGATTAAACTTTAAAAAGCATGCTTTCAGCTATCATTTTGACATCTAGTTAGCATACAATAACTGCCTTTCAAAAGCTAAATAAAATGTTTGACATGCTTTAAATGTTATTTTCAGTTTCATTTGCTTTTTTTATTTCAGTTCTTTGTTGTTATTTCAAGAAGCTCAGAAAATACAATTTAATTGTTAAATGTTTGCTGGGAAGTGTCATATGAGATACACTCTTTGGTACAAAGAGGATTAGAGTCTGAAAATGAATACCGATTGAGGTTGGTAATCAGAAGTTTGTGGAGTTCCAGGTTTATAGCGTCTTTGTTCAGAGATGATTTGGCTAATGAGTTTGTTCCGTGGCCTCTGTGCAGCAAGAGGAAGAGGGGAGTATTGGCTTAGCTTCTAGTTACTTCAGTGGGAAACAGCATCAGTGAAAATTTGCTTCTTAAAGCGGGTGGTGGTAAAAAAAAAATTCTGTTGCTTATCCACATGAAAAAGGGTTTCACAGAATTATTCTTTTGCAATAGCCCATAGCTGAAATATATGACATTCTCGCTTATCAGTTAGGTGCAGTTTTACATGCCTGCAAGAAATGCCTGTAGGGGCATGTAAGTATGATTTTAGAAAGGCACCCTGAGTAAGTAAGTGTGGTAGAGTTACAAGATAGTCTTGCAAGATTATTTCTCATCACTTGAGCCAAATCTTTGTGTGAGTGAATCCAACTACAAGATCTGACAATTTTAAGTAATTTCCATTTGAGCAGGTAAGGGAGCACCGTCTGTTCCACCCGTTTGCTGTTACTAATTCTTTCACTGAAAAACTACAAATCTGTCCAGGATAATCATCCATATTGAACTTGCATTTGTCTGGGCAGTCAACCAAGCTTTCACTTGCCTTTCTGGAATTAATAGATGGTGCTTCTTGCATCTAAAAAATTAATAAAGTGGGAGGGGTTATTTAAATCAATAATAAATGAAAGCTATTTACATCTCTCATACTATGGAACAGTTAGATTGTTAATCACAGCGAGAAAAATTAAAGTATTTATCAAAGCTTTCTCTTCTTTAGAAGGAAACCTGGTGGTGTGTTTTCCATTAGTAATTAGTGAGGATGTAAGATACCAGTTATTAATGTTAATGATATTAAAGCAGGAGGACTAGAAAAATGTATAACAAGAATGTCAAAGGATTCTGTTGGGTTTCTGAAGTTTTATATAGCTGAAAGTGTAGTGTTTTGCCAATATTTAAAAGACTAAATATGGTAAACTGGGAAAACAGTAGGTCTGTTTGATTTAACAAACACAGAAAATCAGAAGCTGAAAGGGATGCAATCAATAAAGGTGGGACAGTAGCTGATACGGATGAACTTGTTCAATAAAAATAAGGGCTTGTTCAACAAGCTTGATCTGTATGAGGTGACAAGGCTAATAGTATTGGCAGTAGCTGAGGGTGTTACTTTTTCATGTGAGATAAGGAAAATACTGATTTTAATGTCCAAAAAGGTTGGATTTCTGAAATCAGCTGGATATTGTCACTTTGATGCACACTACCTCTCCCCTTCCTCTCCAGTAGGTAAGCTCTTTATTTTGCTCTTTTTTTTTTTTTTTTAAAAAAAAAAAGTCCTATGCAGGATCACTTCAGGTCATATTGAAGAAATCATTATAAACCAACTGCTAAATCATAAAAGGTGATTACAATAGTGATTCATTATTAGTGAATTGTTTCTAGTTGCGTGTAATAATGGTGAGCAGGAGTATTCAGCATCTTTATAGATGCTCAAAGAGAAAATACAGACCACTGTTGGTAAAACTTTAGAAGTTAGTCTAATTTGAGTGGAAAGTGATAATGAGCTACATGATGTATTTTGTCCATTACAAAGTAATCAAGAAAGCATAGTAAAATCTTAGATTTAGTGCTCTGAGCTACAATATGTGTGTGAAATCCGGACTTATAAAACAATTGATAGAAACTGTTTGGGCCATAATTGCTATGCAGTAGACTACTAAGTTTAGGGAAAGGAAAAATAAAACCGCTAGCCTGTCTGTCTTCAGTTTCAACACAAAGACATGTTTCCCATTGGGTTTGTAGTTGCATCCTTTCAAGCTGTTTGTTTTCAGGTTATTCTGAGAATTTTACACTGATAGTATCTGGGTCCGGTGTGTCTCAATCAAAGAGTATGGAACAAAAGATTGTTGTTTTGGAACAAAAGGTGATAGTTGAGCATAAAAAGATTTGAGCTGGAAATTGTAGTTTGATTAGGGATTTTCTTTAACTGAGAAGTACTAGTCGTAACTGAAGATAGTTGTTTTCTGGTTATTTAAGGCATGCATTTCATACCTTCCTAGCATTTGAAAGACATTAAGCAACTGAGAAAATTAATATTAAGAGCAAAACTAGATTTTAAAGTAAAGAAATATTTTGACTACTTTTTTATTCTCTGGCTGATAATAGTGGAGAAAGATGTTGAAGTAGTCCTAGTCTTTTACTTTTTTAATGATATTTTACAGCATCTCCTAAATAAGATCTGTTTCAAATCAGAATTATCATCTAAATAGTATAATTAATTCAACATAAATTAAACAGTAATATTTTTTCTTTATGATCTCTTTTTAAAAGGATATTAATTTGCTTCAATGAATGAAGATAATAAGGTTAATAGTTTAATGTTCCTCAGTTGATATCTGCTGCTTTTTCTATTACCTTTTTTTCAGTTTTTGATTATAAATTGGCTAACCCCTGGTGTATAATTCCAGAAATCATCCTTCAATGTATCCAAAGCTATTTACTTTGACTCATCTTTTATTATTCCCACTGCCACAGTCTAATTATTGTAGTGAAAGATTGAACACAGAATAGTTTGGGGCTTTGATCAGTCTTCATATAAATTTCAATAATGAGAGTAAAAGGTTTGCGGTTTTCTGAGATAATTTGATCCCTCCAGACACACACTGGTTTTACAAAACGCAGTGGATGCCATATGAGACCTCTGACAGAATTTGTGTCTGGGTTCGTGACATCTCTGGAAGCAAAGTTCTTTTTTCATAGCAATAAAGAGTAATTTAATATTGTTAAATATGTCAGAGAAACTATATGCTACTGTACATTTTTTCCTTGAATTTAGACTTAATTTTCCCCTATCAGTCTAATTGTCTATATTACAAGTTCCTACATCAGCAATTTCAGAATCCACTAAGAATACATAATGGGTTTGCTTGCATTTCTCTCTTTTTGAAAAAATATACTGTCAGTCAAATAAATAAAACAAACGATAATCCTTGTTATTCTATTACTATCAGTGCTAACTCCCTTTGGAGACAAATAGAAAAGCAGCTGGAGTCTGAGGATTTTTTGTAATCTTATAAATTGAAATTTAAATGCCTCAAGGAGGAAATTTCCAAAATAATTGTGACAGAGGATAAGTCCCAGCTTTTGGCAAAATTTTATTAGAATTACTTGTTCCAGATCATTGTCTGATGCCTGCATGAATTAAGAAAATGGCAGCACTGCCTGCCATGTAGAGAAATAGCTGGTTATTTTTTTTCATCTTGATAAATTCTTCCGAAAGTACTCTGTCATCAGCGTTATCAGGTGTGACATACTCAGGGACACTATCAAATTAAAAATCATGAGCCTTTAGCTGATGCCAGTCTATTTTAAATCATATGGTTTTTATCTTTCCCACTAATAACATCTCAATTTATGTAACTAAACATTTACAATTTTCTACTGAATGTGAGGGTTAGTGAGGTTTTTAAATTTGGTTAGGGTATGGCTTTTATACTTTACAGGGTATGTTTTTTCTCACTGGGCTAGGCAGTTTATAAAAAGACTTGGTGACTTTCTGGTCTCCTTTACTGTCATCAGCTTAAGAACTTTTGCTGTATTTTGACAACAAACTGTGAAAATAAATATTCCTTTGTTTCAACTCAGTGAATCCCAGTTGTACATAATAACAACCATTGCACTCCCAGGCTTTTGCAAAAGTTAATATTGCTATCTAACTCTAAAACTTGGGCTAATGATAGTTGAAGAATACTTTTTTCTTAAGATTCACTGGTATCTGGGAGATGAGAAGGGACAACCAAGCACGAGTACCAAACGGCACATGCCCAACGCGAGACAGCATGAAGGCAATGTAAACCTCACAAAATACAGAGTTTTTACAAACAGTTCACACAATGAAGTTGATTTTTTCGTAGATACTGTGAATAGCAGACTCAGTTAAGAGCAAAGAAGTAGTATATTCCATTTCTACATGTCGTAGCTGTACATCTGTGCTAGCTTGGTGCTGTTTTGTATGCAGAGTTAATCAGAAACATTGCAGGGGTATTTTCACTGGATCAACTCCACAAAACTTTAGTTATTCGGACTTTCAGATAGGAGTCGACTGAGATTGCTGGTATGAACAGGGTTCTGAGAGGCAGTTGACAGTTAAGGAGGAGAATAGCGCTAAGTCATATCAGGACTTTCTGTGGATCCATCTGGTTTTTGGATTGTGCAGAGACACTCCGTGTATCTCTACCCGTCTGTGGTGGGAAAAGGATCAGCCAGCCAGTGGGAGGAGCAGGACCACTGTCCCAGCCAGCCTTCCAGAGAGCCCTGGGAGCAGCTGCAGACAGCTCGCTAGAGAGTTAAATAAGGAGATTCTTCTGGTGTCACCAAAAATGCGGAGAGGGGATGTGGGCGTGTTAGCTGTGAACCTTTCCCCGTCTGAATTTTTTTTTCCAGTGGGCTGTAAGGCTTCTTCTGCAGGCACAGGAGGGATGTCTTCCCTTTCCATCCTGTGATGGGAAGTCATTCTGTGTTCAGGTTTCCAGAGCTCAACTGATGTCTTGGCTTGATCTGTTCCAATTTTCTTAAAGATTTGCCTAATGAGGGGGAGACTAAAATCTGCAAATTTGGTAAACAGGAAAGCAGGACTGGAAGGCAAAATGTACTTGATGATAAACAGATGAAATCATCTGGAAAAACAGAATGGCAGGAAGAATGAATGCAAAGCGCCGCACTTAGGCTCCAGCAATCAATGGCAATAACCAGAAAGGGAAGAACTAGCAAAAGATCATTAGAAAAGGAGCCGGGCATTATGGTGGTTGGCAAGGAAAATGTGTTACGCTGCCATGAAAAAGGCAAAGCACTAGTGGAGCCTGCAGGAGATGTGAAATGATCCTTCTGCTCTACTCTGTGCTTTAAAGATCTCAGCTGAAGCTCCGTAACGAGTTCTGAGCAGTGCACAGAGAAGCATGTGTGAGCACGTGTGCAGGGGGGAGCGAGCAGTAAGAGATATCAGAAGGCACACAACAGATTGAAATAATAAGGTCTGTTTATTCTGAAGTAGACTAAAGTGCCAAATGCCAGAAAGATGAGTGGGAATAACCAGACCATGATGGATGGCCCTGAAGCAGCAATTTATTTTGTAACAAGAAAGAAGCAGGTTAGACATTAGAAGAAAACTTCTCCATTAGCAATGGTGAAACACTAGAACAGATTTTCTGGGAAAGCCATGAATTTCTTACTGATAGCTTTTAAGAAGAGTTTTCACTCACATCTGTCAGGAATTGCATAGGTAAAGTTGATCTTGCCATTTTCTTGGCTGTACCACACTGTACAGCAGCTGTCTGCGGGCATATGTAGTAATGTCACCGTGATAAAAAGAGATTTTGAAAAGTAGAGGAACTTAACTTTTTAGCAAAATCTTAATACAACTGTTGGTGTTCAACACCATCACCTATAGGAATCAAATATCTAGGGACCCCTGACAACATCTGCTGTGTTACACACGCAGTATATACTTTTTTTTTTTTTTTTTTTTTTTTTTATGCATCAAAAATGTGATCTCCAGCTTTACTAATCCCAACAGTTGTGGATCTGGAAAGTCTTGCATCGCCTTTCAAATGGAATTTTGAGTAACATCAAGCTAAAAACGTTCTAAATTGTTATGTTGTTTGTTTTGTTTTTTTTTTAATCCTAATGTCATGTTTTCAAAACACACAGAAATATGACACATGGAAATAAGCAAGAGAACTGCTTATTTCTTTGCTTGTATTTTCTTTTAACACTTGGACATATTTACATTTCAGTTATTCAGCTCCTAAATCATGCAGAGTCAGGTAATGAAAATACTGTCCTGTTCCTGATGTGTCAGGTGCTTAATTTCACCTGTCCCTTCCTTTGATAGCTGTCCTTGATGCTTTTCTGCACAGTTTTCTCTTTCCCAGCTTCCAGCCTTTTACAGCTAAGATACAGGTCTGTGGTGTAAAAGAAATCAAAGTTGTAATGAAATGTCTGAAGGAGAGTAGTGGAATCTACATTTAATTCATTAGTTTAATGGATGTGCAAAATCTATTTAAGTTGTTTTCAATACATAAGGCTTGTTATTGTTTGTTCTTTCTCTGCCTTAGCAGAATCCAACAACATTAGAATTGTGTCACATTTTTTAGGCCCAAAAGTGTGGAACAGCTTTTAATGGGAGAAAAAAATGTTTTTTGAAAACTAGAAAACTGAGCAGTGAAATAAATTGAGCCTCAAAAAGTGATTGAAATCTCCAAGTCAGTATACAAAAGGCATCCAAAGACTTGTGAAGTCTGACAGAATCTCTTTAGTTTGAGGTGTCTTTCATTTTGCATCAGGGCTTACATTTTTAAAAAATAGAAGAAAGCAGTGCTGTCAGGTGAAGCGGGTTTGAAAGCAGGCTGCCTGTTCATGAAAGCCTGAAATTGTGCACAACTCTAGATAATGCGTCTTCAGCAGATAACTGAAATAATACATTTCCTAAATTGCTTGCATTAAGCAATTACTGATACTGTAGTGGAAACCATATAATTTTCTTCCTTCCTTGTAGCCTCAGCGCCGTGTCACGTTTCACCTACCAGATGGCTCCCAGGAAAGCTGCAGTGACAGTGGGCTCGGAGACCATGAACCCACGAGCGGTGCTAGCACATCGCACCCTCTGCCCCTCGGCTTCCCCCAGGAGGAGTACTATGAGCAAGCTTCACCCAACAGCCGGACGGAAGGAGACGGCAACTCAGACCCGGAGTCCAGTAAGTGATGAACTCTGGCCACCTTACTTGTGAAATCATCTGAGTGTCAGAAGCGGGCTTCTTTTTCAGGCAATTATTAAAACTGAATGTTGATTTTAATGTGGCCAAAGAAGCCCTATATTTCTAAAAATGTGAAGCCTGACCATTGGAAATAAACCACTCTTGAGCTGTAAAGAGTTTATGGATGACCTGGTATTTTTATAGAGCTGCTGTGCGACGTGCAGAGGAGCTTTCTGACGAGGTTAACACTGTTGCCCTTACGGTCATAAATACTGTGCTGAGGGACCTCACGCTTTTTAACGTGTTTCCCTATCCAACAGAGCTGCACGTTGTAGTTTGCTTTAACAGGAAGAACTTCTGGATGATGAGTAGGTCTGTGAAGACACTGCAGCCTCCAGAAATAAGGGTTTCTTGATTTGTCTTTTGAGAGCAGCTGTGGTATGTAGAAACAATCTCAAAAGAGTTTATCATCTTACTTCGGCCTTTATCACTGGCTTCTTACGATACTGAAAACAGTTTGGCAAAATCAAGGTGAGCTCGGGACCACGCCAGAGCTACAGATACTGGTATTTCTTTCTCTGCCATGATGTGATAGCCAGTTAGAGACTCCACTGTACTTCAGTCAATTGTTAATTGTCCAGGGGCTCTTTATCTGGATTAAATTGAACCGTGCCATTGATAAAGAGACACCTGAATGTGTGTAAGCCTCTAAGGCCTTGTTAGCGGCCTAATAAGTGATTTGAAAATACATCTGTTCTGGGCAAAACTTGGCCCAAAAGGTGTATTTCAGCTGCTTTAGTGTATCGTGAAGAATGAATTAGTAAGTCCTATGCACTTGAAATAGCTCTTTGAGAAGGTAGTTACATCTCTACACTGGCAAATGCAGCATCCAGCAGAGAGCATTACCTCCCACTCCGAGCTGGCTCTGACAAATTCAGCCTGGCTGTTGGAAATCACACCGCTGACTTTGCCTTGCGCTGCCCGAGACTGAAGTCTGAGGGGCTGGTCTGCACAGATGAGGGCCGTTCTCTCTTTTTCCTATAGTTCATGAACTATTAATTGGGGATCCTCAGTTTTAGACTGTTTATTAAAATTTGTGAAGTTGTACAGTTCCTGAAATAATGGCAGAATATTATTTTTTCTGAGCTGATAGACAGCTGACAAGAACCATCAGAGGTTTTCGATGTTGTGTTGAAAACGTTATTCATCGTTTGCTTTTGTTTGTGTTTATCGATTTGAGACTGCAAAATACTCTTAAGAATACTCCAGGTGGTCAAACTGAATTCTTCACAGAATGAGGGTCTAAAGGGCTACAAATAGACCCCCAGAGAAATCAAGTTATATATTGTGTTTGCTGGTTTTGCTATGCGTACTCATGATCCGAACTCTTTTTCCAGCTCTCTTTTGTTGTCTGTAACTGATACTTGTGCTTTACTGAAGGGAGCATAATGAGCATGGCATCAGTATTTGAGTCCTTTCATGCAGAGAGTGTGGGGCAGGACTTGGTGTATGAGGAGCTGTCAGAACAGGCATGTGGATCTTGTCTTGCCATTTACGAGGAGGCTCAGGTTTTGGATTTACCGTTTTTTTGAGCCCAATGTTTCCAATTTCAGAGGAAATACGGATCATGACTCTTCTAAAATGTTGCCCTAAAAGTAATACAGCTTTGACATCTGACTGTCATTGATACATATCACTGTGTGGAGACTAAGTAGGCATCTGATGTCTTTTCAAGTGTGAAGTTGAAGAAAGTTTAATCACCTGTCTAATTACCTGACAGTTCAGTTTTAAACTTGAAATCACAGTTTAATTAGCATTTATGTGAAAATTTTTTGCCCTTCTAACTTGTATCTTATTGAAACAGTTTAATTGACACAATATAGTGTGATGCTTAGAGTGTGGAAAGTGTAGATTGCAATCCTTTTTAGTGTTTTAGGTTTATATTAATACCAAAATATTATAAACCAAAATATCTTGTGTGCTGTTCTATGAGTGTTCAGCCTAAGGTTCATTGTTTACCTGTGCATGTGTGAATACTTAATCAATAGTGAAACAGTGAAAATCATTCTGTATTGATAGTTTCCTCTACAAACATGCTGCTAGATTTTTGATTGTTGTTTTTTTATCTAATTTGGAGTAGCATGATATATTGATTCATGGACCAAAATGTTCTTAATGTGAAAAGAGAAAGAATAATATATAGTCAGAAAATATGAGTAGAATTCGTACAAGAGAATAAACATGGCCTTCATTCTGCCTCAAGATCTTTAATATCTGACCTGTCTTAATCTGAAACGTTGTTGAAAACATTAAACCTGATTAATCATCTGATGATGATTTAGTTAAATTTTGCATACCAAGGAGACATAGGGTTGGGATGAAACAACTTCAGTAACGTCTAGAGCCTACTGAGACATTAAGTGGCTTATGAAAGCTGATGGCAGATGCCACATCACACAGGGTTATATTCAAAAGTGTTTTCTCCTTGTTTTTCCTGAATGTAGTTCTTATGTTTTATTTGTTTCTCTAATATTGGAAAGCATTGTATTTTGGAAACTTTCCATTTATTAGCAATAGCAAAGCATTTATTACAGAACACTGAAAAAGATGAGCATAACTGAAACCAACAAAAGCCAAGGACTACTGGTGAGAGGAAGCCTTACAAATTCACATCCTATACAGGACTGAAGCAAGGCGGAAGGAATAACTGTAAGAATCAAGTTGTTAGAAAACTATGAGCAATCTAGATGTACACCTTTAAAATTAATTGACTGTACTAATTAAAATTAGAAATAGGCTATTTAAAATGATTTGTCTTCTCTTACTTTAGTTATCTCCTCAAAAAAGTGCAGTGTGCAGTGTGGTAGATGCATCATAAGGAGGAGATGCCAATAAACTGTCACACAAAGTAAATAGTAATATAAAAGTGCATGTAGGTTTGTAGAGAATGTTATCCTTAAGTAACAGGTTTAATGTAGGTGGTATTAATATATTTTCTGCTCATAAATTGTTCAAACTAATAAGGATGCTCCAATAACTCCCTACGCTAAGGATTTTAACCATACCACTGCAATTAAATAATTGTAATTATTTTGTTTAAAGAAAATGGAAGTATAAACAAAGATAGTTGAAAATTAAAGGGCTAGTTAATGAGGCAAATCACACTGAGATTTGAGGGTTTTGAATAGGAGAAAACTGGTATCTTAAGGAGAGGAGGTCTCCATAATGATATTTAACATGAATTGGTGACTCATAACCCAAGATAAATTGAACTGAGAAGATGTAGCACTAAGGAAAGGACAGCCAAAAGGCGAGCCGGTATGTACCGTAACTTCATGGTCACTTGGAGCTGGTGTTGCCAGAAGCATCTATGGCTTCTTGTTTGCACCTTCTCTTGTAGCAGCTCAAACATTTGTAGAACTGTTTGGGTGAACTGGATAGAAGAATTAATCTGGATTCAACCTAATCTAGGTGGGGAAAAACGTTATTTTTAAACAAATCAATTCCCCAATTCCATTTGTTACATGGGGCACTACTTGTGGACCGCAAACAAGGGAATGACTAGCTGGGGAAAAGCTTATGTTGGCTTTAAGTGATCATCAGACTTCAAGAGAATTAGTTTTAAGAAGAATTAACACTGTAATCTATGGTATTTAGCCACATAAGAAGGAGGTTTGCAGCAAGGATGACATCTGTTCATGATTAAAGATAGCGTAAAGTAGCATATATTTCTTCCCCAAAATTAAAAGCACACTTTCACCTTGCCTTAATTTTTGATAAGGACAATGTTGATGAGAGCAAAGACAGGCTGATGAAGAACGATGATAATGGAACTAAAAGTCAGAGCAGCTTCAGTGCATTCATGTGGAGGAGAGGAGATAATCTTCCTCCCAGGATATCAAAACTGATAGTGTTTTTCTTATTTTTCTGTAATTCTAAGACACAAGGTGTCAACAAAAAAAAGTGTTTGGTCAAACTTTGCTACTGGAAAACGTTTACAAGAAAGAAACTAAGATATATGTAAACAGAAATCAATAAATGGTATTGTAGGTTTCCCAGGAATGGTACGGGATTAGCTCTATTATCTCAGTTCAGTGACGTGTATTTCAATACGTGTATAGCTAGTCTATATAGATTTAAGAACTAATAACTATTATTCTAACATTAAGCTGGAGCATTAGTAATTAAGGAGGAAAAAACACAGATTAATACAAGAATGGAAAAATCTCCATCATTATCCTCATTAATGAGTTTGGCATCAAAAAGCAGGAACGCGTCAATGAAATATTCTGCCATCTCAAAGCCAAGCATGACTGAAGATAAAGAGGAGGAGGTGTGTATGACACAAGAATTGGATTTATCTAAGGATTTGGAGTAATAGCAGTGGGATGAAATCTAATAGTTGAGAGTCCTTCTCATAGGAACGGGTGTATGTAACTAGTGTATAAATCACCAGCTAAAAATGACATAAAGAAAAAAAACAAGTTAGTCTTCCAAAGATAAAGTATAAATCACCAGTAACTAATGTGATTGTGAAAAAATCCTGGGTTACTCCTAGAACAGGAAAGAAGAGAAAGAAAAAAAAACCCAAGTGGACTATTATAAATAGTGTTGGCTTTCCACATTAAAGAAAGGTGAACTCACATGAGAAACAGATGTAAAGAAATATTATTAATAACAAGGGAATGGAATGTCTATATACAGAAAAAGGAATTAATATTGGCTTGTTTAAACTGCAAGATAAAGGCTGGCTGGGGATTAGGACTGCTTTCAAGTAACAGCAGAGAATGTGGGCCAAAATGAAGCACTGGGTTGCTTCCCAGGCAAACGAACAGGTGCTGTCTGTGAACCAGCCGAGGCCAGAAATTTGGGGATTTCAAACAAGATCAGTGAGGAAGTCTAGAAGCTGGGAATGACAATGCTAACAGGTTTTAGAGAGAAGCTTGATAAATTTATGAGAGGGGCAAATGAATTGTCCTCCATAATAGCAGCAAATCTAGTTTGTGATCCCATTTCTAGGTTGGTAATATAAAAAGCTGTCAGTGAACGTGTTTGCTGAGTCTCAGTTCTGTGCTAGCCCTTGGCTTCCGGGCTGGTGCATCACCGGGCCGGGGAGCTTTGCCCTGCGCCGCCGAACGCCCGCGCTGGCGGGGAGCCGTGCTGGCAGCCCGGCCCTTCACAAGCACGGGGACACACTTACCTTCACAACGCCTCACAGGGTCCCGTAAATCTCACTGATGTCGTCTTGAAGAAGAAAGGGTCAGTGCTGCACACTGACGGCAGGCAGTTGAAGATAGAAAGTTGCTCTCCCTGGGGAAAATTGGCTGCATTTTTTTGCCATGCTGACTTGTCTGATAATCAGAAACTCTGCAGTTGCTGAAATATACTCTTTAAACATCATCAGTAAGACTGCTCTGGCAGCTGGACTTCAGACCTCATGCTGGGGCACAAGAAAAAATAAAACTACAAAGTTTTAAGTATCTTGTTCCCTGTCCGAAAAAGGAGGCTAGGAGTGCTTGCCAGCAGTTATGACCTTTTTTTTAATGGTGTTTTCATTTTCTTTGTTCTCTTCTTGGGTGCTTTTAGTTCCACAATAAGGTTGAAATGTAGCAGTGATATTTTAATTCGGTTGTTGTTGAGTTATAAACACACTATGGCGCTTAGGTCTAATTTGAGTAAAAGAGGAAGATGCTGTCATTAGTTAAAGATAATAAATCTTGGCCTAAAATACATCCCAATCTACCACATCAGCCCGCTGGGTCCTTTTACTTCTACTGTATTGGGTTTTTCTATCCCCACGGCTGAACACTAATAATTAATTCAGAAAGTGCTGAGGTAATTAATCTTTCTGAGCAATAGTGTTTGATTGATCTTCTACCTTTAATCAAATTAGCTTGTATGTAGGTGGGGAAATGTAATGGCTGACTACGGTACTGTACCACTTTGTGAAATGCCAACCTTTCCGATGACCTCCTGAGAGCGTGCCCATGAATCACGTATATATAAACCACCACAGCAATCATTAAGTGGCTGTTTGATTTAAAAGATGGGGAACTGGCAGAGATCAGAATCAGAATGTGCTCAACATTCACATTTTAAAGTATGTCTCCTTTAGAAGTGCAACTTTATATCTTTGTGGCATATGTTTGAGGGCATTGAATGTCACAGGCTGACAACTTGTGTGGATTTTCCAGATGTTTTAGCTATCTGTTTCTAAAATAAAATAACTGTCTTGTCACAAGCGCATACAGTGAAGCAAGCCAACAGAAACTCCTGTAAAACCAAACATTATGATATTCTTGATTTGTTGATGACTGGAGACTTGGAGAGGGGGGAATAGGTCAGATTGGAGAGGTGAATTTACAATGATACAGATGAGTGGCTTTTACAAGCGGATTTTAACTTGTACCTAAGAGGATACATATTGCGTATTCAGGAATAATTCCATGATTTAGTAATTTGATCCCTGAGTGCCTGACTTAAGAGTTATTAATGCAGCTGACATAAAATGGAAAAAATGGACAAAGCAAATTAAATGGAAAAATGCAAAAGCAAGAAGATTGTACAGCTCGGACCCTATCAGTCAAACACAGACTCTCATTTTTTAAATCTTATACTTTCTGTAAATAAGGAGCACTTTCTATAAATTCTTCTAAAAGTAAATTCTGAATATTTTATTGTTGGTATCAGAATGTAATGCCTCGGTGTACATTTCCTACTGTTCAAAGAAATGTGAGCTAAAAGCAAGTTTTCCAAGGGGCACCATATTCTTTCGTGCAAAATCAATGGGGATTGATGAGGAAAATCAATGGGGAAAATCTGTTGGGTTTTCTAGACTACATACTGGGATGAAGTCAATCAAGCAGTAATAATGTGTTTGTAAATACCATCTAATGTTACTCTTGACTGAGGTTTTAAAAGAAGTTACTCTGTATAAAAAGATTAGAAAGAATAGCTCCGCCTTGCAATTGAGGAATCAGTCATTTCTTGTGAAATAATAAGGAAGGCCTTAAAGTGTTTGTTTTGCGGGGTTTTTTTTAATAATAAATGAGATCTGACATCTATAAACAGTGATTTAGTGGCAGATGTTCTGTGATATATATTTATGTTATCACTTAATCTGACACGGTAATGGATAATCCTGTTTTTTTCTGTTTGAAGTTTATGAAAGTTTTAAAATATAGCAAGCAGCCTGATAGGGCAGAGGTGGATAGAAAACAAATCTCTTCCCTCTACTTTTTCAAACTCCTGTTAGATCTGACTACCTGTCATATTTGCTGTAAATAAAGCCCCTGAAGTTTGGCTGGGTAAATGGAATCTAATTGGAGCACCCCATATCCAGGAGTGTATTAGGACTTTGATGGTTACGATAGCTTGAAAAGTCACAAAGGGCACAGATTAAAACGGAAAGTTTATCTGGAGTGTATGAAAGCTGAAGCCATTGATAGAGTTCCCTTCTGATGACAGCTTCGAAGACGAGTGTATCCTGCGTTATCTTAAATCTAGTTATGGATGAGATAGAAGTTTATCACAGGGAAGCAGACCTCTGCGAGCAAAGCAACCCCTTATCTTGTCCACCGGGTTTGCAAATGACAAGTGTGATGCCTGGGCACAAGTGCCAGGCGGCAGCGGGAGTCCGGGATGGCAAAGTCACCCCACTCCAGCGAGGCTTCTGTCCCAGGGAAGCAGTGGCCAGCCCTTGACAATAAGCCTTTCTTTGCTTCTAATTTTTATTAGGCCACCCATACAGTAAGATAAAGTTCATACGACATCTGTGTTTCTATTGCTTATGAGCCACAAAGCAAATAATTTTATGTCCTTCTCCTAGATGATACAACTTGTTGTGGTTTTTTTTGTCAAGTCAATCTAATCAGTGTTCAGGAGGAACTTTTAGCAATATGAAATATTAAGGTGTTTCTTAGCATCTAGTTCCTGTTTTAAAAACAGAAATATAGAAAATAAATTTTTTTAAAGTATATATTTTAAGCCATGTGAAAAATTACATGATTATAATTTCATTTGAAGTATCTTAATTTATTATTTATTTCCTAGTGATTAATGAAAAATGTGTCCGGAAATATATTTAAGGACTGTCTGAAGATACCAATCTGTCCTAGAAATTAAATGGAAAAATTGTATTTATTGAACAAAGAAGATTCCCAACTGATAGTGCTCTTAAAATCACAGTATTTGCTGAGTCAAATCAGATCGAGTCAATAAAATTAGTGATCGTTGTCCTTGTTTGTGTAGAGATGTGGTCATCCTTTTATTTGATGTTTTCCTTTTCCCTGGGATTTTGGTAGGGAAATAGGATTCAATCTTGTATGCATTAGGAACAGCTAGAATTTTTGTTCTAAAAATCTCCTGTATATCCATATATTCCTGAATAAAGGTGATACTTTTGCCTTTACTCTTCAAATGTCTTTTAGTCTTCTGGAAAAGCAGCATGTTTTTAATAAACTGCTGTTTCTGTTTTGGGGTTGTTTTGTTTTTTTTTCTTTAGGTTTTGTAATCTGCATTGTGATCCTTTTATTTTCTGGCTGCTTTTCAAACCTTGACTTTGCTGTAGTAAGGTCAAGGGAAGGCTCAGAAACCCTTGCACAGGCTCTGCATCAGGGGAACACAGGGCTGGTGTCCTTGGTACATGCTGTTGATGCAGCCAGTATAGCACTAGTTTTTCTTCAAACCTATTGTTTTACATACACATTCTGAAAAATAAAACATATTTTTCTGTGTTGAGCTGGAGAGACCTAGACGAAATATTTATGATGATACTTTGGGATTTATATTACATCAAAGGTTGAAATTCTCACCTTTGAGTTTAATACCAATAAATAATGTTGCTGCTTTCTAGTTAGTGGCAGGACTTTGTATGGGTTGTGTTTTATTCAAAATGCTTGTGATTCAGTACTTTTGTAATGAAACCAACTGACATTCTAGCTGTTCGTAAATGTTTTCAGAGTTAACTCTGACTCTGTACGTGGCTGATTTCAGCAATGACAGAAGCTGCTCTCTCACGTATCCCTTTCATAATTTTCATCCTGCTCTCACACTATCTTGGTTATTTGTACATATCCATTCCCATGTTTCAGTTTGTATTACGTGGTAAATTCCCTGGACTACAGACAGAAATTTTGCTATGTATTTGCAGGGCTCTGAGCACAACGTGGCTGTTATGCTGATTTTATCCTCCCAGTACAATTGCAGTTAAAATTATCACTAATACTGGTATAACAGATGTGGTGCTGATCTACACAAATAACATACACTGTACCAGCAGTGCTTCTAAGTGCATATCAGGTCTTTCTGTTTTCATTTCATCCTGTAAACATAGTTAGCTTGTCTTGTATGGGATTCCCTAAGTTCAATCACACTGTTAGTGATGATGTGAACTGGGTAACTCATCCTGTGGTGAAAAGGCAGGAGCCATGTGTGGACGAGGAGAGGTGCTAACCCTGCTGGACAGTACTGTGGTGGGCCAGGATTGTGCTGGTTTATTTGCAGAGTCACCCAACTGCCAGATCAAGTGTTTCACAGAGGTTCTTGCAGTAAGAAGTTACACCTTGCTGTACAAGGCGTCTGGCAAATATTCACCTGCATCTGTGCATGATAGCAACACTGACTTGCTGATTGTGTGTAACAAATGCTTTTGTGTTCCTCGGATTTGTGTTAATTCTGTCAGTGTGAGCAACACTGCTGCATCCTGAATAGCTTGGGTTGGATGGCAGAATGGGATAGTGAGGTGGAACAGGAGTTAACAGCATCTTCCCTTTTTCTCGCTTTGTGCTTTTAAAAAAAAACATTGCTTCTGACATGCCTTGCTGCCAGGCAGCACTGTTGCAATGCTTGTCCTTGCAATGCTTAAAGCTCTACTTAAAGCCTTGGTGCATCAAATTAAAATTCAATCTAAATAATAATATGAAGCAACAACCGATCCAGCTAAAATGCTGTTTCCAGGTTAAGGACATGGTTAGCCGATTCTGTACGGTCTACTGTACTTAAATTCCTTTCATCCAAAATAACTCTGTTTCTTTGAAACATCAGGAAGAACAATGACACTATTTCAATAGCTGTTCTTTTATCTGGTTATCTTGACTGATGTTCCGAAACCAGTGTCCCAGAAGATGTGTCCTCTATGGGATGAGACGTTATGAAGTCTAGCCCTCACCTAATACTTTAAAAGAAAGCAAGCATTTCTCTACCAAGAAAGGCTTTACTCATGTCACATACTCATCATACACCAAGGAACTGTTTAGGAAAAGAAAGAAAACCTCAGCTTCTCCTCCTCAGGAGTACTCCATATGAAGAAAAACAGTGGCAATAAAGGGAAATAGGAATGGTGAGAGAAAGCATTTCGAAAACTATAAAAGCAAAAATTGGTTTTATCTTATTACAGCCGATATTAAAGCTTTTCTTTATACACATGCTCGTTTTTTCACTGTGGGTCAAATATCACTGATTACAGATTCTGCTGGGGTGGAGCTCTCATACAGCTGTCTCTAAAATTAGCTACTTATTTCTCGTTTTTGTGAAGATCACAAGAATCTTTTTCCATCGACCCATCATCAGTCAGCATTACTCCGACCTAGTCCAGTACTGAACATATTCCCAGCATTGTGAAAAAGATGTATGCCAGAGAAGATCTGTAAATAAAACAGGTCCTTTACCTTTCACTGCTGTGTCCTACGAATGGAAGAGCATTTCGTTATGGCTGTATGTGGGGTCTGAGTTGTATGATAATTAGGACTTTAGATGATTAAAGTATATTTTTTGCTTGGTAAAGAATATTAACAGATAAATAATCAACCTGGATATTTAATTATCCAGTTTTCCATTTAAGGATTCATAATGACAAGATATTCGGTTTTTGGGAAAAGGATAAAGTACTTTCTTCTCATTTTTATTTTATATTTTTGTTTCTGTCTGCTAAGCTACAGAAACATTTCAAAAGTGCAATGCTACAAATTATTCTGGAGTTGAAGAAGGACAATTTTTTTTTTTTTTTTCCTCGCTGAAAGCTTCTGATTTTTTGATACAACGAGGCTATTTCTGTGGAGAAAGTTTGTGTCTGGATCATTGCATGACTTCTGGCCCTTCATTTGTGTCAGAATGCAGCAGATTGCCAAATATGTGTCACAGCTTCAAAATGTTATTCTCTCAGTCATCCTAGAACTGGCACAATAGAAGGCGACACCAAGGAAAGAGCCGAGATGTTAGCAGAACTTCCTTTGCTGCTGATACCGGGTAAGATAATAGTTAGCAGGGCTCTAACATTAGCACTTTACTGCTCAGTAACCCTAATGAGTACACTTGGTTTATTTGAAACTACCTGACTCTGTAACAAGGAAGATGACTCACTAAATCTTAATGCAGTAGGAGATTTTCTGTCTTTGAGCTAAGATGAGGGGCACATAGTGAGGCCTTTAAGGAGCATTTCCTAGGAGTGTTTGTTTCTAGCAGAGACCGTGCTGCGACAGGCATCTTGCAGCCGGGGCTCTTCACACACAGCCTCAGCAGTTGAAGGTAAAGAGAGGAAACCAAGGATTCACATCACATGATTAAAATTGCCACGGAGACCACCATCCACATCGTGACAATTCAGTGCCCTGACACAGAAATGAAACACTCTGTTAGACAGTGCTACCACAAATCCCAAGAAAGGCAAGATATTTAGGAGCAGGGAAAAGAAGAAAATGTCCTGACCTTGTTTCATTATAAGGAATACAACACTTAACATCTTAATATAGACACTAAAGATGACCTAACAAAAACTCTCATAATTCTTTCTTTATGCTTTTTTTATAAATACTGAATTTTAGGATTTGTTTTCCCTTTGAAACATATTTACAAAGAAATGTGGTTCTGCTTTGTACATTCTTCATTAACCTCTGCTATCAACTTTGTATTTCTGATCTAATGAGTTCAAGAGAAATTATGATACAAGTAAGCAGATGTTTTCTATTTTGTATAACACCTATTTTTGCTGAATAAGGAGAAAAGATGATATATGTAGAGGGACATTAATATTTCTTGTTAAAACGTGCTTTGCAGGCTGAAGAAACTCATATACATAATGATAGTCAAAAGTCAGAGAGTAAAAATAGGAATTTGTTAAAAACAGCTGTGCTGCACAACTCTTTGACAGGAATAGAGGAATGCGTTATCCAGTAAAAATTTCAGAGTTTATTTAAAAGAAACTGTAGCTGATAATTTTCATCAAGACAGAAGGTTAACACGTTTGTGAAACGGGGTGTTGGTTTGGTCTTGTTTCATGACCATGAAAAAAGAAATGTTTAACTCCCTGAGGGAGCTGCCATTTTTCTCACGGCAGTGAGAATCCTGCAGTCGCTGTCCCGTTCCCTGATGGCAGCACCAGGAGTGCAGCCCGGGGTGTCTGTGTGCCCTCCTCCAGAGCTTTGGGTGCTGGGCAGCACTGCAGCCGGCCTGTGGCACCACTGCTGACGTGTGGGCACGGGTCACTCGCCCTATTATTCAACTGGAACTGGCATTACCTAAGTAGTTTTGTAGGTTACCTGGTTAGTATAGACTGCATGTCAGAAAAGATCTTGGCTTTTTAGCCAATTCATTAGCAAGCTGAATTGCAGATGGTCCAATCAAGGAATTTAGAAACCAGATCCAGACAGCTGCCTGCACTGGAAGGCAAGAGATAGTTTCTTACCTGCAACACTGATGAAGCTCCAGACTATATAGTACAGTACTATGTCGCATTTATGCTTTAAAAATTGATTACACTCTAAGCATATACTCTATCTTACTATTTACAGTGACTGAGAGAAACAGGATCTAGTATCCTGTGCTCAACAATCTTTGACTAGTAATGCAGTTTTCAAATAAGCACATAAACAGAGTAGAAGGGATGGGGGTCACAGCAAGAATTTTCTGGTCCAGAAGCTTGAAGTGAAACTGTGACCCAGCCAGGCAGCCAGCATTTCTAATACTCGGTCACTCTGATCCTTTCCCCCCTAGCAAATGTACTCTAATCCATAACCATTTTGCATGCTGAGGTGAGATGTTAAATACAAAGAATTGCTTTTAAATAATAAGCTTATGACACAAACCAGCAAGAACAGGGATCTCAAGGTTAAAGATGGCATTCCTTCAACCTAAGCTGCTGTAAAGGAAGAAAGAGATTTAAAAAAAGAAAAAAAAAAAAAGGCAAGGAAAAAAAAAAAGAAGCTGTGAATGCAACAAAATACATCATAAAAAGATTTTTAAAATCCATTGTCAAAGTATTTATATCTAACTAAGACATATTTGTATTCCATTGTTAAAATATTTGTATGGAGACAAGATTTTTCTCAGGTGTTTGCTCCATATGTACTCAATTCAAATTATCATCATCTTTGTTGCATGTATAACTACTTGCAGAGGCACATATTTTAATGCAGATGGCAACTAGTTTTCTCCCCACAGCAGTAGAAGATGGTTCCAGTAAAAATATACTATCTTTATTCAGATGTCCACAGTAACAAAGAGGAAAATAAACAATCTTTTTTCTCAACAGAAATCCCTTTGAAGACATATGGGTTTTTTACTCAAGTATCAGTGGTATTTCTGGAACATATTTGAATGTTACGCACTTTGTCTGAGCTTCTGTTATGATTCTGCTCCGAAGCAATTATTTTTCATAAACACACCTCTTTCCTGCTTAGCATGTGCATGAATTCTTCCTGGAGGGAAATTAAAAAATTATTAAGCAATGATATGAGAAGGGCTGCAAAATGGGGGTCATATATCTCTGCATATATATTTTTAAAAAATCTTAAGAATTCTGTTTGAGTCTAGGGGTGACTTTTGATTTAATTTTGTAAAGATAGATAATGTAATTCGGTAGATTACAGATACAATTGAAAAATCTGGCGAAAATTTTAACTCCTCAAATATCTCTATAACTCTCACTGCGGACTGGAGTCCTTGACTGGAGTCCTTGATGAAACTTGCATTTTTATTCCTATTGTGTCAGGAATTTGTAAGAAGAAGACTCAGTTGTAAAATGTATTTCTAAATTACTGTTTGAGAATCTTGAACTAAAAGACCTGGTTTATTTGATGTGAAAATAATACTGGCTTCATGTGTAAGATATATTATATGTAACAATAATGATACATTGATTGTAGTAGGCTTGTTTGGAAAAAAATAAGCAACCCTGCCTGAACTAGGCAATTTGCAGCCTTGATTAAATAGAGCAGACAGATGAATGACTGAGAAGAAAAGAGCTCAGAAACTATGGACAGAGCAGTTCGCTCAGGCAGTACAGCTTTTCTCTTTCTTTTCATTCTGCTTCAGCTTGGTCACCTACTCAGCATTGTAACAACAGGGTCGTAAGGTACTTTTCCCCAAACGTATTGAACTTAGCAGTGCCTTTCAGCAAGGCCCTGGTTTGCCACCCAGGATCTTACCTAAAAATATATCTGCCTCTGAGTGAGTCTCTGGTGTTAGTGGGATTTTGTTTAGTTCTGCTCTGCCTGTTGGCGGATATATTTTTCTAGTCTAACTTTGGGGTACATATAGTGGCATCAGGATACATGATACAGGCTTGTGGGACAGATGTTTTCTGCCTCCAAATACAGTGAAACTGTGGAGTGGTTTATAACAAGAGCTATCAATCCATAAATCATTACAATTACTATTTGCAATTATGAATGCTAAGACATAAATTAGGAAACTCTGGGCACCAGTGTAATAGGCACAACCACGGCCAAACTCCACTGTGAAGTGCAGTGTATAAATAAAGTGATAGATCTTAAGGGATGACATCTTCTATGAATAAATGCAAATAAATTGGACGTGAAGGGGTTTGGGGTGGTAGAGGAGATTACTTAGTTTTTCAGCAGTGAAAGAAATAGGCGGAAGACCATTGCTAACATGCGACCACATCTAAAACTTGGCTGTACTAGTGGGGGATATTAGGGCTATGACTTGATGACAGACCTGAAGATTGAGTTGTTTATCCACAACACACAAAATAATAGTAGCTCAACCCTGATCCTGGGCTGTATTTCCAAGGGATATAGCGTACTTTGGCTTCAGACTTCTGAATATGTTCCACCTACTGTCATGGGCTCTTGGAAGATGGACATCTCCAGTTTCCCACTGGAACTGAAGTGAAACTCTCAAGGTAGTTTTCAAAGCATCCAGCAGCTATCACATGTTGGTAATGCAGTACACGTCACTTACAGACATCATATCAACCCAAAATCTAGTTAACATGCAGTGTTCTATAGATGACTTTCTCCAAAGGTCTATGTTCTGGAACTCAGAAAGGGAAAAACATATTAATCTAAGTTTCAAATAACCTTTTACATTAAGATTCTGCAAGGCACCGAGTACTACAGAGACAGATTTTTTCCAATCACCAGAAAAACAAACTACTCCTAGATTTAAATGCAGCACATTTGATCAGTAAAAATTGTTTTGAAGTATATTATATTTTCACTTTAACATTGAAACTTGTATGTGCTCAGAAAGCTGAACAGTGAGTCTGCTTTAGCCTGTGCTCATTTATAATGAGTAATTATCTAATGACGGTAGCGTTCAGCATGCATGAGAGCTCCTGTAGCAAGATTTGGAATTTTAAGGAAATGCTGTAGATCAAATGATAATGTCTCATTTGTATTCTCTCAGTTCCCTAGTCACTATTGCACTCGTAAAGCAACTACAGAAATGGATTGCAAATATGCATCATTTTTGTGTGAGATGAGAAGAGGCTCAATGATTCTTAAATAGTACCAATAATCCCTTTCACACACCTTACGGAATCGGATGGTACTGTTCCAAGCAAATCACATTGTATGAAATATGTTTTCAGTCCTGTCTAGAAGTGTTCCCCAACTAAGGTCTTTGGGGATAAACGTACAACTGAAAGCAGTGTTAGCTCTACATGACTATGTAGACATGTGTGATTTTTGTCATCCCTCTCTTTCATTGGAGGACCCGGTGATAACTTTGCTGTAGCAGAGTGTGCTGGAAAACTCGTTTTGGAGTTTCTCCTTTTCTAGTCTGGGATTTAGGACCATGGCGTGTGTAGGATGTATGTATGTATGTATGAACTTCATGAACTTCAACAAAAGTGTCTGCTTCCACTCTAGGTAAGGAAGGATGTTGTTCATACCATCTTCAGCGTCACTTTCATAGGGCAGATTCACCAGTGTACCTATGTGCTAACCAGGTTTCAGCCCAGATGTAACAGGCCAATGGACAGAGGACACGCCTGTCTTCCTGTTGCCAGGGCCCCATGGATGGTCTTCACATGAATGTGTAGGTGGAGCAAAAGCATTTTTCTTGTTGCTAATGTCACAAGCTTCCATCCTTCCCCACTGGGGGAGTAACTGAAAAGCATGGAAAAGTTTGGATTGACCAGAGGCCCCAAAGCTGTGTGTATTTCCAGCCATCAACTCAATCCATCCATGAAATGGAGTCTAACTGATTGTATTGTATCAGGAGGAAGTAGATTTGGGTTGGGGTCTGCAGAGCTGTGCTTGTCTTGCAAACTCTAGGCATATCAGCATACTAAATCACAGCTATTGCTCAAGAAAAACAGATTTACCTCACAGATTTTTCTGAGCTCTCTCCTTGGTGTGACTTGGCCATGTCTTCAGAGTAGCTGTTGTATAGTCTAACTTTATATATCACTCCACTTGTGGTACTGCTCCACACAGGCTGCCTAAGTTTTCATAAAATTCAGATGAGCTCTGAATTTTGCCAGTGTGTGTTAGTGAAATAGCACTGCTGGGTCAGTAACACTGAGTAACCAATACAGGCTTTACAACTAGGACTGCCAGATCATGGTAAGATTTTATGGATTCTCTTGTTATCAAATCCAGACCAGTTTTTCAAGGTCTCACTGTTAAGAACATTGAAAGGCCTTGTATTGGTTGCTGTTGTCGTAACAGCAGCCCAAGTTCTTATGTTTAATAATGACTCCTTTATTATAGAAAACCAAAGTGCATGGGATGGATTAATGAATATACTGTACAGACAGAACAGCACATTAAATATTCTGTTTATACAATGGAATGTGTTTTTTTTATATTATCTTGAATTACTCTATACATTGAGAAACACACTGGCTAAGTCATGGGTGCATGTTAAAACTATTTAAAAAAGTATGTTTTTCCTGGAGGCTCAAATTCTGTTTCTTGTGGATCATGTGGATAGGGCAGACTGTGTCAGTAGGATAACTTGTTTGATAATGTTATACTCAGTTGCACATATTTAGTGCAATTGAGTATTGAAGTTCAAAGTCTGTTCTTTCATCTTGCAGCAACTGCTTTTTGATGTCTCTCCACTGAGAGCGAGGAGTGTTTATCTGCATCTGTAGGTTTATATTATGGATCCATCATTATGATGTCTGGCACCAGCTGTTGACAAAGGGGCTTTATTCCCTAGCATCCCCCCAAAACTGTATGAAAAAACCCAGATGATTTAGAAATTATATGGCATATAGAAAGTGTATGTAACTGTGTTACTTCCTGGACTTTGTACTGCTGTTACGCAGGGTCTCCTGTCAGTGAGAACCCTCTGTGATTAAAGCCAACGTTGAAGCAAAAGTGTACGATATTGTGGGAGCTGTTTGAATCCATGTATAACTCGCTACATCATGGTATCTTATGCTACCTTAAGTCTATGAGCATATAAAAAATTTTCATTGAAGAACCTGATGTCTTCCATTAATGCAGCAGGCATAAGTAATGTGATGCAGCGGAGGGAAGATGTGTCAGTCTGAACCAATGATGTCTTTGAACTATATGCTGGTATTTATTTAATGGCATAGTTCCATAAATGACACTGTGTTGAGTGAATTGTAGATAAATTCTCTGCTGAGTCAGATGCCCTTCCAGTGTGATTTTAACTGTGAAAAATGTTACTTTTTGACATACTAAAGTTGTTTGGTTTTGTTTCTCATTATGTAGCTGTTAATTTCACAAGGATGGAAGGGTTTACAGAGATTCCGTATCAAGCCTGAATTACACATTTATTATCAGTATGTCCATGATTTACATTTAGAGTCTGTTAAGGTTTCAAAGCCATACAAGCAGAAGAGAGTAAAATGAAAATCAAGACTTCTTACATTGTCTTAATTTGGTGTCTTTTGCATATGCTGCATGATATTCATTTGATCTTTGGGTCAAATGTAAGTTTTCTTTAAAACATTTGGCTTAGTCATATGATCGACATTGTGGTTTGAATGAGAAGCTTCTCAATTTTTATTTTAAATCTTTAATAGACGCTGCAATTATTAAACCTTATTTAAAGACGGTCCGAATAAAGACTAGTATTCCTCTTGCTCCTCAACACGTCCTTGGTTCTTACAAAGAGAGCTGGGGAGCACAGTGGAGATTATTTCTAGAGTTCTCTAGTTGATGCTAGTACAGTTGTCAGTGGGTGATCTTTGGGATAATGCACAGAGCGTCTAGTTTTGCTGGGCAGAGGAATGGGACTGGGATATGACAATGGGATTTAAATACATATTTCTAACAAGCCTACAAAGGGGACCTGTATGCCCACTGGCCAAGCTCTGCCTCCAAAGCCACTGTTGAACCTGCCAACAGCTGAGACAACTGATCTGTGCCAACTGGCTGACCAGACAGCACATGTGCACCAGAGGTTATACAACCAGGCCAAAAATTGATGAGAATATGAGGAGGCTGGAATATATAATTGAAATACAGTTGAGGCAGCATGTAGTATCCCATTTTCTTTCTCGAGTCAGGGTCTCTTCTTTTAAATAAGGTGTGGAAACTTAGGAAGAATCTTTTATTAAAAGAACAGCTATGTTAGTGAGATTTCTTTAACAGCTGTTAGTCTGCGTTTTAAAGTATGTATGTGCCAGAACTTTCCAATGACATTGTAGTTTATAGCTGAAGTGGAGGGGGAAAATAACAAAAGCTTGAATGGCTGCTTATAAATGCGAAGCTCGGTAATCCTTTTAAAACTTTTCTCTGTTTGCAACTGTTAATTAAACAAATAGAAATCTGTTTAGCAAAATCAAAATGGTTTATAATGTTAAAATAAATGAGCTAGAAACATGAGTATTCTATTTTTAAAGTGATTTAGGAGTTTTACACTGGAAGCAGACAGTAATTTGGCTTCTATTCTAATTTCAGTATTATTCACTGTGTAGGAGATAGGCTGGTATATATGCACATATATGCATATTTATCTGCCTTCATAGCGTGCACAAATTATTTGTGTGTCTAAACATATGTATATACAGATGCATACATCTCATATCTCACTGACTCATGTCTCAGTTTTGCTTAATTCAACATTTCATCAAAGAAACTATCAGGGAGCAGTTCCACGCTTTGTTGGGGAAAGACAGATTTGCCCATGGAAGACAGTATTGTAACTGGAAATAACAAAGAGCAAAGTGATTTAAAGTCCACCATGGATATAAGTGTGCAAAGCTGTGTTCACTGTTTCGCTTTAACTTGCAACAGCCTATGTACATTCTTTAGTTAAATTACATACTCTGAGCAGTTCCAATGAATTCAGTGGGTCTACCCTGAATGAGCAAAGTTAAGTAGGTGCATAAGTGTTTTCAGGCTTTAGGCTTTACAAGCTTTCATAATTAGTGCTCTAGACAACATTAATTAAAGAGTACTTTAGAAAGAATATAGCTGTTTAAACCTCTCTAGTGGTTTGCATCTTATTCAAGGATCCCAATCAATGCAACACATGGATAATCCACTCAGAAAGTGATGCTGTGTGGGTATGATTATAGTTTAATATAATCTGTATACATCTTTGTAATTGTATATAACAATCATAACTTTATACAAAGTCACTTCAGTTCAAGGATAATTAAATAAAAGATAGTAATAATGTAAAACATATGTTTTCTATTTTATGCTAGGGTTACTTGCAAGTACTGTGATCTGTGGTAGTCAAATACGATGGAGAGGCAGGATTTCCTGAGGCTAGTAATATTTCTCATATTTCCTTCTTTAGCCTTGGGACAGAGTTAGAATTTCTATCTTACCCTCCTGTTATTATATAATTGAGGCAAAATTAGAAATAAAGCAGTGATTAATAGCTGTAAAATGATTTTGTGAACAAAAAGTTATTGAAAAGTTAAGCATTATGTTATATCTAATTTATTGTGAAAAGGATGTCTGGATTTTTTGTTTCACTGTACGTGTTACATAATACAGTCTTCTGTCTTCGTGAAACCATCTTAGTATCATGTGGCAAATCTTTTGATGTATGATTGAGAATTGTGTTTGACAGTATAGGATCCCCTGCAGTAACTGTACTTAAGGCTTAAACACAGTTTTAATTTTTGACACTACTTGCCTTTTATGCTGTCTTTTCCTTCCATATTGAGATAATTTCTAAATGTTGATGAAGAAAATTACTGCATCTTGTACTGATATAGTTGTAAAGGCACAATAAAATTTGACATCTTCCATTTAGTGAGTGTGCCTTTATCAGAAATAGGACTATCACTCAGAACAAATTATTTTGAAGCCTAAAGCAGGAAGGATATAATAGTTAAGCACAAAATTACCTGATGGGTCTTTAATCACCTGACAATTATAAAAGAAAAGATCTCTGTCCATTACTGAAAGAGGAACAAAAGACCAAGAATAGAAATAGAGACAATGACAAACTAAATTATTGAGAGGGTGGGGGTCTCCTGTACTATCTAAAAACTCTTACCAGTGCCTAAGGATGCTCAACAGTAATGGGGAAATGCAGACATTTCCTTGAGTAGCTTGAGCTTTTTTTCCATCCAGCTTTGTATTTTAATTGTTCTAACAGAAAGAAAATGCTGCAGTGTCCCTAGACAATGTGTGTGTCTGCTTGTTTTCCTGTAATGTTTCCCTGAAAAACACAAGTGGTGGACCTAAACCACCTGCAGGGTTTGAGGTGTGGAAACATATCCAAGTCACCAGCGAGCCACCATCCCTCCTGAAAGTCAGCCTGGAGTGCCAGAGCGAGCAGGACTGAAACAGTCCTTTGGGCTGAGAGATGGAGGTACCCAAAACCACAGAAACTCACATCTTCAAAATAGTGATAGGGTTCCTTCTTGAAGGGGACAAAGGTATAAAAAAAATGTAGTTCTGTAAATACTATTTCTGTTTTCTTTGAAAGACCCAATTTTTTTACAGTATGTACTTTCCACTCCCTCTCAGCATTGCTCCCACAAATTCCACTCAGTTAAATTAAGCTCTACTGTAAAATCCTGATTTGGCATGATAATACAAGAATTATTAAACAGATAAGTTTGAATCATCATTTTTTTCTCTGGCCTCAACTCTGTGCCAGTGACTGCTGATTATAAATACTATTAGTGAAACAGAAATCAGCACAGTGTACTCAAGTTTCTTTTCAAATAAAGGGCTTTTTTTTTTCAGCATTCAGGTTCCCCATAGGCTTTTAATCAAGGTTATGGGAAAGTCCATAAACTTTCTGCTGAATATTTAACAAGCTGGAGGTCATAGCAGACATGAGATCCCAAGGACAAGTGAAATGAGATTGCAATCAGAAGAGCAGAGGAGACCTGGAGATAAAGCAAAGCTTTGTCCACAGATAAAATCTAACAGAACAAACACCAGAGTCATGTTTTCAAGCTTCTTTTTGTAAGACTTAATTTTCCCAGTATAAACAGCTATAAAAAGGGGTAAATACAAATGGGTGGTTGCACTAGTTTTAGTCACTGAATTTCATTGAAATGATGATTGAAATCCAGTCTGAGAAAAGTAAAAAATGGAAGACATTTCATTATAGTTACACACATTGCTTTTACTGACCTGAAATCCCAATTCCCTAAGACCTTTTAAAATAAATTCTCTAAACAAGCTCTATTCTACTGAATTGTAATGCCTGTTTATATGTGTTTAGATGAGAACTTTTGTTTGCTAGATATTTATAATTAAACTATTTTAACGATATAGTTGTGACAATTTTCTGTATACAAATGGGAAAGCAATCTTGCAGAAACTCTTATCCATGCCTATACAGCAGCTAAAAAAATAATTATAATACTCTGCATAATAGATAGAGTGAATATTCAGAAAAGTTATCTGTAATGTCAGCCTGACACATATGTAGAGGCTACGTGGAGTTTGCACTATGATTTGTCTTTGCAGCAACAGAGCAAGAGACAGTAGTGAGACAGTGCCACGGAGCTGCCTGTCTGCAGCGGCTCAGGAGCTGCCGGCTAGCACGGGCTGCAGAGAACGTGTCTGAGACAAGAGCAACTTGCAGCATCTGCTTTTTTTGGGTGATCCTTGGAATTAACTGCCCAACAAAGTTCTCTATTAGTATCTCCTGAATCTGATACGTTCTTTATTCTTCATTTGCAGCAAAAAGTTAATGAAAATTTTAGTACTTGGCAATATAGTTTCACAGCCTGCCATAAGTTGTCCTGCGCCTTTTATCTGATGAGGGTGCTGAGGCCCTGGCCCAGGTTGCCCAGAGCAGCTGTGGCTGCCCCCTCCCTGGAAGGGTTCAAGGCCAGGTTGGACGGGGCTTTGGGCAACCTGGGCTAGTGGAAGGTGTCCCTGCCCATGGCAGGGGGGTTGGAACTGGATGATCTTTAAAGTCCCTTCCAACCCAAACCAGTCTGTGATTCTATGATTTTTTTTTCCCCTTGTGTAAGAGACATTAAAATATTTACCCTCAAAAAATCTGCTGAACTTCAAGTTGGCATTATAGCTCAAAAGCTGAGCTCATTCTATTTCTGTTAATAGAGTAGCACACTGTTTTGCAGTAAATCTGGTTAGACTAGATAGAATATACTCATATATTGTCTTTGGCTTAATTATCTTAGAAGAAAGGCTGATACCATGCGAAATGTTTTCCCTCCTTTTGTTATACCAGATACTGTTAAGGAGCCCAAATGTCAGCAGCTCTGTGACAGCCATTTGAGGTGTGTGATGTTTTCCAACAGTTTTTCATAAATCAGATCATTCATTTGGGGGTTAATTTCTAAGAATTGAGTGAATTTTTCTTCAGATTATTCCTGTCAGAATTCCTGTTCATTTTCACTGGGGGGAAAAAAAAGCCCAGAGGAGAATTGTAAGCAAGCTGTTAATTTTTTGTGACAAAACATTTGAGACATTTGTGTTACAGGGGTTCTAGTTTTTATAACACTCTTATACCCTCTGTCATTCCATGAATGGATTCTTTAGTTCAAATATCTTGGCGAGCGCTTCCAGTAAGGAAGGCTAAAAGTGACCCAGTGTTTTTTTCATTAATTGCCAAGAGCTGGAATCCCTTTTCTCTCCCTGATGAATGAGGACTGCTCATCCAGAACGGCTGGGCTCTCTGTCCCAGACGCAGTACTGATGCTGGCATCCCTGTCCACACACTGTAATGATGAAAAATTTATGCACCTCAGGAGTACGTATTTTTGTATGACTTCTTTCAAAACAGGGAAGAAAACACCTGTTTGGGTATTCTCCCTTGCCAGACTTAATGAGGTGAGACTTCTGCATGGGGTTATGCAGGATGAAGAGGACTTTCCCTGTGTGAGGTTGACAGGGAATGCATGATCCATCGCCCCTTGGTTTTTGATCATGCTATCAAATCACATTTTTGCCACTATATAAATGACTTAATATGAAAAAAAAAGTCACTCTTTCTGATGTATTTAAAAATACAAGACAGGAATTTGAATCGTGCAATTTTTAAGCCTAGTCATAAAATAACAATCAAGCATTGCAACAATGAAACATGTCTGATAAAAATACTGAAAACCCGAGGAAAGATTGGTTAATAATAAATGTAATCTCAGTGCTTCACTTGTAAGATACTCGTGTTTCACTTGAGACCGCACTGCTTTCAAGATAGAAGAGCTGAAAAGTATATTGTAAACATCCATTATAGATATAGTTTGTGCATGTATCTTTCTCCTTTGCCAATCTAATCATGCAGTGTTATACTTCCAGCATAAACCAAACAAGTTTAGCAATTGATGAAAAAATTAGAAAACTTGTGTTGAAGATGAATCTTTGGACCCCACTACATTCAATCTGTCCAGTGAACTTGCACAGGAGGTGTTTGTGTTTAACTGCACTTCTCAATGGAAATACCACAAAGTAACAAGTGTAAAGCCACAAAAAAATAAGTTTGTTTTAAATAGAGAAGTTTATTAACAATGTAACAACTCTCTAAAGATAATAATACCAGGAACAAAATTAAGAGAGAAATATTAGGTTAAAATTTAATATTTTTTTTTAAAGAACTTTTTTTTTTTTTTCCCTGATACCAGTAATTTATAAACTCAGTAGCTATCTTACCAGTCCAATATATGACATTATAGTGTGGAGCTACTGAGTTTTGCTTCTTCCTGTAACAAACCTTAATAACCTTATTATCTTTGGTTAAATATGTTTGTCTGCCAGAGAACAGCAGATAAGAAAACCAAAAACTTTTCATCTCTTCTAAATGACTTTTATTAATATTTTTTTTTTTTCATTAGTAATGTATAATAGTTTCTCAATCTCTGTAGAATATGTTTCATAAATTTAAATGTAATGGATAAAACTTAAATCAATTTCTCTACATACACTTAAGTCTATGCATATGTATCTATATTTTAAGGAAGATATGGAGGTTGAGTTGTCTTGCCAAGTAATTATTTTACAGAACTCCATTGTATATCAAGACTTTTAAAATGTTTCATAGTACATGTACTCTTAACAGCACTTAACAGTGCTCATACTTGTTGTGGATCATACCAGCTGTTTCTCTAACACTAGATTCCTCCCGTAGCAGCACTCTCACAATCTCAGGTCTCTGCTGCTTTTGTAAAATACAAGCTTGTAGTTGTCTGACTTTGGAAAAACAGCACAAATGTCCATGGAGAAAGATGATTTCCCAAGCCGTCTCTTCTGGTTTTGTAAAATCCATGAAATTAGGAGAAAAGGGAAGAGAGCCTGAGATTAGAGATCCTCAACGTGAAAAACTTTCACAGTATCTCTACAGAATATTATAAATGATGTGCTTATGAATAACACATAATCATTGCAGAGACTTCATTTATTCATTTGGAGGTATTACTATGCAGTAAGATACCATATGTATGTCTCATACGTGGAGGTGAAAGCAATCTTTTTCCATTCTTTGTGCTTCCTTGCATTTCCAGTTTGTTTTCTCTGAAATCATAACATGTTTTAAGGCAATCTAAATTATTGGAGGTTTTGGTGGGGTATGGTTTTGTTTTTCTTTAAAGATTAGGAAATACTAATAAGCCAAATGAGGGAAGGTATTAAAAAGGATACAGATAAAACTATTTCAGTATGAAGCTGACTGAATAACTATTGATTTTGTGAGAACTGCAAATTTAAAACCTGTCTGCACAAACTATAAGATAGGTATTAGATACAGATACCATTCAATATTAAAGGAAATATTAATGTGTTGCTAGAAATGAGATGTATTGATAAAAGTGAGATACTTCTATTCCACATTCAAAATAGTAAAAGTATGTATATATTATCTGATAGGTATTTCACCTAATGGAGAAATAGCAACGTTGTGGCTAACAAATATGATAAACAGGCTACACACGCTAAATGAAGAACAGTATCTGAAAACCTGGCAAGACTGTGACAAGCGTTCCAGATAGCTAAAAAGCAGTAATGAAAGAATGCGTGGTCTTGTCATATTAGAAATAGTCATAAATCCTGCATAATGTGACAATGAAATGGTTTTCAGCAGGATTAAGCAAGGAACTGCAAAATTATTTATTTTTCCAGAAAATAAACTAGACTGCAAAACTGGGGAGGATGACATCCTGTCAGCATCTCTGAGAACTTTATTTAGCCCATGTCCTTCATTTCTCATCTATATTTACAAATAAGGGTATTATGGAATGATATATGAAAGTTTTCCCCATTACCTGAAGTTCAATACTGTGTTTTTACTTTATTGTAAATGCCCATTTAGCCATGTATCTTGATGTCATACAGAGAGATATGTTGGGTTTTGTACTGGAAAACAGAGTAGACACTTCCCTGCCTTCTCAGTCTGTAGGCAGGATATATAGCCTCCCCCAAGATATTCATCAATATGAATGATAACTTAAAACAAGATCTCTTTTTCAAGACGGAGCAGGTAAGAAAAAATACTATCAGTATTCCATATTTTTTTCCATACTGGTTTTGTTCAGAAAATTAAAAATAGTTTAATATGTTTCCATTTGGTTTTATGAGAAACTAGTAAAATGCCAAATATAATAAAAACTGATAATGCTAAGTTGAGGTCTGATAAACGAGTTATGAAACTATAATAATGGTGTTACATCATGGGAACATTCTCAGGTAGTTATTTATAGGAGGGTTGTCAAGCAGAGAAAATGACTGGGATTTTCAGAAATTAATTTGAGAGGTCAATATGTATATTTTTCTCAAATATTATCTTAAGCTTCTTATTTTTAAACTTTCATCATAAGTGTTTATTGTAATTAACTAATCTCCTCGATATCCAACTTCAAATGATGTTTTTATCCAGGTAATGTAAGAAAATGTTATTGAACTTGGCAGAGCTTTTTTTTCAATTTGTTGTTGACATATTTAAGAGATGACATTTTCCTAGCAGTTATGGAATGAGGTTTTTTGTCTTTTTAAGGGACATTCTGTTTTAGAAGCAACGATTAAGTAATTCATTAATTAAAAACCTCCACCTTTCTGCCAGTCTACCCTTCATAACTAAATTTGCAATGAAATTATGGAAGAGATGGAGATCTGAAGTAAGATTAAACCTGCAATTCTAGTAGTAGAACATAAGAAAAAGCTAAGAATAGTCCTACAAATAGAAATGAAGAAAGAAATAATTCTTTGCATGTATCTTTCAAAGCTTTGGTGACATTTTTCATTTTTCCAATCTGTTGTTTGACATCATTCATTCTCATTATTCTGAAACATTAATCCAGCAATGGCATCTCTGCCTTCATAAACTTCCTGGTGTGATTGCTATATGCTGTCTCTGATGTCTGAGACCAAAATAATTTCAAGAAAAGGTTATATATATATAAGATTTGTAGGTGGAAAACATGCATTTCATGAAAATTTAGTCAAAAAAATCATCAAGCCCACTCATCTGAAATGGTTTGGAAAGTTTCTGGAATAACAGCCATGGAGAATGTTTTCCTGGGTTTTGGCAAGAGACAACAGTGATTGACTGAACTTAGCGACCAACTGCAAACGTTAGCTAGACACAACATTCCTGCCAGCATTACAAAACCATTTACTGTGCAATCTGAGTAGTAAAGGTGACAGTGGAAATTGGAGTTGAGAGCTATATGGCTTGCCAGGGACCTATAGCCACTGTTGTCCTATAAATCTTAATTTGCTTGGTTTGGTTTTGGTGTAGTTTTATCATGGCATGCAAGCACCTTCTTACTTGTGAAATTTTCTCTGGTATGCTCACAGGCACATGATGCTGTACTCTGTCTCCTTATACTTGCAATTAAAATGGTTCTGAAAGAATGTAGAAATCGCAGCTATATATTCACGTTATTTAAGTATGACAAAATGCTTTTATTCATTCAGCATGGGTAATTAGTTATAAGATATTCTAGGTAAGGACTCTTGAGTGGAAGTCAAGAGACGCAAACCTGTTGTCTCTTTTAATGGGTTTTCTGTCCATGCAGCAGTTGATGTGTTAGGTACATACATAAGGATTTAAATTAATGTGGTTATGACTTTATATTTGTGATTCAAGAGGAAGAAAATGTAACTTGTTATTTTTAAGTCTGCCTGATGGGATTCGGAAACTACTAACTGTAGTTTCAAGTTAGATTCTTCCAACCTTTCTGCAGTATTCAGACTGTATGCATGTTTTGTGAGAAAAAAAAAGAATCTGTGTATACATATTCTGAAAAGGAAGAGTTCCCAACCTTGTTGGTTAACAGCTTTTAGAAAAACCATTATCTGTCTCTCATAATAACAAATTTTTACATAACTTTTCTTTTTCACCTGAATGCTGTGAAATCCCCAGTTAGACATGTGTCCTGTGCCTTTGCTAATGTTAGGAAATCATACTCTTTCTACAATTCCCCGCAAGGAATTTACTCTTTGTTAAATGTGAATAAAGGATAATTGGTGACTTGTTAAGTGAAGCTTTCTTTGGAGTTCAGTATCGCTTTACAAGTACCATTTTCATAGCATGGGCTATTATTTCATCAGCAGAACAGAAATCTCACTAATTTATTTTACTGATGACAGTGCCTGGTAGCTGGCACTTCGGCTTGTTTAAGCTATTGTATTTCCATTTTCTTTGGTGTAGCTTTCTGCTTTATGCAGTATATGTTATCTGCAGACAAATTAATAATTTGTTATCATTTGCTGAAGCAAGAAATAAGAGAGCTGGAAGTCAGCTAAATAGGCAGGACCACTGCAACTGTAGAAACCAAGTAAATATGACTTACAGTCGACCCTCCAAATACGCTGGTAGAATGCAATAAAACTGAAATTGTTTCTTACAATTGTTTACCACCTTCCATGCATTAATAATAGATAAACATTCAGTGGTGATATCAAGTTATGTTTGTTCTGTCAGTGTGATTAGGGAGGAGCATCAATATTCTGAAATGGAGCATGCTGTAGTGCAGGCATGTGTACGGAGCCTCATCTTGCAGCAGCAGCAGCAGGAGTTTCATCATTTGGTTAACTGTGCATCTGAACAAGCCTTTCTAGCCAGTCAAGTAATTAAACTCATACAGAAATGATCCTTTCATATATGTGCTCCAGACTGGAAGTTTCTGAGGAATTCTGAGAGTGTGAGGTAACTAGTGTCCATCTGAATACTGAAGTGAGTTTCTTTCAGTGTCCTGTGGAAATACCTTCTTCCAAATAATCTGCATTATATTATGAGTTGGGGAGGCCAAGACACCTCCCTTTAAGATGCTGAGTCTCTTCAGAGTGGTTCAACATAGCCCTTGTTTCCTACTAGGTTCAATCAGAGTTTGATCAGCAAGTTATTAGCTAGAGGTGAAGGCTGCACTTGTCAGAAAGTACTTTTTGTTCTGCAGGATTTGATCTTGCCATGCAGAAGGACTTGTTCATAGAGGACGCGGCGAAACCATTTACTTAGCTGCAGTTGAACGTAGCTAGCTGTCTGGCTGCTGCTTTTAATTAAATCGACCACCAGCCAAATAACTTGGCTTGTTTCCATGGCCTTGTTTCTTAGAGGTTTTTTTTTTCCCCAAATTTGTCTGAGGATAATCTGAATGCTACAGTTAATTTGTGATTTTGTCTGAATAGCACATTGCTTTCCTTTTGGTAGTTTTATTAATCTTTATTAAGCTCATGACCAATCTGGACACAGTCCCTTGACTTTTCTCTCTCTCTTTTTTTTTTTTTTTAATTATTATTATTATTGTCCTTAATAAATAAAATCACATTTATCATTGGCAGAGGTACCATAAGGAGTATAAAATGTCTCAGAGCAAGGGTATTTTTACTAAATGGGTGTGTTTGTTATAAAGAGTTGTCACACATGAAAAAAACCGTCTGCCTATTCAGTATATAGTTATTTGCTAGTACCTTGATGGATTACCTTACAAATTATGGTTGTCAGACATATCCTATTATTTATATAATGGCTTTTTAAAAGAAAGTTCATTTTTAAGGTAAGCAATCAAGTAATTCCTTATATGGAGATGGGGGAATACTTAACCTTGAGTACAACAACATTAACTCCAGTGAGCTTAATGAATTATTCATGCTATTATCCACCTTGAGAAACATCAAATCGCTCTGCACTGTCTGCAAAGTGCAGTTTACCAAAAAATGATAGCTCGGTGAATTATATTTGTATATCTGAACATTAAACTAAAGACAGTGCTGTGAAAAGGTATTGGCGGATATACCTGTATAATCCATGCAGAAGCAAGGTCTTGCATGTCATTTCCTAATCCACTTGCAGTCATAACTCATTAATAATTTGTTTGCAAGGAATGGCCTGATAGACAAAAGTCATTTAATATTCAAGGATTCATATACCAGCAATAGAGGATGTAATCACTGCAAGCACTAACCTTTTTACAAAGGAGCTGCTCATTACGGTTTCTGGAGCTTGGTACAACATCCTGAAGTATGAACTTGCCTTTTACTCTATTGTATTTGGGTTTTTTACAGCTGGAAACCAAAATGCTATTTGCCTTTCCATATGCAGTTCTGGAAGGAAAGTGACTATTTTAAAAGCTTGGTTGAGACGGATGCTGGCATTTTTGTTAACAATAACCAAATTTATTCCCTTCAAACTATTTTTCTAAGGTCTTCAGGCATATGCTCTTTGCAAATAAATCCGGCTTTTCTCCCCTCATTCTGATGTCCTAGTTTAGCAGGTTACTTAGGTACACATACATTATTACGAAGCATACAGAGAGTATCAGTTTCTGAGTTCTGTGTCTTTTTACACAAAGAACTTTATCCCACAATTTCCTTATTTAAAAGCGTGTGTGTCTGTTGTTTACATTTATAGTATTTCAGTTTATTTTGGAGAAATTTAACTCAAGGAAATCATGTGAGAGACTGGGCCTTATGGATTCCTTTTCTGAATTTATTTCTTAATAGTAAGATATAGAAGATTCTTCAAATTCTAACTAAAACATCATTTACACATTTGAGTGACAGACACACAAACACACACGTGCGCTTCATACTACAAGGGCATATGGAGTTTCTGCTTCTGATGACTTGTTTTTATTACGTTTTACTTTGCTTACATTGTAGTTTAACAAATATATTATCTCTATATTTTAATATTAAATTCCCATCTTGATGGAACTACTGATTTCAGCAGGTTGGCTGTAACGAGCACAACACCGTAGCCAACTCCCAAATTGGAAAAAAAGGCTTTAAACAGTTTTGACTGCAAAGGTTCCTACTTTGTAAGTTCTGGAGCTGTGGCCCTCCAGGCCTGTTGGCCAAGAGCCTTTGCACACCATACAGCCTGCGCTGAGGATGAAGTGGGAAATGCCTGGAAACAAAGCAAGCTTCCTCCTTCCTTCCTCCCAGCTGTCTCGTGATGCCAAAAGTGTTTTCAAATAGCTCCGTTTTATACCAATTGAATGCACGTTCTGCAAAGGTGTGCAAACTATTTTTCTTAATAGCTTAATGTTTTTTAAGACAGTTTGTATATAAAACTATGTATGTATTACATGCATACATATATACATTTCTATTTTTAAAATACCATTAAGAATGTCATCAATTTTCAAGGAAAATAAGAAAGAACAAGAACAAATATTACACTGTTTATCTTCTATTCAATAGACTCTTTTATAATCTAGAAAGGCTACCTGGCTAGGCTTTACATATAATGAGACAAGGTTTGAATACAAAATTGCATGCTTCATTCCAGAACTACTTCTCAATAGCTTAAATATATGTCTATGTACAAATATTTACACTTTTTGCTTTCTCTATGGGCTGTTCATTCTCTGGATCATAGCACAGAATTAACATACTTTTCTGTTATATTTATCATTAACATTTTAAAAATTATATTGCCTAGTCTTAATAACTATCCATAATGCTTAAAAAGAAGGGGGGAGGGGGGTGTATTTGAAGAGGGGACAGACATAATTTTGCTGTCTGAATATAGATAGATGCAGAACTCCCGCAGAAAGAGATTTATCATTAACTAAAATTCAGAACATCAAAAAGATTCAAATTGAACCCTCTGGCATCTTCAGCTCTGTATCAAGATGATATTACCAATTTCTGAACATAGTCACTAATTGCTTTTGTCTGTGAAATGTCTTTTAACCGTTAAAATTGCTCAGGGCAAACCCCATGTATTTTATGGATTTAGTTCCTAATACTTTGTAACTCACAAGATCTGATAACTATGATAAATCTCTGAAGACTCCCATGATCTGAGTCTCATCTTTTCCTTGTGTACTATGCTTGCAGCATTAATTATTATTTTTATATATATATATAGAGAGAGAGAGATGAGAATGCATTCACAAATTTTAAAATAGCAAAATAGTTTGAAATCAAAATGCTCATGAAAAGCTGTTTACCATCTGAACATCCAAGCGCAGATAAACTTTCCTGGCTGTAGAAATACCAAAATGAATAGGATAGATAACAGTTTGCTTCAATTCCAACTTCTGCCAAGAGACTTTTAATCAAAAGATTTAGAAGTTCTCCAGTCAGTGTCTAGACTGGCAGGAAGATGTTGGGATCACTGCAAATCCTGGTTTCAAATTATTATGTATGATAAGGGATTACAAAAAGAAATTGTAAATATCAAATGAATCTATGTCACCGTGTGGACTCAAAGGGCGAATGCAGCATTGTATGGTTTTGCAGCCACCTGGAGTGTCCTGTGGGTTATTTTACAGGTTCCTCATAAAGCATTTATCAAGTCTACTGTTACAAAGTATTTTTTTATTCGGCTTTTCTTTGTAGAGCTAATTTCAGTTTTGTGTTTTGACTACTCGGTGTTTTTGGAACTTCTTCTGACTGATTTTAGAGCTTGTAATTTTAAAATTATATTGTCGAGAATATGGAAGGCTCAGTATGATATCTGACAGTTGTGTACCTCTACAAAGAAAACTGGTTTTTATAATGATTTAAATAAAACTATGTTTATCTGACTTAACCTTTTTGCCAATAGAGATTTTCCTCATCTTAAAAATTTAGAATGGGAGGAAGTAGCTTTTCTTTTTCTCTGAATAGCAAAAGACATAATCTGCAGAAATTATTTATTTAAGTCTGTAGTTGTTTGGTTGGGTTTTTTTGTGTCTTAATTGAGTGGGGCACCCCAGGTGCCCTTTATATAACTCCATGGGTGATATTCTGAATATTGTCACTGTAGCAAAAGAATTGCAGGTGGAGAATTAGTACATTGGGGCCTACACAGGTGGTCAAGAACAGAAAGGAACAGGACTAGAGAGCAAAACAGCCTTTTTGTTTGCTTTACAGTTTTGATTTTCGTAGTAGCTTTGCATTAATCCATTTAATACTGGAATACAACTTTGCTGACTACATGAATTTGAAGGAATTATTAGGCTTCCGCACACCAAACACACAACACATCACCGTAGTGCTTTTGTCTTTGTTTCCAGGCTGTGTATGAATTTCTTTCAGATGGAGCTTATTAGAACAGGTTGTATGTGTACTATATTATATATAATAGTATATCTAGGTGTGTATCAATATACATATATTTAATATTTGTCATATCAATTCCTTTTATTAACTATGCTGTTTGTAATTTGTCAAAGACTTTATAAAAAAAAGGAGGGGGAAATGTTAGCTGAAATAGGGAATAAGAAATGTATGTTGACATTTACATTCATTAGAGATCTCTCAAGTATTTTCCATTATTAATACTATACCAAAAAACTTCCTCAAAAGTTTGGAAGATATTTTGGAAAAAAATGTTTACTTTTGATGTTTAATAAACCTTCAGTCTATTTACTGAACACAGTACATTGTGTTTATTTTTAAACACAAATCCAGTAGCACAGAATGAAAACTTCAGTTCCATCTGAAGTGAATGAAAATATATCAATTTAAAACACACCTATTTGAAAATCTCAAATGCAGATTTTTTTATAATATCAATCACAACACTACTGATGGGAAAAAAAAAAAAAAAAAAAGCTGTTCAGATGCTTATCTTGAACCAGCATAGTGAAAATCAGGACTTACCAATTGTAAATCACCTTACTGTTGTACAAAATAACCTGGAAAATAGCTCTTGTCAAATAATCTGTAACCATCTGATCTTTTGCTTTTCTAAATTCCAGTAATTTTATACCAAATTTTCTTGGTATTAATGTCCCCTGTATTACTTTCTTAGACTCTGTGTGTACCTACTGAGGTTATGAATTACCAGTTTCAAAGCAGAAGTCACAGGAAATGTATATGTGCACCAGCGACATTCTCCTTAGGGTTTCTTTATTGGTGTTTGGCTTAGCCTTTTCCAATCTAAAACAAAACAATACCTACTTAATTTTCTTTTGCGAGTGGTCCTGAGGTAAAAATCTACGGCAGATACCACATCACATCGAGAAATACCTAACTACTGCACTTCTTCCATTGCTTTGGAGTAAGGTCATTTATTATAGTATATGTTTTTGTAGGCTATGTATGTTATTATCTACTGCTGGCATTGGTTCCTTAGTTCACAGAATGTATTATTCATGTTTTAACCAGTTTGGAAGTTTAGTTGATAATTTTTTGAGGAGTAACTGGCATGATTATCATAAAAGAAAGATGAAATAAATTCCATCAATTCTGGGGCTGGGCAAGAAAAATAATATTCTTCAAATTCAAGACAACAGGTTTATGGATTGCAGTTTAAAGCAGGCTCAGCAGATGGACATATTCAGTCACGTACAGCTACCTGATATTGGTTGTCAAAGACCTTGGACTGTGCTGGAAGCAGACATATTTACCTCTCACATTTACAGGCGGGTCAGGACTGAGGTCATGAACAACAGAGTGAAAGAAATCTCAGACTTTGCCTGCTAGCACTGTATCTCGAGATGCAGCTCTGTTCTGCCTGAGTTCAATTTCTAATGCTCCCTGACCCTTACTCTGTTATAAATAATCAGAAATATTCATTACAGAATGGCAATAGCTTTGGAGAAGTGATGGAGTGTATATTATAAAAGGAAAAATACATCCAATTCTCATAACTCCTTGCAAATTGTATTGGAAAGCCTTCAGCTGAATATATTCACATCCTGAAGAAATGCTACATATAATGTGATGAGTTGAATTATCCTCAAATAATTCAGCTCATGTAGATGTATGTGTACCTATTTCACTGTGCAGACAGTTATCTTCTGTTTTCAGACTGATACAGCATATTGAAATATTGGAAAAAAAATAGTTTTAATTTAGGGTCAAGTATCACTGTTAAAGTCATAAAGTCATATAGATTGAGTAGGGCTAACACGTTACTGCTTTGTTTTTTTCTATTTCTGTGCCTTTTTAGTTTTCTCTATAAACTTGAATCATTAGCATTAACAGCCTGGAAAATTATTCTTTTCCAGACATTAATGAAAAGAAAATCTGAGTCCTGGCTCTAATTCCACAACTCAGTTACTTGCAATGGATACAAAAGAACACGCTCTTGGTACTGTCATTCCCATGTATTCAACTTTAGTGATGGGTGCTCTAGAAAGAAGGCTCTTTTTTTGTATTAATACTGAATTTTGTGGATGTGCTTTGGATAATTTTCCACTTGTTCTTGTAAAACTTGTTATATTTTCTGGGGGGTTTTCTCTGCAGCCATAAATGATAGAAGCACTGCTGAGTTTGGAACTCTTACTGCTGTTTTGTTTTTATTTTTCTCACCACAGAAAATGGAATTCCATAATGCATTTGCAAGCTGATGCTTTAATAAAAGAAATGAATTGTACAAGAGCAAGGAATGCAAGATTTGAAGGCTTATTCAGCTATGTTATGGTCTATAAAATACCGTAACAGCTGAAGTTCTGATAGGAACACTAAGTAAAATTTTGGTTTCTGTTCAGTTCAACACAAGAAAAGCAGCTATTAGGCTTTGTTAATTTAGTTTTTTAAATAAATTTAATTAACTTTATTAAATATCTGCCTTCCATTTCTAGCTTGAGCATCTGCTTTTGGATAAGGCCACAAAAGTCTGCTAAACTGTAACATTTGCAAATGCTTAACTTGCTACTGAAAAGAAGTAGAATCTTCCATTGTAGGCTTCAAGCACCAGTGGAACTTAGAAACTTTAGTGAAGTCAGTACTCACAGCTACGTTCCCATTCCATGCTTTAGCTCTTAAAACATCTGTGCACTCATCATTATTAATATCCAGTACAAATCATATATAAGGTTACTGGGAGTGGCACTGCAGTTTATACACATTTTTTTGAGACACTGAAGCACAACTTAATATAGCTCTGCAGGCAATAATATTTTCTGGTTTGCAATTGTTCCTATTATTTATGCTGATACTGACTTCTATATTGACTTATATTTGTTTTCATTCTTTGATAAGGAGGGACAATTCTGACATCTGAGTGAAAGCTAATCATGTTACACGTGGCAGTGGTTAGTGGAGGCTCCTTGGCTTTAAGAAACCTGAGCGTAGGTAAAGAGTGTCTGCGGCAAGTGCTCTGGCACACAGAGATTGAAGTTCACTGTTCTTTCTACAGAGACAAGTTTGTATAATATTTCCAAGGAACTAAATGTAGATGGGAAATGACGTCCCATTCAGTGATCCATACCGATTCCCATACCATACCCACTTAGATTTTCTATGCTCAGTGTTGTTCGCTTTTGAAAAGTGAGAGTGGACTCTTACAGAGGGTTCTTATGGCACATTAACAGTGTCTACAAGTGGAGTAAGTGCAGAGTCCCCTATAAATTTACAGCCTTATTTACTGCATAATAAGTTCCCAAGGGAGATAAACTCTCAGGTGCAATGATCCGTAGAGTCTAAGAAGAAATTGGAGGCAAGCGGACTCGCCAACATTCTTCAACTCATTACTCGTAAACCTTGGAAAAATACCATTCTAAACTCCGAGACAGCCTAATTTTATCCAGACGGTGCACTGGTTTAACTTTGTGTTACCCTAGAAATCTTCATGTGTTGCCCTGGTAATTTATGTTCCTGCAAAGGAACATCACATCTATCTTACACTTAACTCTTTTTGATAATTAATTCTCTCCCATCTGCTTACAGCTGGTATGGTAGAAATGTGCTTGCATTTCCTTATTTGTTCATGCCTTGGAGTCATCTTTTAATATAAATAGCTGTGAATCTCGCAATAATTTTGAAATGAGGCTTTTTCAGTTTCTGGCCAGCATGTCCAAGTCACGTTCTTTGTTGCAATTTTTAGTATGATAGGGGAATGCAACCTGACCTTTTCATACTATTTAATAGGAACGTACAAACTTTGTTTCATATATCCTGCACTTGAAACATATTATTAAGAGCAGTGTGATCAGATTCACATAAACCAAAACATCATATCTCTGAATTTATGTGTTTTGTTCTCTCTGAGAAACTCCACGACATTTAAAGTACATTCTTTTTGCAACCAGGCAGTCATTTCCACCTAATAAATAATTCCAGAGTGTTCCTGCTCTAACCAGCTTAGTTTATTTAACAGAAGATAAGGCACTCCATATTTCCCCTTGCCCTGGATAATGCATTGTGCATTTGTGTAGGGTGAATTTTTTTAAACATTTCTTAAGAGGGTTATCTTTTGACCTAGTTTTTAGAGTAAATGTATCTAACTTCTGCCTTGCATATCTTATTTATTGCAAAAGCCTGCAACAAGCCAGGAGAGAATTCCTCCAAAACAAAGTAATACGAGCACAAAGTAGCTGGCCACAAAAGCAGCTGTTCCTAAGACCTCAGCAAATGAGCTATGTTGACTGCAGCTTTTCAGCCGTGTCACAGTTTGCAGTGTTGGTCTGCTTCTTATGCAGTGAAATAAGCAACGGTCTTACATTGGAAGGAGAGATCTAAACATGTACTTAATAAATAAAATGTGTGCATGCAAGATGTGGATGCGCACTGTTGTCTGGGAAGATAAATTTGGCCTTTGTAATTACACCTTCCAATCACAAAGGATTCACTTGGATTTTGCAGAAGTGAGGTCATTCTTTGCAACTTGACTGTTCAGGGAGGTCTAATTTTCCATTAGGCTTTTATTCTAAAGTATTTTTTTACTTTTTATTACTCTTACCTGCTGACAGACAAGTCCTGATATGTATTTATATTTAAATGTTTGATACTTTTTAATACCTTAAACGTTCCTTTAGAATTATCCTCACCAAACCCAGCATTGAAAACTCCTGGAAGTCCTATTTTTCAATTAGTACAAATTGAAACATGCATCAGTCCTTATTCATGTGCTGTCAACTACTCTGATGAACTGTTCATTTGTCACAAGAACTCATATTTTTTATAATCCGGTTAAGACCTGCCAGAAAATGACTTGAGGTTTTCAAATAGCTTAAATTTAGTTAAATAAAAATTCTAAAAAATTGTTGTAAAAAACCACTGGAAATTTGGCTCTGTAAAATTAAATTAAAATACTATTTTTGGATGAAATCATGTACTTTCATGTTGGATTTTCAAATTAATTTTTTCAATCTAAAACAATTAATGAAGATACATTTTTAAATTATTTTAAGTAAACGTTTTATTATTGAAATGTCAAAGTCTTCAATGTTTTTAGGGTGTTTTGTTTTGCACGAACAACTGTATACAATCAATGAAATAGCTGTTATTTTTTGTAATTTGAGTAAATATAATTCCAGCGAAAAAATATCAAAGCTTTTCTAAAATCAGTGTAGAAGAGCAAGGATGATTTTTCTTTATATCAAATAGTCTATTCTCAGACAGGACACATGGCAGGGATCCCAGCCAAATGCATGGCCGTATAGATACTATTCAGTGTGACTACAGGAGAAAGTATACATCAAACCATGTTTCCAGTTGCTTTAACTTGTTCTGCCCACTCGCAAAGGCGGCAGCGGGTTAATTCATGCTGTGGCATATATCAATGTGGATTAAAGTCACCTTTGGTTACTCTTAAAGCACCAAACTGTATTGAATATTTCACATGGCATTGTCTTCCATGTGCGAACCTCCAAGTACCTCCATATACAAACCTACAAGTACATTTTCCATTAATATGCTATGGTAAACAATGCTTTTGTGTTACATACCTTAAAGTTTATTTCTGCTATAGAATATAAACCACAGAATGGATTAAATAATCATTGTGAATTTTGGCATATTTTGCTGAAAACATATACTGTTTTCAGCACTTGACTACAGACAATATACCTTATAAAACCTTTTAATTTGCAGGGATCTGGCTGAGCAGAATTGACAGCCTGATACAAGCTAATGAGATTTAGATAATTGACTTCAAGTAGTTATGGTTTAGTAGCTACTATTTGCTCTGCAATGTGAGGGGATAAATACTAAACTTGTGTCAGGAGTTTATGCAGTTACTGCTGTAGGTCAAGTAACATCAAACAGTAAAAGATCGTTTCCTGAATTTGCTGCTCCACATCATGTCCACTGGTAACAGTGACTGGGCAGCTTTCTCTGATCTTTGCTTATAGTCTCAATTTTAAGTATACTTTTTTAAAGTTTCTAGACAGGTATTTTTAATTTCTATCTTTAGGTAGATGAATGCGCAGTTTTCAGAGCCACTGAGCTCTCCGATTTTAAGAAGGCAGAAATCTTTGTAACAGCATTCTGGTGTTTTTTCTTATTGTAATCATAGTGCAGTGAATTAGCCTGCTCAAAGAAATACTTATTCAAAAAAAGACTTGATCAATTTTCTTCTTGACCTTTTTCCCTACATTATCCAAGTACTTCATCAACACTATTCAGTTTATCTCCATAAAGCTTCTTGTGTGGGTTGTGATCGGATTCCATTTTAAAGTTGGAAACACAGGCAGAAGTCAACTTAATAAAAAACTTTTATCATCGAGAAACTCTGTGATGGACTGGAAATTGTCCTTACTGTAGTCCAGCTCTTCAATCACCAGACTGTCCGTCCTATTCCGACCGGTTTCAACCGAAACAGTGTGTAATGACTATGGTAACTCCATTGTTAAACAATTTAAATAATCTGTTAATAGGCAGTTTCACTTCATTTAACATTCCTTCTTTCACTTTGATTCATAGCTCTTCTTTAAACAAAAGCTCTTTTAAGTACTCATATCCACTTTATTTATTTCTTTAACAGCTTGTCTTTATTACTGGATTTCTAGCCATAAACCTAAGTGTGAGCTTTGCAATCAATGCTACCAAAAATGATGACTTTCAATGTGAAATTGGGATTAATTGCAAATATTATTGTCTAGCTCCAGGCTCTGATTTAATTGCCTTGTTTTCATAGGAATAACTTATACGGCTTTAGAAATTAGTACATTTCCTTTGCCTATTTGAAGGTAGACTGGACAATTTAATAAACCAAGGAGCTGGGGAAATACCTTTTCCTTCTTTGTAGGCAAGAAGTGAACATCAGAGTGATCATGTTTTAGGAGCACTTTACAGTACATAGAATAAATTTTAAAACAAACTGCATGGATAAAAACTGAAAAAATTCTCTAATAGTTTATACTTTTTGTTTTGTGATCCATCATTGAATAACAGTCTGTTTAAACAAACCAAATTTCAGTATTCTATTTGTGAGATTAAAATCTCAATGGGACCTCAACTATTTTTGGGGTTTTTTTTTTGTTTATTAAATGTAGATTAAAAAGTAATTGCCAAAAATACAATTATTTTTTTAAAAATCTGATAGCAAATTATAAACATAAATCTGTGATAAAGTACAAAAATTACAATGTTATTATTTAAGTTTTATAATTAGCATTGTAGATTTCTTGGGAAAACCCGCCTGGTGAGTAAGATCTTGGACTTCATTAATTTATATTACCAAGTTCCAATTTCTTTTCAAGTCATTGCAGAGGTAGACTAAAGAGGATTTTGGTATGCCTGCTTACTCAGCTATAGAATGGAAAAAGGATATATTGGGGCTCTTGTTTACACAGATATTTGCTATCTTTGTTAATTTTTTCTGAGCTATTACTTGACATACAGTCCATAAATAATTTCTGACTCTTGATATTCCCATGTAATGAGATCTCTAAAGGTACAAGTATTACATTACTGCTGGTGGTGATCCAGTCCACTACATTGAGTCAACACTTCGAAATGTTCCTCAGGTTTCAAGTGCAGTTCTAATTAAAACCTAGAATTTGGTTAGTCAAGTGCCACTTAGTTCATAATTCCCACAGAGCACATGGAAAATCTAATCTTCCTCCCTTTTTTCTTATCCTTTAGATGGCAGCACAGCAGATGCAAAGCTTTGTGCTGCTGAAGGACCCCTTCAGTGGGACAGAGGGGAGCTCCACGGAGCTGCAGTGCCGCTGGGGCACTGAGAATATTGTTACCCTTCCCTGGCTCTATGGGTAGCCTGCTCCATTACCCAAATTTGCCCGGATTCTCTTTACTCAGGGCAGACGCTTCTAAACTGCCCCAAATTGTTTATATGCTACCACTAAATCTTTTTTTTTTTTTTTTTTTTTTTAATGTACTTTCTTTCCAAAGTACTACAGAGAGAACATTCCATCTTTACGTGTGCAATAGTGTAGGCAGCAACAGAATTTTTGCATGTGGAAAGTCAGCTTCAAATGTTGTCCTAGTAACAATTCTTTCTGGAACTAGTGAAGCAAAAGTTGTTGATAATGATAATGAGCCTATTAAGCCTAGTCATGAGTTTAGTTCCATCAGGAAAAGTTTTAGATTATTTTCTCATCTTTTCTATTCTGTTGAGAATAATTAGTGGCATGATAATCTACTTACCTAAAAGAGGAATAATAATTATTTTCTAATCCCAATACGGTGTGTGATTTTAAACAAGGCCATTACACTTTTGAGTGTGGCTTTTTTGTTTTTTTATAAGTAGAACAGGTGATACGGTCAGTTAAGTTGGTTTGGGCTGCTTTTCATGAGCACAGTGCCACTGAGCTTGCTTGGCGCTCTCATGTTTAATAAGGCTACAAAAAGTTCCAGAGGCTTCTAGATACGAGATTTGCAACTACAATTACAAGGGTAAGTCCCCAGTAAGATGACTATTCAGGTATGTGCTTAACATGGCATTACATCATAATAAGTAGTAGTAGCCTTGCCCTTCTGATTGTCATTGAAGCTGAAGTATGTAGAAGCAGACACCAAGGACACTTCCAGGACTCCGATTTCAAAGTGAATAATCTGCTACATTAACAACAGCATTATGTATTTGCTGAAGATACAGAGATACCTTGTAATGTTTATGACTAGGAATGTCTGCTGTCTAATGCTTCAGCTGCTTTATACACAGTAAAATCAATAATGGTCTTAGACAGTTTTATAGTTTAAGGTATTTCAGATACCTGTGCTGGTGCAGAAGCTTGTTGTTTCTGAGGAAAGGTGTGCTTTGCTCTCTTAAATGCTATATATGCCACAACCTATTATTTGTCTTAGAAGCACATAAAGATATACATGCAGAAAAAATTATGTCATCATGTTCCTGTGACTGAAAAGAGAAGCAAAACAGCTAATTTCTAAGTTTGATCTTACTGGTTTTTAGGCCACTCGTAGGAACAGGTGCTTTGTTTCAGGACAGCTCTCAGTGACTAGGAGCCCAGTGATTTCTGTGTTGTTCCAGAGGTGTTTGGGATTGGTTCAAATAGCTCTTTCTGATGTAGCTTTTCTGGTGCCTTCTCAAAAAAGATGTTAATCTAAATCACACACAGGAAGAGACCATGAACACTTCAAAATATGAAAGGTTTTATGATAATTTCTACTATTGCTTCTAAAAGGTTTTGAGGTGGTGTTGACTACAAAGTTGGTGTGCACCTTGGAGGTGTCTAAAACAAGACAGCTCGGTCCCTGAATTATGTCATTTAAGTCCTACCTAATTTTGCTGGAATCATGAGAAAGGACTATTTCTTTTCTGGACCACTTAACCAGTAGCTGTGCTTAGTTTCTTATACTCTCTGGCAGGAAGTTACTATCTACTCTGGCATTGATAATTACAAGTTTGAAGGATACTGTGGGAGGAATTCTGAGTGTACTAAAACCAAACTCCATATTACAGTAATGACCATGTTTTCATGCAGATTATCAAAAAAAAAGGACTGATACCACCCTGCTGCTTTCTAAAGGAAATGTCAATTTCTTGCTCTAAGTAAGGAGAAAAAAAAAAAAAAATATTTGGAATTAAAAATAAAAGAGCAATGCCTGAGTGTCATAGATTATGGCAATAAGGCAGAAATTTAAATTAGGCTATATGTATAGCAATCAGAATTATTTGTGGGAAAAGGTATTGACAAAATTCCATGTGCTTTTTAACACTTTATTTCTCCAAAAGAACTAAACATCAATACTGATTCTCCTCCTGTGAATAGTAAATATAATATATTTTTCATTATAATATTAGAATAATGTTTCTTGTCATGGTTTAATGCCTCGTTTCTGCATCACTAGGGAAGCTGCTTAATATGTGCAGAACAGCAGCAAAATTGTTAATAGAAGAGAAGCAGCTCACACTGTAATGCTTAAACAAGTACTATTGATAGAACAAACAGTGATCTGGCCTTGTAAAGCACCACCTTCTAACTGAAGAAGCTTGCTGGTTTTATGTAAATTTTCATAGAGAAACAGACCATGAAAAATGTTCTCTACAGAATACTTTGCAGAGGATGGAGTATGTGCTGCCGAGAAATGGATGCCTGAGACTGCAGTGGAGATACCTGCTGAATGTCTTGGAAGACTATTTGTGAGAACTTAAAAAAAAAACCAAAAACATGAGCATTTTGTGTTACCCAGCTGCTACCTTAGATTGCTTTATAAGTGCTGTGTATGTGTGAAGTATGTAGTAGTTTTAGGTTTTAGTGTGTTGACAATTCAGACAATAGAGCCATTTCTTTAAGGTATTATAGGTACGGTCTTGTTGTGTATTCACTAACTTGTGTATCATATTTATGTCCTTGTTATTTTAACATCTGTACATGATTCAGAGAGATCAGAGGTTATATTAAGGCAGTTTGTCTTCTGCAAAAGTTACAGACCAAAAATGATTACATACTGAAAAAACAGTTGTATCTAATTGCAAGAATAGTGTACTCTCAAAATCAATACCCTTGAAAGAAAAAAGAATTAAACCCAATAAAATCTATTAGAAGTTAAACCGCTATGATATATTAGGGTATGTTACTAAAATGGCTTCCTATCTTTTCAATGGTGCATTGAAAAGTAAGGCAGGATGGATGGATGAGTCATAATATCCATTATTAAGAAATGGTTAGGACTCACCAATATCCTAGGGTCATTAGGCAGCTTAATGGGAAATAATTCTAGATCCAGAAAAGGACTGTCTTGCCCCATACCTTCTCATAAATGGGTGCAGTATCTATAGCAATGCCTCCCTGTAGTCCAGTGTGAACACAGTGTAACTTAGGTTATGTATCTTCCTCTTTAACAGATAATATACAATGCTAACCTGAAGGAAGCAAAATAGAAATAAGGTTTTCAAAAAATAAGTAGTATGCGTGCCACACATGTAGAAATGCAAACGTGAAATATGTAATGAGAAAGCAGAACTTGATAGAATGACAAGCATCCATTCTGGAAAACTTCTTAAAGCCTGCCTGAGTGTAACCATGTTCTTCTAGATCTTTTGTTTTAAGAGTTTAAGGGGGAAATATAATGTGCAAAGCAGATGACAGGAATACACATCAACAGCAACTGTCTTTTTCCTTTCCTTATTCTGATAATATTTTCTTCTTACCAATACTGCACTTATTTTTCTTTCTGTTTAGCAAACTGTTGGAGCTATTTATATGTTTCTGGCTAGCTGAGTTTCCATTTTAACAACAAGGAGACTAGGGCCACCTGATTCTTCTAATGCATAGACTTAGAGTGCAGTGTAATGTTTGCAGTCTATGGACCATCAGTGAAACAAAGGTGCAGACTGGAATTCTTCTCAGGTAGGATTAATAGCATTTTGGTATAAAGATGATTTGCATCATCTTTCCTAAGGGTTGATAGATAGCAGTTTGTGATTTAATTTTCCATTATTTCTTTCATGAAACATGAAACCCAGAGCAGGTATAACCATGTCAGTGAAATAGTGTATTTCTCAGTATATCTTACAGTTTTGTTAAATCAATAAATTCCAAACTAAAACTTTCCTGTAGAATTTTACTGACAAGCTTTGTTGTAAAGTGCTCTAAGTACTCTGAATTACTGGGTCCTAACTGCCTCAGAAAGCTCATCAAAAATTTGTGAGTACCTTTAATCTTAATTTCTCTCCACCTTAATTCCTTTAGTTCTTCTCCATCACATATTTCATCTCACAAAGACTCCATGAAGGTAGATTCATTATTATTAGTGAAGAGTCAGATACCCCAGTGATGAATGTTACAAAGTGGTAGTAAAGAGATGAATAATTCTCCCATCAAGAGGTGAACTGAGTTTGAGAGGTGAGAGCTGAGTTTGAAGTATGCAGTAAAAATTAAACGTCATACGCTAATGAAGACACACCAACAAAATGAACTGTGCATTAAATAAAAACTCTGTGTCCAAGGCCATATAATCAAACACTCTATCAAACTGATACATAGAGAGGCCTCAAGAGGTTGCAAACACAAGCTTAATGCAGGCATATCATCTCTTTGAGTACTTAACTTCTTCAGTCTTAACAGTGTTCTGTCTGAAATGTATTCACACATGATTCCTCCTGATTGGTCAAAGCTTACATATTTCCACAGCATGTGGGAGACTGTACGTACCACAGTTCATCATTTTTAAGTATTTTTTTTAAGCCTGCAAGAGATAAAAAGAGCAAGAAGTGACAACAATAGCAATTAAAATGCATTCTGCCAACATCATACACTGTTGTAGAGTGCTTATGACTCTAGATCTTCATTTCCTAGATTTCTCTGGGCTACTGACATATCTATAATTAAAATTTGAGAACTATCTTAGAAAAAAAGACCTGAAAAAAACCCCAACAACCTCCCACACTCCCACCTTTAGGCACAAGCATGTAGAAAATGACACTATGTGGGCAGTAATGACAGAAGCTACTTATCGCTTATTTTGTCTTAGCAATCACCTTGGATTGAGGCTGTTTTTACACCACAATAAATAATACTGCATTTAAATAAGAAAGCAAAAATGAGATGAGAATGCATAAAATTGTGTATGACCCAACCAATGAACAGTGCAGACAGTACATGTTCTGAATAAAAGTTGAGGTAGTTAGCTCCCCCTGAAAACTAATGCAGTGCTTATGAATAACTCTTGGGAATGAACAATGCAGATAAATGGTTGTTTCTGCCATTGCAGTTTACATTCTTAACCCTCAGAAAAGAAAGACAAATTGCATACAGGATTTTTAAAAGCCTTGATGGAATTATCCTCATGTTTCTCTTAATATTCCTTGAGGTAATCATCACATAACACATCTTTAAATGAGGAAAAATCTCTGCTCTTTTTAGAAATGGTTTCAGTTTGAGATACAGAAAAGACAGACCTACAAGAAATGTTTCCTCCTCTTCTTTCTTGACTGAATTCGAACAAGTGTACTTAAGATGCTTCTCTGGTTCTGCATATCGTGGTATCAAAAAGTTTGAGTCTGCTGAGGCGTGAGGAGCATTAAAGTGATATAATTTACAGGATCACCGTGGACCTGTAATTTGCATTCCTGGCTGAGCAGTTCTGAACTAGGAAGTTCAAATAAGAACAAGTTCAACACATGCCTCTCTATTCTTCACCTAAATGGAAAGGATTGAAAGAAAGAATTTAGATTTAGTTATTCTGTAAAATACAAATGTTACTAATAGAAAATGAAAAATACATAAAGCAAAAGTATCAAGAGTGTGGAGGACCTCCAGGCAATCTGGATATGCCCAAATACTCTGCTTTAAATGGCAGTTTAAGCTTGTATTCTTTCTGACGTATGAGGTACTTCAGATAATGTACAAACATCTTAGACACATTTTTAAGTGCAGCAGGTATACCCGAATTGTATCTTCAGACTGTAGAGGAAAGAATTTTCACTTACCATATTGACCTCTTGTTGAATTCTTGACCTGCAGGTTAGTAGTTATTTTTTGGTGCTCACATAGTGGAATCTCGGTTTCTCGCATTGCTCAACATACGTGCAAGATAGAATCAAAAACATGTGCTTAGTTCTGGTAATGTAATTATCAGTTCATGTTGGACAGATCTTCTTGTGAATAAAGTTTATAAAAAAGAATTGTCATGGTTTGAGCTCAAAGGGAAACTGAGCACCATGCAGCTGCTCAGTCATCCCTTCCCTCTCAGGAATGGGAAGGAGAAAATAAAGCAAAAGGTTCAGGAATCGAGATAAGGGCAGGGAGGGATGACTGACCCCATTATGGTCATGGGAGAAAGACAGACTCATGAGGGGAAGAAAAATAACATCAATTTAATTCAGATACTAACAACACCACTTAACAGACAGAGTAGGGCTATGAGAAGCATTACCATACCTTAAAAATCCCTTCGCCCCACCCATCTCTTCTTCCCAGGCTCAGTTTTGCTCCTCATTTCTTGACCTCTTCCTCCCCCTCAGCGACACTGGGGGCAGGAGTTGGGGGTGCAGTCAGTCCTGCTGCTCCTTCCTCCTCAGGGGGAGGACTCCTCACACTTTTCTCCTGCTCCAGTGTGGAGTCCTTCTGATTGAAAACAGTCTATGAACTTTCTCTGACACGAGTCCTTCCCACAGGCTGCAGCCCTTCCCAAGCTGCGCCAGCGTGGGTCACCCCAGGGTGTTGCAGTCCTCCCAACAACAAACTACAGCAGTGGAGGATTCTTCTTCCCTCAGAGCCGTGTCCTCCAGGCTCAGCCCCCTGCTCCGGCACGGGCTCCTCCAGGGGCTGCAGGTCGGCATCTGCTCCACCGGTGACCTCCGTGGGCTCAGGGCACAGCTGCCCTCTCGCCACGGGCTGCGGGGGGTCTCTGCTCTGCCACATCTCCCCCTCCTCCTCCTTTCTTCCACTGACCTCGGTGTCTGCAGAGGTGTCCTCCTCGCAACTGCTCCTCACAACTCCAACTCCTCAGATTTCCCTTCTTAAATACGTTATTGCAGAGGCACAGCCACTGTCACTAGTTGCCTCAGCCTTGGCCAGAGGCAGTTCAGACTTGGAGTCGGGAGAGCTTCAAGAAGCTTCTCACGGGGGCAGCCACTGCAGAACACCACCCCACCACCCACCCCCTCCCCCCTGAAATCCCTGCCACACACACAAAACCAGCACAAAAAAAAAAAGTTGGGTTCCACTCAGAATTATCATCTGAGTTGGAATTTACTTACATATCTGTTAACAGAGATGTCTATTAACTGCATCACTTGAGTATGCAGATTACATGTTGTCTTTAGTAGAGGTCCTGCTGGTTCACAATCAGTTAGGGTACAGTTTGTCCAGAAGTGAATTTAGTTTTTAATTTAGCCATCCTATATAAAGGCAATAATAGGAAAGCCATATGACTTTCAAAGAATACTTTTTATATTTCTAATAAATCTGAAGATGTAAAATGATGTAATAACTTCTAGTAAATGTAATTTAGAATGCTTTCCTTTTTTTGTACTGTTTCCATAGATCTAGTACACATGGAAAATACCTTTCTGAGAAAGTCAGGATCAGTCACTTCAGAAAGCACCAAACTCAAAGAAGTTGTTTGTTGAAAATTTTCAAAGAGACTGTTGTTATTGCCTTCAGTGGAAGATAAAAGGTTCTTACTACAAGTACGTTATTTAATGAGTTGACTTTTCCAATTTTTAAATAAGTTCTTTTTAAAATATTTTACGAATTGTCAAAAAACTCACATTGGATAGTAGGAAAGAGGTGGGGTAAGTACATGAAAGAGAATGTGTTTGCACACAAAGAATGAGTGTCAGTTCAAAGATACCTGTGACCTTCCTATTTAATGAACACAAACCAGGCATAATTCTGTTTTATAATTGCAGTCAGACCAGCAGCAATCTGAACTAATGTTATTCTTTATTCTCTAAGTGCTCTGATTGTGGTGAAAAAGCAGCAAATACTCTGCCAAAGCAGCGTGCCTAAGATGAGGAAGAATAATGGTAGTTCAGAACTACCGTACAAATGGTGTGTGGTTATAAAATGCAAAATACAGCAGAAAGAACATCTAGTCTGATGGAGATCTAAAGGAAAACATTACTTTCTGATTCTTTTCAAAACTGTTTTAATAAGGGCAATCAACCTCCACTGTTTTCTCATTTTTCAGTAAGGACTGCAGATTTTTTTTTAGGCATTCTCCCGTTTCTTGATAGAGCAACTGAGTGCTAGGGTAAGCACTTCAGCTTTGAAAGTATTTCTTTTAATTAACTGAACAATAATAAAATTCTTATTCAGTTGAATGATATTTTCTCATATCTCTAGTTTTACGTATCATAAAGATATACAAAGAAATACTGTTTTCAATTGAAAAATGGTGAAACAGATAGAAAGTTTAGATACCTAGGGTCACACAAGATACTAGTGGTAGATTTAGAAACACCAAATGCTTCCCCTGATTCCTGTTCTTTACCTGTTATTTACATTGTTACATTATTTTATACCCCTTCTTCATAATAATATTCAGTAAGTTTTGTCTTTAAACAGGATAAAAGACAGTGACAACTCCATTCAAAAAGAACATCTTTAAAGCACATTCATCACACCTTTCCTCTAGAAAAAACTAATGCAGCAGAGGTTTTATATTTAATTTTTTTTTTTTTTAAATCAGCCTAACACTAGTACTAAATATATATCTCATCTCTGTCAATTTATGTATCCATAATTAGTAATATTCAGCTGTTAGGCAGATATGATGCAATTTGTAATTATTTTAGTGGTGAAAACTCTCCTAATTACTGCATAGTGGTTCTGGGCATTCGGTGCACTGCTCCTTTAGTAGCATTGTTCAGTACATAAGATTTAATTTACCTATTGTATTGTTACATCTCTGGTTGTTTTCACTGGAACATTTCGTCAAACATTCCAGCGGTTCTCCCATATGAATATCTTTTTGCCCATCTACGTATCCTTTAATTTTGATAAAGAAGTGTAAGAAATTTGCACTGGAAGCAGTATTCTTAAAAGTATTTTTTAGAGCTCTTTTTGTTACAGTCGTTAGACAATTGTGCTTTTTGCCAGTTATGTGAGATAAACTGCCTATGACATTGGATTCAAACTTGTTTCTAGCATTTTATTTTGAATACCTGAGTTAAATCCTTAGATTTCATTAGAACTCTGTTTTCATCATCCATTTCCTGAGTAACCTCAACAGTCTGCCTTCATTCAGCAGGACAGCTGAAAAATCTATTTGATCTTAATTTACTGAATTCCACATTTTCTCTTGTGTTTTATTCTCACTGTTCTTTGAAGAAGCATAGCAATCACAGCATATATTGGGTTTTGTGAAGTACTTTGCAAACTTTTTCTGGTTTTAGGATGCCGTTATTTCAAAGTTAAAATATGTATTAATCAGGATGTTTATAACATTTTCCATTTGCTCTGACCCACTTTTTAGTACAATTGCACAAAAAGGATTTTCTGTTAAAGTAATTTCTGTTTCCAAAGCTTTTTAAAACTTTACAAAGCTGGTAGAGTTGTGGTCTCCATTATTCTGGATACTGTGATCATCCTAAACAATGTCATAATGAAGCGCTTGTGTTGGAAAACCAGTCTTAGAGTTCTGATGCATTATTGATATGCTTAATGACACTGAATGAGGTTTTAAGTTTTAGGATCCCAGTGCTTGTTTACACATGTGTACACAGGAAAATTAATGCAAATCAGTTCTGAAATTATCTTAATTCATTTTATCTTTAGGAGTGAAATAAGATAAACTAAATTAAGATCATTTTAATTTTAAATAAGAATATCTACACAAGGACGTAGGATAATGTAATTAATCCACTTCAAAGTTCATACATTTTAGTTAATTTCAATTAACCTTCTTGAGTATCGTCATGTTGGTAAATTCCTATGAACAGCTTATCTCTAACGTAGTTCTGTAGATGAACAGGAGAGCTTCTGGCATCTCTCTCCGGAATAAGAGCAGAGAACAACTTTCTTGAAGATGGTTTTTTCTTCTGGGACATGTTAACTCTGCTTTGTCTAACTAGGCTCACTTTCTGAGGAATATTGTAAGATTTCTTTATGTTTACTTTTTGCAGGAAGAAGTAAATGTCCTAAACACTGCTATGTTTACAGAACTGTACTCATACAAATGTATATTTCTCATCACAGCAGCATCACTGGATTCACACTCCTGTATCATGTGTACAGACAGATCCCACTTTGGAGTTTAGGGTGTTTGGGTTTTTCATTTGTGTATGCGTGTGGTTTTTTAATAGTGAGAGGCTGTGTCATCTTTTTCTAGTCAACTGTGTCAAATGAGTTGAGACCATTACTCTTGGAAGGCTGTTAGACTTCATGACTCACCCTGAATCCTCACTGCAAAGAGAGTGAGTTCTAATTTAAATGAAAGCAGGGCCGGGGTTACAACCTGTACATCTACTGTTACGAGTCTGTCAGGACTTAAATCACTTCCAGTGCAGGTAAGAGGTTATGAGATAGGTAAGCTGTGATGTAAAACCCAGGCAAACCTGCAATGCTGACACAATCTCAATGATTAAATGGTTTGGAAAACACATAAGGAAACCCTTTGAAATGTCTGGCTTCACGCTCAGAATTTGGATCAGAATTGTGTTGTTAGTCCAGCTCTGCCCTACTAACTATTCACATTATCTGATCTTGTCAGATTCGGGATGTTAACCTTATCTTTCATCCTTTACACCACATACAGATAGCAAGTTACCTATTCCCTGTCACTTAACAGCGTACACTCGGGTGTTTGTGCACAGCAAACAGATCGTGGAGATCACATTGTCTAATGAGAAGAGCCATTTGAATGAAACAAGTCATTTTGTCATCCATTCCTTTCAAACTGCATCACAGTTTAATCACACAGTGTTTTCATTACACTACACCTAACAGTTAATTGCTTAGTACTCTATCAACACTGATAGGTAGGGCAGAAGTACATGCAAAAAGTGGAATTCATCTTCAGCTCTTTTCCTCTAAAAACTTTTAAGGACTGCTTTACCAAAAAGCAATTTATTTCAACTTTATAAGGAACTTTCTTCAAGATCTTTAACTTCAGTGCTCCAGAATCCTTTTCTGTACTATGATCTGCCCAAACAGATTAGATGTGAGAATAGTCTCTAAAAATAATATAACCAATGATTTATTCTATTTTTTTTAAAGTTTAAATGTAATCACATGATAGTGGACAGGTTAGGTTCATACACCTCACCTGAAATATATTTTAATTTTTTTCCCAACAAGTTTGCTCCCTTCACATGGTTTCTCTTCCCCAGAGTGATACCACAAACAGCTTCGCTGTCCCTTTCTTGCTCTAACTTACTGGCATTTACTCTTCAATCAGCTCTTCCCATTAGCAGCAGAAGATTTCCACCTGGTTCTCTGTTTTCCTCCTTGCAATATCCTACACTTATTCTGGATGCTTCAGCTTACAGGGTAATGACCAATTTCTTTTGAGCTGTGTATTTCCCTGTTCACATTTTCATTTAATCTGCGGCCCTACTACAACACTACACTGCACGAAAATAGCTTTTCTTTACTATTTTATTGAACACTCTACTTTCTTTGAGGCATGTTGTTGTTTCTGCTTTTCTGCAGATGTCTTATTCAATACTGCCATCAGCTTTTTCCTGCATGTAGCACCCTACATTTTTTGGACTTGTTTTAAAATTCTCTCAAATCTGTGTTCCCTTCTTATTCTTCCCTTACTTCCACTTTATTTTTATATCACTGCATAATATCTTGTCGCTTTCTTCTGGAAAAAACCTGACAAAATGAGGTGTTTATCTATGTCTTCCCGTTGGTTTGACATTCTTTTCTCCATCACAAACAGCCTTCTACAAAAAACCCACAAGTTTCTCATCTACTTCCTATTCTGTTCTGCTTGTCCCATCAAATTTCCTTATATTTCTTGCACTGTTTTTATCTTCTGTTTTATTTCCCTTGACAATAAAAACATGATTAAGCCTTAAGCCTCTCAACCTTTAAAAAAAAAACAAACACTGCTTCTGCTCTTCTCTCCATTTTCTTTTATGCAGCATTCTAATTAAGGTTGTCTGGAGCTCTTTTCCTCTCAGTCTTGGCCCCCTTAAGCTTCTACACTCAGCTAAAACTACTGTTACTAACTTTTTAATCACACATTTTTAGTTGAAAGTCATTCTCATCTTACGTGAGCTATCAGATGCTTTTACCAGTCAGCCATGCTCTTTTTTTAAAAAAAATCTTGTCATTCCTTGTGTTTACTTATTCCATCCTATTATGGAATTTGGCTGCATCTGTCTTCCATTTGTCTTACTGTATCTTGTTCTTTAAAAGCACACACCATTTTATTTCATAATTAAGACTTCTATTTTTGTAATAATACAAATCATGAAATTTTAACTGAGCTTAGCTTTTTCTTAAATCATATTTTTTCATTCAAAGAAGCTAGTAAAGTTTAAGAAAAGAAATTTTAGAACATGTATAGAAAGGGCTTATAGAACTAAAATGTTTAAAATGAAACATGGCACTATCATTAATGAGTTTAAGACATTATCTAAAAGTGAAAAGCTAAGTAATGTTTCCAAGTAGTAAGCAGCGTATAGAGTACTGTAAATTAGGGCTAGCTATAGGGTAATGATCACACCTACCTGCAGGTAGTGTATTTTATCCAGTAATTACTACGTTATGTTATCTTATTATACTAGTGGTTTCATCATATAATCAAAATTGGTAGAACAAAAGTAAAACAAAAACCAGTAATTCATCCTACACTGTATTCCAAGTATGTTGTGATTTTCAGTAACGTAAAAAACCCCAAACATTTGCTTAATGTCAAAGTCCATTGGCAGAAATCCAAGGTTTTCAAAACTGCATGAAGTCTGTGGATAATTTTCACCAATACCTTTGAGAATTGTTCACTGAAATACAGCATATATCTTTGAAAAACTACCATGGAATAGCGCACAATCTGTATACAACAGAATCTCACTGTGTAAACAAAATGCTTCTAAAAGACTTCATGACATGAGAGGGATGAAATGGCTTGTGAAACATCAACTTCTGCTGTTGAGTAGATTAAGCTGCTTTAATGAGAACAACATGCTGAATTCTATGGTTTTCTGTGAAATAGCATTAGAGCAGAGTTGCAATTTGTAGCTAATCATAGGGGTTATCTTAAAATCTGATAGCATCGCATTCAAAGGAGGTAGGTATCTATCTCATTTTTAACAAATGCACATAAAACTTTTAGGTGACCCCAGTCTTCAAAACATTCTAGTTTACAATAAGATTTCAAAACTAATATTTTCTGAACCTACAACTGGAAATTTGATCTGGTTTTTAGAAGTTTTGATTGAAACCACCAATGTGACTACAAGATAACTGTTGCATATGACTATTTTTGCACGTGTTATTTGTGTTAGAACATTATTAAAATTAATATTGTTTACAGGAAGAACAAATACTGGACCATTATGGCATTGCATGTTCCAATTGTGCTGGTTTTTACTTGGACTTCTCCACATGCTTTGACCTTTAGTACAGTAAATTTTGTTCTTGAACGTTGAGAAAAAGTGTTCTGAGGTTGGTCCATAATAAATGAGAGTATAATATAGAAGTAAATTCAAGGCTTATCAGAGATTCTCTGCAGTGGGAATTAGCATATGAGACTTTTTATATAAAGTTAGAAAAGAAAAACAGCTATGCAATACATATTCATAAAGCTATATCCATAAAGCTCACTCTAAAGTGTAGGATTATTGCATTAAAGTAATTCAACTTTTCAATGAAAATGCCCTTAAACATCAAATAATAATTTCTGCAATCTTGATTATTATTGTCCATATATGATTCAGTAATATCTTACTTGGAGTCTAAGATTAAACTAATGAATCTGTAATCTCAAATATTCTGTTTTTCATGCAACCGCAGGTAGAAGATAGTCAATAATTTACTTTTTTTTAACCTTAGATAGAAACTAACCAATTATCTTCTTTTACAACTAATAGTGATTTAGAAATGAAAACAGAAAAGCCCTTCTCTCAGAAAAAAAGAATTAACTGTGACATAGAGGAGTAACAAGAACAGTGAAGAAAAAAGTATTTTATTACAAGTGGTCAGACTAAGCAGACTTTTTAATATTTTGTTCTTTCAAAAATTTATTACAGAATTATTTCACTGTTTCAAGATAATCTCTGCTATGGCAGGAATGTGCAGTAGGGAATCATATACAGGGGCTCTTGGGCTAGAAAGGGAGCTCAGGGCAGCAAGCCATGAGCTGGGGGGGGTGAAGTGACTCTCCCCACAACAAGGCACCTTCTGGTCCAACCCCTTCCCCAGCCTTAGGCAGAGGTTAGGGACAGTTGCAGGTTACAGGACAAAAGTTGTCTATGCGAGATGGGGTAGGGGGAGTACAGGCTTTGGGATACAATTCTACTGTTACTTCCTTAGATATAAACCAAACTTGTGCTTAATTAGCTTTTAAAAAATAGAGACTGTCTACATATATGAAAATATAGCATACAGAGCTACAAAACAAAAACAAAAAAAAAAGTGTCACACTTTGAGTAAACATGTAACTAAACACACATGATGACACTAGAGACCCCAAACGTATAAATGCAGATCACAAGTGGCCAATTACTATTCACTGAAGAAATGCGACCATGAAAGCTGAGTGGAACTGGTTTGGGGGCATAACGAAGAGCATGTATGCTTGTCAAACATGTTTTAAATATCTCATGGTGAAAAGAAGATTAAAAGGGTGTATTGAAAAAAAAAAAAGATGAAAAAAAAGACAGAGCAAGAACAGAAAGAAATGCCGGGCTCCAACGCTGTCTCTGCTGTTAAGGATGCCACATCTGCTTATCTGCAGTGATGGTATTTGATTTGCTGTTCAGCATCGCTACTGCAGATTCCGTAATCATTTGTAAAGTACTACCTTTCACTTTCGGTGTCGTTTTGTGCATGTGAAAATTTGAACTCCGGGCCAAAACACGTGGCTCAGTAATTTCAGACCATGCAGTGCTCTTCCTGGGGTCAGTGAGCTACATGGGAAATGGTTTTCATAAGCTGGTTGGTTGAAATGCAATTCCAGATCTTTCTGTCACACCGCAGCATAAAAATCCAAGCAGAGCTAGATCATCTGCCGATGTAAATTACTGTGTCTGAAGTCTTGTGTCAGCTCAGGATCTGCTACCAGAATTTTATGCAGAAATTTGCACATAGCCAGAAGGTTTGCTTTGCAGAAGCAGTTCAGGCTTTATGTTATACTGCTACTTGGAAGAATATGTAAATTGTAGAGGCACCAGACTTTTTTCTTCTTCCCTCCAGATGTACTATTTCAATTCTGATATTGCCAGTTTGTCTAAGCAAGGTTGGATTAGGTCAATACTTCATGCTATTCCTGAAGCATCCTAGTTTTCCTTAGAGTCTTTTCATTGAATAAATTGCACTTTAAGTCAATACTGAGCAAATCACTGTGTTCAGAGGCGCTATTGCAGACAATGTGTCAAACAAGTGCCTCTTTAATTTGAAACTTTTTATGGGTAAGAGTCAGCCAAAAAAATAAGCACTGGAAAAATGTGACCAGAAGAAAATTGTTCCTGAACTACGTAAATATACAAAAACCTCCTGTAATTTGGCATATATTCTAAATTCAGTACTTATCTACCAAAAAAACCTGTACAACTTAAAGTGTCCATTTTGGAGTGTTTAATAATTGTCACTGAAAAAGAAAAAATAGTAAGATTAAAGAAAATCAGTTCCACATTTTTTTGCTAATATTCTGTTTTCAAGTAATTTTTCTATTTTTATTCTTGTGCGTTTGACCTATTACTCTGATAATGACATGAGGAAATTGCTCTATCAATTCCTGCATTTAAAAAGTTATTATAAAATGGAAAATAGTTTCATATCTATTACGTAAGTCCACACGATAGTGCTGTTTCCTCATTAACATTGCCCAATACTCTGCTCATTATAAAACTTTTTAATACATGATTGCAGTTCTGGCAGACTTCTAACTCTTGCTCAAATCTCGCATGCTAGGTAACTGCTGGAAGCTTCTCATAAAAAATGTTTTGCAATTCTTGTACAATATTATAACAAAGACTACACTCAGTTGTTAATACTAGAAGTATGCACAAGAGGATGTTCTATTCTGAAGCCTGAAATGGAAGATCCATGGGTCTTGTCATTGTTTGTCAGGAAACAGGTTTAATGTTTCTCATTCAGACAAATTCTTGGTTGTTGAAATACATTTCAATTTGTTCAGTGCGATTAAATTTACCATAAGGGAAAAATTTAATATACAGCTGAGTCAGATATACCTGCAGTCAGCTGAGGCAGAAAATGGAGAAAAAAAGTAAATTAATGAAGTATTTCTCATGCTTTGAGGTATCTTATTACTCAAATGTACCATAAATAATTTTCTGAAACATAGAAATATTCATAAGAATAGGGACAAAGCTCAGTTTATTTTTGTCTTGTTCTTTTGTGTTCTGTTATCTGTACATTATTAAATCTATCAGCACTGTATTTTTATTTATACTCTTTATATAATGATATTGAAATGGTTGTATTTGATGAGTATGTGGAGTATCTTAAAATGTACTTGTATGCAGTAATATTCCCCTGTAGCCCCAGGAAGTTGTGAATATTCTCACAGCATAACACCTCAAAAAAGCAAGGGAACACAGGGGTAAGACAATTACAGTGGACACTGCTTTCTGAGATACAACTGCAGAATAACATATATTGTTTGGAATGTGACAAATGCTAGATACAAATAATGAACTTACTGCATGAACAATGGCACGAAAACCTGAGACATCTTCTGTTCGTTTTGTTGCATATCAGTTTCATACCATTATAACACCACTATTTGAGAGTCACCAACCCTTAAATAACCAAAAAGAGTTTTCACTCTAAGCTTGTGTTGTCAAAGTTTTATTTGGCTGCACAAAAAGATACTACTCAAATACAGTTTGCTTTAAATTATAAAAAAACAAACAAACAAACAAAAAAAAAAACCCACCACAACCTACTCTGCAAAATATAGAAGTTGTATAGACAGCAATAAAATCAAATAGTTTCATTCAACATGAAAGCACACACAAAGTATGACTGTTAATTAATAACACTGTCACGTATCTTCTCCAGATGGAATGGGAGACGGGAGGTAAAAAAGGCAAAATGCTACAAAAAAATTCAGACAGGGCAGAATTTAAATGAGTTTTCTAGAATGATAAAGGGTACTTCTGAAGTAACAGTTACACAAAATAATATCTATAATGCGCCCCTCTCCGCAGATATATGTCTAGAGTACTAATTTTTTTTCTGAAATAGAAACCTTGATAATATTTTAAACCAGCTTAGTTATGTAGCAAATCCTAAACTGAATATTCAAGATCTTTAGCAGAATTTGAGCACTGAACTTGACTCATAACCATCAAGCAGGTTCACCATTTGCACAATAAGCACTGTTGGGTTGGAATTTGAAAATTAAGGACACCATGCAGTTTCTACTATCCCCAACATAAAGCAGCATTATCAAGTCACTTGTTAGCTGGTAGGCCAAGGAGAAATTAAGACTGATAGGCTTACGGTCATACTGATAAGAAGCCTACTCTTTGGTGCAGGTCAGAGGTAGGTCAGCTCTGACCAGTACGGAAGTATGAAAAACCTGTTTTCTTGCATTTGTCATTGCCCATGCCACTAGGCTAAAAGATCACACAGTAAGAGTTAATACATACCGTTTGAAGGAACAAAAGCAGTAGTAATTCCAATCAAGGGATGAAAACAAAGAGAACAGCTCTTGGAAGAATCTATAAACCAATTTCCAAACTGTGATGCTTCACAATGGTTATGATGAGGAGGAATCTAATTTTTAAAACAAAGGTATGTGTTCCTCTGAAAGCTGTGATGAGCAAGAGGTCACTAGAGATTTAAAGATCAGATGCTTTCCCCTTGGAAAGTCTCAAGGTTGAGAAAATTCAAGAATGACCTTATTGCAGAAATATGAGACTGACAGCTGCAGCAGTATTAAGCTTAAAGTCAGTGCTGGAGGTGGCTAAGAAATGGCAGAAAGATTCCTTGGCAATACTACAAGACATATGTCAGGGCACACTTCTGAAATGACTAAGTAGCTATTTTAACATACTTTGGTTGGTTCCACTAGTGATGTTGTCACCCATGTCATATTTTAGTACATCAAACACTATGTTATATAAAACACATTTCTAATTCAGTAACAGGCCTTCAAGTCAACTACTGTGCAAGGATTCATGTTTAAATCAAATCTGGCCCATCCTGACAGATATCATTATAACATAGTTCTGTCAGTCTGTAATAGAATATATAGAAAAGTTTTCTCTCAGCTTACGTAGTGCAGCAAAGTTGATGTACAAAGAAATTACACTGTATATTGTGGCAGGATTGTGAAGTTATGAAGTAAATAATTTTAAACAATTATTTTCCTCTGAGAAGACAGGAGGGCCAAGGAGGAAGACTTTTGAAAAGATCATATTAAATATTTCCTCCGGTCTCAATGACTCAGAACTGGTTTCTTAAGTATTTCATAAAAGTTGTCTCTAGGAAACTCCTCTGTCAGAAGTTTATTCACTTTACACAGCTAAACACTGAACGCTTTCCAAACTGTAGCATTTCTTTTAAATAGTTTCACTAGGCTGCTTTATCAATAACCCCTTCAGGATGCGAGGGATTCTGTGAAATGATCAAAGTGTAGTGCCAGTGCCTTTACTACCTAATGACTCTTGTTTCTATTTTTAACAAACCCTTTGTACCTTCTTCCTAAAATAGCAGTAGGACTCTTCATAAATGCAGTATTAAATCTCTGTAATGGCATAAGTGCTTTTTCTTACTGTATTCAGTTGCCTGTTGTCATGCAAAAGAGACTAAATAGTAAACCAAAAGACACCCTGTAGGGTATACAACTCTTTCCTCCCTGGGGAGAAAAAAGAAAGTTCAAATAATATACAGCATAGGTGAAGGAGTCTCATTAAAAGCATTTACCCCCTAATGCCCTGACAGGTAGAACTGCCTAAGCGTCAAGGAGAAAAGACTATTTAGACTGTAGCCAATAGAACACTGCTAAAATTATATTAAATTCAGGAAACAGGAGCAAGAGACAAACAGTAAAAGAGGATGAAAAATGCAGTTTATAGAAAATGAGATTACAACTTTGTTTCCCTTCAGTCTTTACTAATCTCCTATAATGTTTTGTACAACCTTTTTCATATGAGGTCTTATGACTTAACATGGAGAAACAGGGGAAAACTGTGGCTGAAGAGCTCTGTGACAGAGCCTAGAGATAGGTGGTTCAAGTGCAAACTCTAGATTCAGCATTCAGTAGGCTTATAGAAACTGCCACTTGTTTTGGCACATTAAAAAAGAAGTAGACTATGCAGTTATCAAATAATGTAAGTAACAGTTATCATCTGTGTCTCAATAGGTAAAGGCTAGTTTCTACTGTAGATCACAAAAGCTTAATCCATTAACAGACAAATAAATGCGCTATTTCTCATCCTTTTCTGCTGTTTTTAAACAGTTCAGGTATATAAGATGTTCTGCGAAAAGTACGTAATATGTTTCTTGACATCTGTATCAAATAATTCCACTTATGTAATTACACTTTTATGAAAAACAATAAATAGGGTAATGGATTAAAAAAAAAAAAAAAAAAAAAGAGGGGAAGAGTTACAACTTGGGGGGAAAAAAAATACAAAACACAAACGTAAAGACCAAACCAAACACCATTCTAGAGAATAATTTTATGGGAATTTTTGTGGGGAACATCTTAAAATCTGGTCAGACAGAACGTATTGTGATTCAGAAAGTGTTGTAACTTGTACAAGCACTGATCAGTTGTTCTTGTGGTTTCTGTTAAAGAATTTGAAGCACCACCAGAAGGAAACAGAAATCTGTTTTTACTTCTTTCCTTTTTTTGCAAAGAGAGAGAAAACAGAAGTTAAAGGAAAGTATTCAAGTGGAGAAAGAATAAGCACTTAGATTCTAAGAACAAAAGTGAAGCAAAATATAGTATGTCTCAAAAATATCTCTCACTGACATGTCTATGTAATACAATAAAATTATCCCATTCCTCCTATTCTATTTGAACTAGAATAAAAACAAAGCAGGAGATGTAGAAAAACAAACTGAAAAAAGAACAGTTAGGCTTAACAGGGAATATCAAATTTGCATGCAAGATGGGTGCCCTGTTAATAGCAAGTATTTGCATTCCAACAAATCAGTGTGCAGAAGTGGTAAACAAGACATGGAAGTTGGTTTGTCACCATTTTGATTTTTATAAGATAAATGCAGTCAAGTGATAATGTGGTTAGTTAAAATGCTAGAGGCATGAGAAACTGAACTACCAACAATGCATGAAAACGCTTCCTTTTTCCGTGCGGGATGTGCTATCTGGATACTTTTTTAACACAGGCTGTATACTTGCAGCATTTCTTTGCACTTCTCCGAGTTGTTAGAATTCTCTGGATACTAGATCATCTGCTAAGCTGTGTATAAAAGGAAAACATCTATAGATACATTCCACAGGAGCTTTGGCAATAAATTGGTAAAAATGAGTTCTTAATGGTAGGTTATTTTGTGGGATGGAAACTTGCTATATCGTGACCTTGCTGCCAGTAGATACACTGTTCATGCCTGGATGGAGTTTCTGACAAAATCAGCATGTAATCATGAGCATTTTATCAAAAGTTCAGAGAGAGAAGATACAGTCACTATGAGTTTGACAGGGTCACTTTGAAAATGCATTCAGCGTGCACTCTTGCATACCTGCTGTAGCAATGCAGTTCAATCAAAGGCATTTCGAAAAATGACTCCGTCACTAGATGCTTCATCTGTGGTAATATCTTTGGATCCCATTTCCTTGGAAAGTTAACAAGGCATATTCTAAGGATAGATGCCTTTGGCTAAGGTATATCCAATATTGTATATATAATTTTTCATGAAGATGAGTAAGTAATTTCAAAATTAACATGTAAGTATGCATTTCTTCACTATTGAGGGCCACTGTTAAATATGATCCTTAACACAGAATATACTGAAAAGCTATATGAGAGAGAAAGGATCTAAGGCTGAATTTTGTAAAAAGCATTCTACATATTTTGGTTATTTTTGGTAACTTGTCATGTTCTTCAGCTGATCACATATAAGACAAATAGATACTAACGAACAAACGTAAGACTGAAAGCTAAACGAAATTGGGTTCTAATACTGTCAAATTGCCGGTCTGCCTTCTCATGAACTAAGTGAAAAAAGCAGCAGTGTCTTGCCAAAAGCATCCAGCCTGGGATCCACCTTTTCCGGTGTTCCCTGTGAGGCACTCAGCAACGAGTGGAGTTGTAGCCTAGTGATAAGTACCGCGAAGGCTCTTCCTCTTCCAAAAGTGAATTGATAATTATGCTCCTCTTCCTGGAAATGCACACTATTATACACACCGATAGCTAAACTGTGATAGTGAGCCAAAAGTTACAGGTGCCTCAGGGCAGTCTCTTCCCCCACTTAATTCATGGTTAACACAGAGGAGTCAAGATTAAGAATAAAAACCCAGAGAAAAGTTGAACTGCAGCTCTTTTTTTTCTGGGTTTGTATGGTCTCTGCTCAGGGCCTGAAGCTGATGGAGTGAAGGAATTGCCAAAACCCACCAGCCCAGCATCAGATTTTTCAGAGCAAGTGCACATTTTCCATACAGACAAGTTGTGCATGCAAAGTAAACCTGATGTTGGACACATCAGATTTATTGTGTGTGCACAGAATGTTTGCATGTCACATACACCACAAATCTAACTGGGACATACAGACACCCAAACAGCGCTATGCCAAAACTGTGATGACAGCTACAAATTTGTATGCAGAAAATGTTTTAGAGTTGTGCTGTAGTGACAGAACTGGAGACCAATACATATTTTAAGAGCTTTTTCTCACAGAGTCAGAGAAAACAATGTTGCAAAGTTCTCACCCAGCAAACGTAGAGTCTAAAGCATGAGTCAAGGGGAAGTAACTGGGTGTAGGCCCAAAGTGTAGGTACTCTTGAGAGTGGCTTACTGATGTCCTTTATCTCATTACTATTCTGTGATCCTAACAGGCATGAGTACTGAAGAGTAAGAAAATCTTTCATATAGCTTGGTTTGGCTAAATAATAACTTTCTTGACAGAAATGTGTGATTATTTAGTTTTTTAAGTTATACTATAATATAAATAAACCCTGAGGCAGGAGTCATCCTTCAATATTAGGATGCACGACCGAAAGCAAGCAATATGCACTAATGGCTTCCTTGCACACCACTCTCCCAGTATATGAAAACTCATCTACATATCTGTCATTGGATATGTGATAATAGCTACAAATCTAACATTAAAATTTCATTCTCCCTCTCCTCCAAGATGACATGGCTGTGGATAAAAACTAGTCAGAGTTGTAGAAAATTCTTTTTACAATTTCATTTACGCTTACGCGCTAACAAGCTAGCACCGCTTTCAACAGCTCTACTCTCACATCATTGTACTATAGTTTATGACCAGCATGTTAAACTTCTCCAATACTGGAGGAAATATTGCAAATATAATACTAGAACCACAGAAACATATAAGTTGGAAAGAACCTCTGGAGGTCATCTAGAGTGAAAATTGAAATGCCACTGGAAAAGCAGCGTAACAGTGTTCGTAAGTAAAGATTTTATTCTTGATCTTTATTTGTATAGGAAATCCAAGACAAATCTTGTTCTTCTTCCCAGCAGAATGAGAAAAGTAATAAGTACTTTTGTATGCCACAGGAAAGGCTGTCTTTACTACAACCTGGAAAGGGCAAGCTATGTGAAGTGCTTTGTGGAGAAGCCAAAGTAGTGGATGTCCAGCAATATCACTATTGAAACCAATGTCTATAGGAGCGATACAGGTCACTCCTTGCTCTTAGCTGCTCTGCTGTACCTGTAAGATAGAATCTTAGAAAGAATCTAATTCTTAGAATAGAAATTATATTTTCCTGGAGAAAGGCTTTGAGAGCAGTGAAACTTTAATAAAATGTCATAGCCAGTAATGTTATTTATGAAAGGGTACTCCTAGTGAACATAGACCAATCATACAGGTGCCGATGAATGCTGGAATTGCATGCTTCGAGAAGAAGCATGATAAATATGTTTATATTTCTACTACTTCCCTGTATGTGGTCAAAATCATTTAAAAAGTGCTTTCATTTCTGCAGCAGAAATTGAATAAATATTTCACTCTAGTGATTGGTCATGTTCTTCATGTTAATGATTTTGGGTGGTCACTTCTAAAGCAAAACCAAATTTTTAAGTGCTTCTATACTGGGCAGACACTGTGTGTTTTTTAATCTTATTGAGTTTAATTAGTTTAGGTTAAAGGTCATAAAATGCCAGATTTAAAGTAAATATAATATAATTGCTTTTAGAGTGGATTCTTCATAAGAATTGCACATTGCAGTTTCTACCCACAGTCTTATTTACAAATTATTAATTCAGTACTAGCATTGCAGCATATACCATTCCCATTGCTTGAACTTAATTAAGAATGCATCCCTGCTAATTGATTATGGTAGTGCTTTCATAGAGATTACTCCCTAATGGCGATCTCAGGATATTTTCTGCTAATTAATTAGCAAATTTCTTTCCTACATTGTCACTAAAAGTAAAAACAATCTGAACTTCACCTTTGTACTATAACATCTATAAGCATTCTCGTAAAAGTTTCAGAGAAATTGCATGCCCTCACTTATGTTTTTTACTATTTCTTTTTCAAAATCAGATTAGCCATATTTTTTCCTCTTTTTTTTTTTTCCCCCCAATAAATTAACTGAATTACAAAACCTAGTTCACAAAGTGTATTTGTAAGAATGTTTTCATGCTCTGTGGAAAAAAGGACCAGACTTGATCAAGGCTAACTTACACTTGATTCACAGCCACCATCAGGAAATAAAAATGACTGCATTCAATACTGCAGTAATTTTTTCTCAAGTGAGAAAAATTCCCAGGACAAAAAGGAGGTGGCTTAGCTCTGTGCAGAGGGACAAATCAATAAGGTACAAAATGGCTGAATTTGTGTCAAATACCAAGATTAAAGGATTATTTCCCAAAAGTTCAAATCCGACGTACAATGTCTGAATCGCTCTCTAATGAGCACCTAATCCAAATAAGGGAGTGTTCAGGTTAGTTGCTGTGTTATATTCTCTGATGTTTGTGTGTCATAAAATTCAATGACACTTTCACCTTGTTTATACTTGCAGATTTAGGAAGGTATCATGAAAGTTATTGCAGCATTGTTAGCAGCACCATTCATCCTGTCAAGACCTAGTGTATAATGAAATAAGGACTACAGTAATAAACAAACGTTTTAGGGCATATTCATGGTTGCATAACTATATATTTCTCATTACTTTGGTTTGGTACCTCTCTACTTCTGATATAAAAACTAACAAAAGTGGACTCAGCCCCCTGCATCCAGCAACATAGGCGATTAAGAGCCCAAACTTGAATTCGATGTGAATTTTTCAAGATTTCACAGCTTCAAATTTGAGACAAATGAAAAGTGGCCTAACAACTGACAAACTCCTTCAAAATAAAGACATAGTCAGTGCATGCTGTGCAATAAAATGTGTTTGAGAGAGCTCAATTTAGTCCTGTTTCTCAGGCAAACTGTTGCTTTCCTCATAGCAGCTCTGTAAGAAAGGTGATCTCACATTGCCAAAATACTGGCAGGTGACAGAGGGTATTAATAAGTAAACTCTGATGAATCTCACTGCTAGGCTGATTTAAGTTCAGTTTTCAGACTTTGCACTGAAGTACTGAAGATGCACGCAGACGTTTCCTTTTGTCGACTGCTGTGGGTGTGAGAATCTATGGAGCCACCAGCTGTTCTCACCGTTCTTCCGCCGACTCCTTTGTGTGTGATAACTTCCAGGAGAAGCATTGGAGGAGCAGCTGGTAACTCCTTAGATTATCACGGGAAGACCTGCCAGAACTTCTCTTTCAACAGCCTCCTTAATGCTCAGGTTTTGTGCAACCGCCCATGTGCTGGCTCTGGTGATTCCTTCTAACAGAAGTTTGAATATCTCCACATATATAATTATGAAGATTGTCAATAGTTGTGACGCAAATTAAAAAAGTCTATGTGAAGAAAGCCATTAGAATAAGTTATACAGTAAAGAACCCTTACTTTTCCTTGAAATTTCCAGGAAATGGAGCTATAGTTCTACCTGTCCATTTCTTCAGATATATTTATCTATGGGCTTGCTAGTATTTCACATATAAATCGGGCAATTTGCTACATGCCATAAAAGCACATAAAAGTTTTGCATTTTACAGTGGCCCTTTCGATCAATCATCTAATGGTAATCACAAGGCGTATGGAGGGAAGAAATCCACTCAAGAAACAGAAGGGAAAAAACATATCCATATACAGATATAATGATTACGATTTTTCCTTATGTGTCAATAAATTGCAATCTGTAAGCTGCAAAATGGAAGTGTAAGTGTACTTTTTCCTGAATTCCTCTGAAAGGTGTCACAGGAACAACTTTTTTATAAGAGTTCACAAAAAAGATCATATTTTTCATAGATACTTAGGTGGTCATACTATGAAAAAAAATGAAAGCAAGTATTTGGCATTCAGCAAATATCTCTTTTCTTTGGTAATTTTGTTCAGAACAGACTGTGTCTTCCTGTAAGCACACTGACTTTCTCATTTGATTTTTTTCCCCCTCTCTTGCATTTATCTTTGACATTTAATTTCCAGATGGGTGCTTAGTATGACTGATGCTTTTTTTTTTGTGTGTGTGTATGTAATCCAATCCTAAATTCATTTTCAAGGCTGCAGAAAGTTGATGGCTGCCAGTTAGGTACCAGTATTTTTGTATAGCTATATGTGAAATACTAATTTGACTGATTAATTATTGAATACAGATTAACATACCACGAATTACACAATCTCCATATATCTCTGTGTGTCATCATTTCTATCTTATCTGATATATTTTGATCTGTTCTTCATTGACATCACTGTCACCATAGTTACCACCAAGACAAGTTAAAAAAACGTCTCAGTAAAAACAAAGGAGAAAATATCACTACTGTAAGGTCTAAGAAGGCAAAAGATTGTCTAATAGTTAAAAACTGTAGGCAGTATTCAATTTTTTATGCATTGTGAGGTTGTTACAGACATGTCCTATTGTTGATGGACAGGAGATTTGCATAAGTGTTTGCAATTTCAGTATTGAGAGTAGCCATTACCACAGGCTAGTAATTATTTTTATTTGGCAAAAAAAAAAAAAAAAAAAAATAAAGAGAAGAAAATCTTTCAAGGGATTTTTAACGTGAGGGGCTTTTTCTGTTTGTTTTTTAAAGAACAGTCACTTAAACAGCTGAAAATGAGGAAAGCAGTTTGGCAACTGAGTAGGCAGAGTAAAGTTCTAAGGAAGTGCTGTTTGCAGAAGTTCATTTCAATAAGATGATTAAGTTTAACATTGTAGAAAACATAAATGTAATTTGCAACGGGCCAAACCTAGTCTGTGCATAGAAATAGTTTTGCATGGCTTGTAGGAGCATTACGGACATGGCATGACAGAGACAAACAGACAGCATATATGTACATACATCCTTTGGTTCCACCATTTACATTTGCCTCTATATTTCCCAAAATGAATCTTGTACTATAATATTGTAATTTGGAAGGCTCACTGATTCTGTGTGTATATATATAAAAATAGATATTAGATATTGCATTTAAGATAGTAAATAATGGAGTGGCTGTACTCTTTTGGATAATGTTATGCAGCATTGATGTCAAATTATCAAAGTTAGTTCACTTTTATAGATAATTTAGTAGTCCCTCTCCAGTCTAGATGAATGAAAAATTAACTATGACATTTTATATTTCCTAAAGTATCTGACCTGAACTTTTTTTTTTTTTAATGCCTGCTGTATATTTTATATTGATTGGTCCCACTTAACCCTGTATTTTGATGGGCTAGTACTTCCTTTGAAATTGCTATGAATGTCTTGGTATATATTGAATTCAGCAGTTAAAATGCAAAAGGAAAAAAATTTTTTTTAAACAATAAGGTCTTTTTTTTAGAAATGGATGACTTTACTATGTAAGATTCTGGACTCTTGGTATCAGATTAAGAGTATTCACACTCCAAGTGGATGTGGACACAGAATGGATACATACGTACATTCAAGTTCAGACACTGACATGTGAAAATAGGCATAAAAGTGATAAATGCTGTAGACTCCATAAATCTGACACTTGGAGATTTAAAGAAGCATCTCTAGTTGTTTTATTTTTGTTCTTCTACCTTCCTCTTCTAATGCAAGATGCGTCTGTGGGATTTTGTTATCACAATACAATATCTTATTATAACTGAATAAATTAGTGCTAACAAAGAGCTACAAGTTCTTATAATATCAATAAGTGGAAGCTATATCAGCATTGTCCTTTTTAAAGAGGTTAATGTCACTAGATTTAAAAAAACAGTTACAGAAAGATTTGTTACAGGCTTTTACGTTAGAAGTTTGTGTAAAGTTTAAAATTTAGAGGATAATCAGACTTTTTGACAATTTTAATTTAATCCTAAAGGATCTCCCAAGAATATACATAACCACCAAAGGCATATTTTTCATGTGCTGGAAAGCTTCTACTTTAAGGTCTTCTCTTCTGCCTCCAGCAATTGTTTGCTTATGGCCAAAAAGCATCAGACATACCATGTATAGCAGGAAAATCAGATATAAGTAACATGCATATATAACTGTTGATATAGCTGGAGTACTTGAAGGTTACCTAGCTACACAGTCACACATTAGAAATGCTAAACTTAAATTTTTTAATTATAGTTTACATTGATCTTCTGTAGTTTAACTAGAAAATGTGTGCTCTCAAATTCTGTTCCCAAATTTCAATGGGGAAAAAAACTACTTGTAATTTTAATATTCATGTGTGACTTCTTTTTTCCTGTCTTAAAGTGAATATGAACTAGAAAACAAGTTTTACTGATTGACTGGTTGATAGGTACTTGGAGAAACTGTATAATGGTTATCACTGAGATCTATAAATGAAAATATCTGGAGTGCACTAAGAATATGATAAAGCATTGTAATACAGAAAATTAAAAGATTTTTAATAGTTTATGTAATCATAATTTCTTACATAATTTCTCCTGTTTATTAAGCCACTAGTTAGACTGGTATAAACCAATATTATGCCTTTTTTTTTTTTTTCAGTCATTTTGGACATCCAGTGATTAAGGAACAAAGTTCAAAGTGTAACATGTAGTAGTCTATTTTTTGATTTATGTAATGGTTGTATGTAATGCAAGGACAATCAAAGCTTCATTGTGTTTGGAGGTGTATGTCCATAGCAAACCAGCAATGCTGCAGTAAATAACCAGCAGTCATCACTATTGCTTCACCTTGTCAAATACCTTCTTTGGAAAGAGATCTGACAATAAAAGGGTGATATAATAATAGCTTCCACAATGATTTGTTCTTTGTCATACACTTACAATGTGAAAAACGTTTTGTTGACTTCCTTTTAAAATGCATAACCCAATATTAATAGCTCTAGAAGTTAGAGCTCGTATGTCAGGTTTCAGCATTGCATGATTATTTTTATGACTAAGTCACAAACCCCATATGACTGGAGCTAAAAATGCTGATAATTGTCTAAATCTACTGTCATTGTGGGGCTTCAGAGATCAGTGAGGTTTTTCAAGACTGCAAAACTGTCACCATCTCTGACCTACAGTCATGGTGAGAGTGCAGGAGTCAGTAACTCGCTCAATTATGAGGCTTAGAAATGGCAATGCATACAGTACTTCCAGGGCAGGGAAAACTATAGACACATTTAGTAAAAAATATGATTATTTCTTCTACTTTGAAAACTCTGTGATAGTTTTACAAATTGTTACTGGGCAAAAAGAATTCAGCAACAGCCAATTTGCTGTTAACACAATTACAACTCAAATGGCTGACTAGAATTTTGTTGTGTGACAGGAATCTGATATCCTGCCACAGTGTATTATGCATGGGAATTTCTAACCACAACCCATTAGGAAAAGCCACAGTACTGCTCTTTTGAGTTCCTAGCTGCAATTAGGCAGCAGCGGGACACTGATGTGAAGCCTTCATGAATAGAAACCAGCATGCCCCTGGGCAAAAGAAGCGTGTGAAGTGAAGGAATAGCTCAGCAGCAGCAAGGGACAAACTTATATTTTGAGCAACACTGTATATTGCATGAGAAATGCTTTTTAATGTGAACAGGCATCTACGTTCACCTGGGTATTATAGGAGATAACTCCCTGACAACATCAGCACTACCATTCATGACTTGAGCAAGTAGCAAGGATGGCTCTTAAACATCGTGTCAAATGTGTCTGTTTATGGAAGTTTTTCCACAAGTTAACCTCATAAATAGAGCTAGTAACACAGCTGAATCTTATTATATAGTAAATTCATTCAGGGACCTCTTCAGGTTGCTTCCAATACTGAGGAAGAAGTAAGAAAAACCTGCTTTAGAAAGGTAACAGGTGATTCAGTTTGCAAAATTTGCCCACTAAGTTTCCTGTTTTGTTACCTAAGGACTTTGATTTGTGGTAATTTCTTTCCTTGAAGATTGAGAGAGATTAGGTTGTACAGCCACAATTGGGCAGATAAAAATAAACTATCAAGAACTGTCAACATATGAAAGTACTTAACTAAGATAAATCAATGAAGGACCTTAGTAAATGTCAAAAGATGCCGAGCTTGAAACAACTAAATTATCAGGTTACAGAGACAAGGTCTCTGTCAGCAGGGTGAGGAAAATAAGAATGAGAGAGGAGGCTGTATATTCATGCACTCACAATTTTTGCTGTAATTTAAGAGTTCCTAACTCTGTTGTTTGTTTGGGTTTTTAAATAAATACTGTTCTGTGCAGTCCCAAACATCAACTGGTTGCAGAGATGACAGAAGGCTAAAGCCTCTGAAATGATGTTTCATCAAAAAATTATATAGAACAATATTTACTAGGGATTGAGTGTCAAAGTACAGAGTCACAAGGGAACTACCTCACCGTCTTTGTGAGCAAAACAGTAAGTACGCAGAGTTCACAGAAGCTGGAACCAAGGTTACCTTGAGGATACTAGAAAGATCTGAAGCTGAACTGATGTTCGTACAGCATGTTAAGAACACCTCGTGTGAGAGAAGTACTAATACGTCATCAAAAGGTGGTGTTGCTGATAACATGATATCACCTGTTTAGATGAGTAGTTCTGATTGTCAGAACAGCTAAGTAAACAAATCCCAGTAATGTGGCATATTTGTCCATTATCTGCATATGTGCTATACTTACTTATCATCTAACCCTAGCAGAAATGTCTAGCAGCATTCAAGACAACATGCATATACTGGTAGATCTGCACTCATAAAGGACAGATACCCCAAAGTCAACAGTTTTACCATAGCCCCTAACTGCTGATTGAAGTTAGACTTGAAAGGCTCTTGATTTTAAAAAATAAATGTTAATGAGTTTTAAATCAGAACTATTTTGATCACTACAGGTATTTTTAAAACTGAAACACTTCAGAGGTCAAAATTCACAATCAAGATCCAAACATAATTATGTACTGAAAAAAAGTGAACAGAAGAACTCCGTAAACAAAAAATCAAATGCAACAACACAAAAGCTTCCAAAGATACGAGAGAAGACATCTCAGAATAGGGCCTTGAGAGTGGGAAAAAGGCTTACTTACAGAATTCTATTTGGAAAATTATCTTCCCCAATCATAAATAAAATTTTGGCATTATCAAATGAGTACAAATTTTGTCCTTGACACGTCGAGTCTGGATTTTATCTAAAAAAGTCCACATATGCAATTCATTTGAGCTAAAAAAGAAGTCATTTGACCAGTTCTAGTTACTTAAATAAAGTTTATTCTATCAATTAAGGACAAGATAAGGTAGTCCAGTCAGAATTTGTGAATCTTGTATGTACCTGCCACAATGCACTGTTGCTGCCAACATTTAGCTTTCTATGTGTCAGCTCATAAATCTACTTTAGAACGGCTCAGAGCCTAACAGAGTCCTTTCACTCTCATAACATGTCTTAAAAAGATAAATAAACTAACATTTATACAGTGTTCCTCTTCCAGTGAGCCAGGATGGGTCAACATACAGATGAGCTGCTCTACTGCACCGTGAGGTTTAACAAAGAGCTGTATGCAGGCAGATTTGAGACAAAATTCTTTTGGGCGATGGTGTGTTTAACCAGATTGACACTAAGCCATCTTCTGCATTTCCACTCAGATGCACAAACCTTCAGCTAAACATGTACGTTTGTGCTTTTACAATATTAAAAGGTAATTGAAACTGCCAAAAAAGGGAGCAATATTACTCTAGAGAAGTAGAAGTTACATAAAATGCGAGAAAAGAGACACACGAAGCCTGTTCTTCCATTCTGAAATCTTAGATTTATATTCACTCTAAACTAATGATGATTTAAGGCTTCTCCTATGTCAGAAATGGCCAGTGAAGTTACAAAAGGAGGCATATCCCAAGTCTCAGGTTCCTGAAGAGATACTAACTAATTTGAAAGAAAGTTCAAATGGTTAGCTCTATCAGAAGCATTCAGTATGCAGAAAGCATTTATTATGAAAATATTTTTAAAATCCATCGTTCTCAAAAATGCTTTTTTTCTGTCAACATAGCAAAAATTGAAAGTATGTAAAAAGCCTCATTATCCCGTAAACGCAGATCTGAAAGCCTTGTCAGGCTGCCTATTGAATTAGCAAATACAAAAGTTGAGCACTCTGATTGATGCTGCCCTGTCAAAGCAGCAGCCAAGAGGATTTAGGTAGCTTTATTAAAGCTGGGTTGTACGGCAAGACTAAGTATTAATTCTTAATATGGTTGAACACAAGGTTGGAGCATGTCTGCTGAGACTGCTTTTTCCTTCCGTTAGATTACCAGATTCAAGCTTACTGTCAAAATGCAGAACAGAGGTTTATATGTAAAGTACTAACTATATAAAAAAAAAAAAAAAAAAAAAAAAAAAAGCTTTCTGTTTTAACCATATGACAGTTTTAAGAAAAGGACCCAAAACCCACCCCCAAACTAAAAGAAATTGAATGTGTGAAGCAAAATTTAAAAGATGTAAGAAAATGTCTTAGATACTATCTTCAACTTTGTGGGGGGACATTTCCATCTTCAAGAACAGACATTGCGAAGATCGGGATCCATTCTAATTGCTAACAAAACAAGGAAAGGAGCAGACGTGGCTGCAGTATCTTGGGTTTATCCCAAAGCTTCAGAGAACTGTACCCACTACAGGTGCTCCATCAGCAAGGTGGGGTTAGGGTTAAGGCAGCCTCTGCAGTCCCACACACCGCCATTTACAGGAAGAAAACATCTAGGACTTGGTACAGGGTTTTTTTCCTTGGATGGCAAGACTGAGTTTCTCTTACATTTGGAAGGCTTAAAGTATTGCTTGTATTATTATGTTGGCTTCATTTGTCTACTGCACATTCTGATTAAAGGGGAAGTGTACATTGTTACAGACTTATTTCCTGTAGAAATAAGGAAGCACTATAGTTGTTCATTGTTAACTGTTACAGATAGGGCAAAAATTGAATAGGATAGAAACAGAGTTTACCGTTTTGAACACACTTCTCAGGCGAGTCTCCTCATACCTTTAACATGCGTTAAACAGGAAACGCTTATAACTAGAGGGCTCATACTTGAAATGCTGCTTTTATTGCATATATATTTTTGTGCATCCAGAAGATGGTAGAAAACAAGAACAATGCTCAAGTACAAACTTACTGCTCATCACCAGGGCTGTGAACTATTAAATTGTCTGGAAAGATATATCTCTATGATATGTATCTGACTGCATGGACTGTCATTTTCCTACCCAGAGATTAGGATACCGTGTTTCTATCCCTTGTACACTTGACACTAAGTGCACTGTGTTGCTCTGCCCCAGACAGGGGATTCCGAGTGGAGCTACAGTCCATTGTGGAGAAAGGTTAATTTGACTAGTTTTAAACCACATTTAAATTTTCAGAATAAGCTTTCAACTAGTTTAGTGTTTTTCATCAAAATTTGAGAGTCTTATTTGTCTGGGGTTTTCCCCCCTTTCTCTTTTTTTGAAGCTGCTAGTTTGAACAAAATAAGACTGTGCAAGCTTTGCACCTGTTAAGTTTTTCTGCCAGGGATTTTGTGATCGTTTTCCCATCATGCACAAGCCTGACTTATTTTGCAAAGTGTTGTATTTGCTTGCATTTTATTTTGCAATGTTCTTCTTAAAAAGTGGGGGTATAGGCTGCTGTTCGGTTTTGCCTGCAGGCTGCAAACTGGGTCACCTAGTGAGAAGGGTAGAGAGCAGTAATTCTTCCAAATCTCTTAATTTAAGAGAGCAACTATTTCAACTCTCAAGTTGCTTTGGCATAAGGTAAGAAAGGGAGTAAGGACTGAGAATGAGAGACAGCCAGCAAGGAGCTGACATGCAGACAGATGTGGAGGCCTGAGAGGCAGCAGACAGAAACATCTTTGGGACTTGGAGCAGAAGGAATAGAGCTTGTAACAATGTCAGAGTTGCTAGACTGAGAGCAAGGCTGAAAGAAAGGCCCTTTCAATATCCTGTAAAGACACTCTGACGAAGAGGGTGACCTGTTTATAAATCTTCTGGGTTTATTGTCTCATCCTGATTTTGAACTATTGAATAAGTTAATAGCTCCAGGTGTGTTCTAACCAAACTTGGCTTTTGCATTTGCAAGCCCTTTTGTCCATGGTCCTCATTATAAACAGAAAATCTACACAGATCCAGGTTCTCAAAGCCTGACTGAATTAGAGTCTTGCATCATCTCAAGCTTAAAACATTGAAATAAGCACAGTATTATTGAGAAATGATTGCAGCGCACTGGCGGCACTCCTGGGAGTAATGAAACAGCACTTTCTTACCACTTTTAGCATTTTAAATAGGTTTCCCTACTCGAGTTTGCAGCTTGAAAAACAAGAAAAAATTCTCATAGATGCTGATGAAACTTTGCTAGAGATTTTGGGAGTTTGTTCTAAACTAATTAAATGCCTATCCGTTTCTGGGAGTTGCATGCACTTTTGGGCAAATCTGAATGATTATCAAAAAAGGTCACAAAATACAGGGACAGTCAGGATCTAGAATAACTTTATACAGATTTTAAAAAATCACTCCATTTGGGCAAAATAAAATTACTACTGTACAGTTTCTCTTTCAGAACCATAACTCATCAGTTAGAGTCTGTGTCATGCTATACAGTGTGGCAGTTTCTTCAGATAACTTCGACAACAAGAAGGGCAGCTATGTTAAGAAGTGTTTGGTGTCAAAATTTGTATGAACTAACCAAAACTGAGAGCATCTGCTAAAGCCCGAAGGCATATCAATAATCTATGAGCTGATCTTTGAATAGAAGCATATTGTAAATATCAGGAAACATGTACATAACCCAGGCTCAGCTCATATAGTTCATAGCTAATTTTTGCCTGACAAACAAGGATACAAATTTGATGAGCTTCAACATACAAGATAATAAGAGCAGTCCCATGGTAGGGAACACTACACAAAAAGAAACAGAGAGAAACATGAAAAGCTAATTGCTTTAAATTCTCAGCAGCTGTAATGAAATACAGTAAGAAACATCCCCAAGCATACTGCATTAGATTCACTTGCATAGAAATCAAGAACTAGTTAAACAAGCAAAACTGAGATTGAACACTCCCTAGCTCAACAGCTCCAATCTCACCACAATTTTTACAAGAAAATGCATGCTGTTTACCCAGCATGCACAAATTAAAATTAAGCTAAAAATGTTTTCCTTTGTTCTTTTCTACTTTACTTTCCAATGAGCAATTTTTCTCGCACAAACAAGGAGCAGAGCAAATAACAAGCTCATTGAAAATATGAGTCAAGAACAAGTAGTTGATTTCTTATCTTTGCACTGCAAATTAGGCATACAAATCAAGTACAGTGTTGTCCTTCTTAAAATGCATATTTAAGTGTCTGCAAGATCATCTTTCTTTCCAAAAAAGGGGTTTATTCTCCCAGCTGAAAGATACATTATTTTAGTCAGTTTTTCACTTCTGCATTATCCTGGTTTTAGGTCTTAAATGGAAGCATATCAATCAATCCATGCAATACTCACCTGAGGAGTAATACGTGGTTTCACGCAGTTGAAATGGGGCCAGTGCTGGTGCAAGTTATTCCAATTTTCTTATGCCTGTAAAAGTAATGTTACAGTTAGGGATACAACACCTCTCAGATGAAGAGAACAAAAAAAAACCCAGATGTCCCCAAACATTTTGCTGCTAGGTTAATCAAAGTAGAAAATTAACCTTATCATATAAGCTGAAAGATTTCAATATTCAATTATTCCAAGGTGATGTAGGTTGCTCTATACATTATTACTACTGTCATATCTGTCTGTCATAAGGGCTAATGCCCATGAAAGTTAGAGTCTATCATGTTGATATGTTATAATATGATACGAATTTCAGCTTATTTCAGTCACTCAATATAATAGTAACCTCATACTTTATACTCCAGAGTTTTAAGCATAACAATCAAGCAATATTTTTGTCTTGCTCATTTGACATGACTTTGTATAATAGCAAGTTTGTTGAAAAATCTGTAAGGGGATCTATAACGCTACCAGCACTTGCTGCCAGCAACTGCTACGAAAACTAAATTTGCAATTATGACTACTTTTTACTCCAGATAATAGGTAGCAAATGAGAATCTCAAAAGATATTTTGTAATAGCTGGCATTTGTGGAAAATCAGGGATAGTGGATATCGGGTATAGTTTAGCTCTCCCTATTTGACTGATAACTCCAAGAGAGTGAAAAAGCTATGTTTTAATCCCCTGCCTCTGTTAAGTATATCAGTTTTACCATTTTATTTGTAGAAGTCTTAACTAGCATACTAAAAGTCATGCTATGAAGTCCACTGCAGACTAATTCAAGTCACCTTCCCTTAGGAATTCAATCTGGTGAAAATTTCTGTTAATATTTTGTAGTTAAGTAATTTCCTCTTTTTCAGTTGGCAGTTTGGTGGGTGTTAATTCTCATACTCCACAGCCTTACTGCAGTTGACTACCATGTTGAACAAAAACCACATAATTACTCATTTTCCACTTGAATATCAGGTGTCAGTCAAATGTGGGCCTGTGCAGTAATTTCCATTAATTAATTATAGGCATAACAACATATTGTTTCTAAATTCCTCTTCAGAAAAGCAGGATTCCACTTTTAAATTCTGCAGTTTATTTTGAAGGTTAAACTTTGACTTTAAAGCAAAAATTACATTGCACCAAAGCTCTGTTTGTTATGACTTACACTGAAAAAAAATCTTGCTAATTTTTTTCTGACACTTCTCATTCTGTACATGATTTTTGAGATGTTGAATATATTTAGTGCAGAAGTACTTCAAATGTTCTTAGCTTGACAGAACAATAAATAAATCAGTAAGTGGAAAAAATATTTAATGATGCTAGCAACTGCTTCCATTGTAAGGAAAAAACGAAAGTGATTTAAATTTTGTTTTCGCAGTATCTAAACCCCAATTATTTTCTCTTTTACACTAAACCAGCATTAAACTGTTATATCTCATAATATTTACACAATGTATATTATATATTGACAAGAACATTTTAACCTTTAATAACTAGCAGAGTTCAATTATTATATAATTAACCTGAAATGCCAAGAAGTTTGGGGTTAGTAGTGTTTTTTTGGTTTTGGCTGAGGTTTTTTTAACAGTTCTCATGTCTACATTAACAAAGAACAAATTATGAGGCTATTTCAGTATAGCTTTTCAGCAGCTGGAATACTGCATTTTATATCTGAACTTCACTTTCCTCAACTGCAGAAATAAATTTGGTATTTCATCCAAGTAGGATGGATCCAAGGAACCATTCAGGTCATTCTGTAGTGTACAGCAGACCTATTGTCCTGGTCCTGAGAGGGATTTGCAAGGGCAGGTTGTTTCCTTTTCTGTGGATCAACACAACCCAGGATCAGTACTTTGACAAAGCCAGCTGCTTTATAGAGACTAAAGATGTATTTTTAAATGGTGCACAGGCAATGAACTGATGGTGTGTTTGATCTTCAATTCTCCACCTGTTCAGCATTAAACCATCATTTGGGAAAACAGTAAGGAATTCTAGGCACTAGGTCCAAGTCCTAGTCTTACTGTGTGAACATCCTCCAGTTATTGCACATCTGACACTGAAAAGCTTCCCAAAAAAACCCAGACGTGCTCAAAATGGGGAAAGGGTGTTTGTCCATTAATATGTGAAATGTGTAATAATTTCTGTTCCTTGAACTTAGTGGCCAAGTTGATTTAATTTATGCTAATGCTATGCTTAGCAAGCCTAACAATGTCAGCAATTCAATAGTTACAGGGGAATATTTTGTGTATCCAGCCGTGCAATGGGACTTAGAAGTAAATCACAAACCTAAATCTTTGTGTCTGGCTGACTTGCAATAACAAGCCTTTCAGGGAAGGAGTGCCACAATCCTTTAACGGCTGCGTATTAGGAAACCCATTTTATCAAAGAGTCAATAGGGTAATCACTCAGGTAATTTACATCATTTCTGCAGGTTTCACACACGTGAACAAGCTTTTGCCTGTACATGAGTTAAGGCCTGGTCTTCCTTAAATTAAATGGTTTACAACAAGCTCCTAAGAAAACCCAGGGGTTGTTTTTATGATCCTAACATACAACTAGGTATCAAAAAGAAGTGAAAACAAGTCATGGAAATACTAGATTATGAAAACCAGTTTTGGATTTTCAGTTAAGAGTCTTACAACACATGATCAAAACAGGTTTGTGCCAGAAGAAGGTGGGCTAGGAGTTCGGTTATGTATGGACTGCCATCAAAGCACAGCACACAGACTAATAGTTTCATTAAAAATAAGAAGAAAGTTTCTAAAATTTTAAATACATTCATTCTGTGTTCTGATCTTCTCTCAGCTCTGATTTCACAGGGCATGCTGCAGCTCATAGCTTTCTTGCCTCCAGCCTCATACAATTTGCTTCCTTCTAAACAGTAAACTAGAAAACTAACAAAAGACAACCTGCAGTGAAACGCTTAAAGAGTAACCATTTAAAAAAAATAATAATTTTAACAGTCTTTCCTCAGTGATTCTTAGGATCCCTGAAACACTTTGGATTGCCAGTCCCGAGGGTGACATTTTTCAGTTACAAACAGGTACAGCCTAGACTGAGTGGGCTGGGGGTGGTTATGCTTTTAAAAAACCCCACTGCTACAGGAAGGTGCGTGAGCCCTGTTCTGGTGAGGGGGTTTGTGACAGGCGGGAAGGGGAGCTCATCCTCCATGGCCCATTCCGTCACCGGCTTCTTTCTTTTCCTGAGGCTGCCAGAAAAGTGCCAATTAGTAGCAATTGTGATGGTGATTTCTGAAGTGTAGTTTAAAGGATTTCTAACTGGGTTGGAGCTGTTGTCAGTTGACTGACTGGAATAATAATAATAAAAAAGCTCACTGCTTCAACTGAATCTTGTTAAGATTTTCCTGTGTGATCTGCTATGGATAGCGTGAATTGCAACAGCTTTTGCATTCAAAAGAGGGATTTTCCTAAAAGCATCAGTGAGCACTTGACTGTTTTATCTGCTAAAAAAATATAAATAAATCTTAAATTCTGTTAAAAACAAAAATAAATGAGGATCTAGAAATAGGAGGGGAAAAAAATATAGTAACCTGCGGGGCATGCATAACTCTTTCAATACACCAGGATCCCTTAAGTATAGTCTTATCAAGTGGAAAAAATATTATGCATTTTTTCATGTACAGAGTTACTGAGATAGAACTGTAAGCACTACATGGGTTAAAACACAAGGGGCCAGATATACTGAGGCTTTCTGTTGATATTTTATCGTAAACATCACAAACTGACATATACTGACAAGCCATCCAAAGAAATAAACATTTATTATTTGCATATAAGAGAATGCTTAAACTATATCGGAACAGTATGAAGCTGTCTTTTTAAGACTTAATCTTTAAAACATTTCTTTATGGGACCATACATATTTAGCTTTCCGATTATTCTTTCCTTACTAGTTTAATCTTAGAGCACTGTGAGACCTGTTCTCAGCCTTAATGAACTCCCACAAGCAACCACTTAGCAAAACAACATGCTTAAATTTCAGAGCTGTATGTATTAGTTGCATCATACCTTCTTTAGAGGTCCTAAGAGACTTTTTTTTAAACTTAAAAAACAAATCCCACCTACGTGGGCCTGAGGAAGTTGCGGGAGCCGAGTCGGGCCTTGCGGTGTGGGACACGGGGACATCCTCCTCCCTGCTCCTCTCTGGAGTGCTTCCAGCTGTCCCCGGAGTGCTGACAGGCTTTCCCTCACCCCTGGGGACTCTTCCTGAGCCGGGCGCTGCTTAGAGAAACGGGACATGACTGAAGGAGCACAAAAAACCCCAAGTCCCACATCAGACACTGCAGCGTGGCCTTGCTGCCGCCCCCAGGGGGAGGGGGGGGTTAGACAGGAGCACCTGAGCTTCTTCGTCTGTCAGGCCCCAACCTTTCTATCCTGCTCTAATCAACACGCAAGTAAAAACTGATGGGCAGGAGCAGGGTTTAAAGTCACTATCCTTCGAGCAGGTGGTGTGGGTTAGTGAGTGTTTGCGGCCCTGCGGCAGTGGCCCTGCAAGGCCTACACGCTGCGTGGGCCTGAACCCCCAGAGCTCAGCCTGCGAGGAAAAACAGGTGGGCTGGGGTGTTCATGTGTGTGTGTGGGGGGGTCACTTTGTTACCTGAAACAAGTTAAATGGATGTTTAAGCAAAACCAACACAGTTTGTAATGTTTGGGGTGTTTTCAGATCAGTAAGTCAGAAGATTCTACCGTGTGAGATGCTCAGTACGTGCGGTGATTTAAGCCTAGTGGTCCGAAAAGATTTGAGAACCACCACTAAGAGATAGTTAATGCTTCCAAAATTATTTTTGTGACTTAAAGTAGCTATTACCTAGTGTAACTTTTACTCTGAGAATAAAACCCCACTTTTTTTTTTTTTTTCTTTCCTATGTACATCTTTTTCACTACGGGGTTTAAAGCAGATGTAAATCATAAAGAGTTTTACAGAGATTTATGTTGCACCATTCCCGTTTCCATAAATATGAGTTAAAACTCCTAAAATTGTAATGCAGTTTTTGTACATACAGAATTATATAAGTGACAAGTGCCTCAGAGGCTGAGGGCGTTCTGAAATATGCAGTGCCTGTCCTTTGGAGAGAGAAAAGGGAACAACTTGATTAATACTATTAAGAAACAGAGAGACCATGGGTGTAAAATGAGGAAAAAAAATACTTAAAAAGAATTGCTGACCAAAAATACAGGATTTCCCCCTACATCATTTTCTAGTACATATTATAGAAGGAAAATCAAAATAATTAGCTTTACTTTTTAATCTGAAAAAACAATGGGGCTGAATTTTTAAACATAAAATTTTGTCTATTAAAAAATAATCTAGGGGCTAAGATATTATTTGTAAAGTGAATTTTCAAACTGTAAGAAATAATACAGGATTCCACTGGACTTGCGCCTAGACCCTCATCCTGGAAGAAGTGCTGTTGGTACAATTAATAGACCAATTAGTAGTTCACTGACACACACAATTACATTTGTTGACTGAAAACGTAGATCCAGAATAAAACAAAAAAAAAAGTCAGTGGTTATTTTCCTCGTATATACATTTTTCAAATACAGTTTTGTGCACAAACATGCACATATATGTGTGTGTGTATATATGTATATATAATTGGAAGGGATATGTTTCTTTTTCATAAAACAATAGCAACTGGTAAATGTTTATTATGTAAAATTATTCATGCAAGGATCTAATTTGTTTCTTTCTGGCTAAACCCTGTCTGAATATATACATATTTTAATGTAAATTTCTTATGTGAACATTCCTATATATACACCAAGAAAGATCCCTGTGATTAAAGTACGTCACATATTTTAGGCACAAGCAGTTTGCCAAATTCAGTTATGATCACAGAACACTTCTGGATAAACAAATTCAGCCTCTGTTTCTGGCAACTATATCACATAATGTCTTTTATGTCAGACTGTCTTAAAAATTATTCTTATGACTGCATGAAGCTATCAAATTTCTTTAATGGTTCTTAAATTTTCTCATTTCCATGCCAGTTTATTAATGGTATTTGTTTTGTACCAACAGTATTCTTTTAATTTGTTAATTTTTATTCTTCTGATCCGTTTTTTTTTAAATAAATTATAATTTTATTTTGGAATTCATATTACTAGGCAAAGAAGCAAGCATCCTCTAGTCTGCTTTGTTGTAGAGTTCACCAGTAGGCCTTAGTAGTTCTTCTCTACACCTATGTCAATTTAACTTCATTTTTTTTCCTTGCTGTTTAAAAGTATTGTATAAAACCTAGATAAGACCCTCATGCATTGAACTAGAGCATGAATGCCTCCCAGTATCTGTAGAAAAATACAAAAAATGCTTGTATAGAAAAGCAAAGTACATTTATCTTTTTCATGATCACGTTAACCAGGAATGCTTAGAGAGGAGCAGCTGGGGCAGTTCTGTAGAGACCCATTCTCTCCCAGTCTGAAATGCTTCTGTAACTCTTTAAATATATGTAATGTAAGGAAGAAGGGGATACTTCGAAACAGAGGTGGGAAAATTCAGGTATTAAAAAGAAGTGTGGGGGAGTAACTGGGAATTGTGAGGGTGGAAGAATTTTGGGACACAGTCATCCTGTTAATTCATATTCCAAAGATATTTTCATCTTGTAACTTTTCCTGTGAACTACCCCCTGAGCTACCATTCTGTGTTATTAGTACACTTAAAATTTAATAGTGTAAAATTTCATTCTCCCATCATTCTCAAGGTCATGTAGTTCAAGTTTGAAATTCTAGTGCCCTTTGAGCTGATGGCTTCTAACTTTCTGCCACCAGAAAACCCCACCAGCACCTCCTGCTTTTTTATGGAAGCCATTAACATTAGATAAGAAGCCCCCAGCCCACTTGTTCCTTTTTCATTTGCAGTGTCTTTGCTACATACCCTTTAAGCAGTTCCTTATCTATCTTTACAGTTCTTTTACTACCACTTTCTGCAGATTAACTAATAGTTTCCTGTGTGTGTCAAATACTTAATAATAAGGTTCAGATAGGTTAGTTCTACCGCATTTCCTTTATCTATGGAATCAGTTATCATTCTGACATCCAGAGTCGTGGGTAAACTTATGCTCTATGTCATTCCATTTATCATATTCCTCTGTGTCTTTACAAGGAAAGTAATATCTTATAGGTTTCTTCCTTCGCTGTGGAAGAGAAACTTATCACAGAAGAGTTGAACAATAAAAGATAGTTTATTTCTGATGTTCGAAGCCTATTTTAGACAGCAAGTAATTCAAGTACTTTCTTTTTTTTGTGGAATTATAATACCCATGTTTTTATGCACTATATTGAGTGCTGCCTTTCTGACTTGTTTCTCTGAATAATTCAAACTATATCTGAATCTCTTTCCTTGGGAAAAACCATACCTTTGACATGAACATGCAAATACAATAAAATAGAATATTGCAGTGTGCCTAGGAGTATGGTATTGGGAACATTTTGATTACCTGATTCATGAGAGCAGTCCACGTATCCACAGTGGAATCTCCTGCATAGAGGAGGAAAATCATATCCACTTTATTATTTGTAAATTTGGAACAATGATGGTCATTTCAGACATAAATTAAGTCCTGTATATATTTAATCTTAAAGAATTTTGTATTTCCTGGTTGACCTGGCTCAGCAGGTTATAGGAGTCAAAAATCAGTACTTCTCAGGGGCAGGGTCCTTCTGGTCAGCTCCTTAGCAGTGTCCTGCCCCTCTAACACTTAGTGACGACCAAGTTGTTTTATTCTGCCGTGCTTTCAGTGAAACCTAACACTTGCCCCTAAGTTCCTGCAGCTCCTTTGAATCCTGGTATTTCACACACACCAGACAAAAAAAAAAAATAATGGTGTTTTAATAATACTTGCAGAAAAAGTGTTAACAATACATACTTCTCCTACCTTGAACTCTACGTCTATATGCAAGCTAATCTAGCCAAATTTTGGAATAACGTATAGAATGTTATCTAGATCCCTGGTTTTTGTTTTCAGTATGAAGCTCTATTGTATTTCTTGACATCACTGCTACAAAAATTAGCATAAATAATATGACTAAGATGGTTTAAGATAATTGGTTATTCCGCATGTTATGTTAAACAGAAAAAAAAGTGTGGGTTTTTTTCAATATCTTTCCTTAGTTTTCAGCATGTTGCTTTAATTTGTTATACTGGTTTCTTACCAACAATCATTATCATTGCTTGTAATCATTGCTCATACAATCTCATGCTAAAAATTCCTGAGAGGTACTTACTTCAGAATAATTAGGCAACGTGTTTCCTTCAGCAGAGCATCCAGTTCGAGAAGGTCCTGTTCTGTACCCCTGCTTTTCCCCCTTCTCACTCCTACAACAGGTTTGCTGCCATCTCTGTGCTCCTGCCTCCCATACCCCATATGTACTGATACATTTTGTGTACTCTAGAAATGGTCTAGATGAACCCTACACACACATGCACTTAAAAAAAAAAAAAAACAACAAAACCCCAACCAACAGAAAACACCAAGGTTTTTTCAACTGTTGTTTTTAATTTGATTTAACAAAGACCTGCAAATAGCTGTACTGGTGCAGTTCAGAGGGCCCGCAAAAGGAGTGACAAGAATGATGGGCTGGGCTGGGTGTGTTAAACCACTTCTGAAGAAAATGTATTGTGTAATTACATCCTGTGTCAGCTTTTCAGGGACAAGCTATGTGTCACAAAACTGAAATCTATACTGCCTCCATACAGGCCTTTCATAGTTATTTTGAAACTGTAGTTAGCCAGACGTTAACATAGTGATGTTGTATCCTGATTTAGCAGCATTATATAATATAATAGTAACTAATAATTTTTTGAACAAACTATCCATACACCTATTAACGTTTAATCTGTGGAAAGAATATTTGGATATTCACATTCTATTCAGATAAATGGGGTCTGTTCATGCCTCAGTAAGTGCCTCACTGTTTCAATTGGGTTGTGAATAAACAAGACAACCATGAATTTGTGTGCAGCAGAGAGTCTAGCTTTGGAAACAAAAGAATTAGAAGTTTTTACTTAAAATGTTCAAAATCTTACTGAATAAAGCATAATCTGGAGGAAGTTCTTAAATTCATAAGCTTCTCTTACTGTTTCACTTCCAAATTTATTTCCATGTAAAGCTGATTTTCTTTTTGTTATATACCACCAAAACAATGTTGTGCCATAGGGAACCAGTACCATTTTCATTAATTTGAGTTTAGGTTTCCTGAGTAATCTGGCTGCCATACAGCACAATGAAAATCTAAAGTTTCTCTTTCTTCAGTGTATGAAGATCTGTATTTCTCCAATTACTCTCCAGGGATTGAAGTAAAGAAACTGATACCATCTTGCAGAAATTGCCCTTATGGATTTTATAAAGCTCTTCTCTCTTTGCCCCACAAAATTGAAAATTAAATATTATTTGAACCAAAATGTTTGTCCTTAATTCACTGGATATATGACTTGCATGTTCTAAAGGCAAACCAGGATAAATCTTGCACCTGGGGTATTCAACGCCCCTTTTAAAGCAGAGTAGCTAGATATGGTGAATGTGAATTACTGATCGATTTGAGGAAATACAGTGATTATACCCTTTGCTGTAGAGTAATTGAATGAGCCTATAAATATGTAAGTTGTAAAATCCTGTCTATTGTCTATGAAAAAGTTAGATTTTATTCAGTCCTGACATGTCTATGGTATCATAGCTTGTTTTTGTATCTAAGCTGTCAAAGATTTCCATAGATTTGAAAATCTGTCCCTTGGTCCCCATATTAAATGTCACTGTCAGTTTACTTCATGAAAAATGAAGCTTATTTGATGTGGTTGTCATGATACTTGTATAAGTAGTGCACCTATCCCTATTTTCTGTAAAGAAAAAAATGACTATACGTAGTCAGACTTTTATTCTGCAGTGACTTTTGCAGAGCAGAACTGTAGTAATGTATACTTTCTTCACTCAGATAATTTACAGAATACATAAACATGAAATGGTCTAGAGTGAAGAGGGTAAACAGAATACTTACATGCTACGCAACAGGATTTACTCTGTCCAGATCAGTATAGCTGGAAATACTACTTGGAAGCAGTTATATACATGTGTGCTCTTACCCATAGAGAAAATTCATTGTCATATAGTTATGAGGGCTCATCTGTAAATATTCACCCCTAAGCATTTATATAGATTTCTCAGGCTGTGGCTTTCTTTGGGACAAAAGGGTAACACTGACCACTGACCTAGCGAACAATTACTAAAGAGGACTCTTAGGATATGAGTCATCATTCCAGTCAGGCTGCAGAGTACTGAGGAGCAGTGAAGGAGCTAAAAGATCTTCCCTTTTTCTAGGGAATTCTCCTTTTGGGTGAGAAAACCCCAATGGGAACAGTCTCCATTTGGCTTTCATACCAGTATGCTTGTATGGAATAAGATCTGTGCAGTTAACTCCTACATCAGTGAGTCTGCCTGTTGCTCCAAAGTACACAAGAACATGGGAAAACCAAATGCCGTAGATTGTTCATTTTTTAATTTTATGCCATAGATTGTTCATTTTTGAATTTTATTATCAGTCTTTTCCAAACTTTCCCCTAAAATAACAGTATTGGTCGTTCTTAACACTTGTTCTTGACACTACACTATGAGCACTGTGAATGCAGTGACATTCCTAGCAAATGGCTTGGCATGCTGGAACAAAGTACACAAACGTGACCAATCTTACATTGTCATTATATGACAAATTCGCACTTTGAGAGCAGTGTTTCTTCAGAGGATTTTCCAAACCTGCATATGGCACATTAGTCCTTTAAGCTGCCTGCAACATCAGACTTGAGTTAGTACTTTTTATGTCCCTCGTTTTTTTCTTGTTAATTCCTCTGCACATAACAGGTGTATTCATAGGCCAGTTGATCTCTTTTCTCCACGAGGTTGTTTTTTTGTCTCTTTCCGTTGTATTTTAGGATTGTCTCTGTATCTTCCCATTGGGTAGCCCATCCTAGGTTAATCAATGTACACATACTTTCTCTCATATCCATAGAGAAAGCATCATGTCTTGGAGTCACTTTATTATGCATGTTTGACAACTACATTTGCAAATAATTCAGTTCTTTTTCACCTCCAGGTGAAATGTAGGACTCCATTTAGTACAAATTTGTGCAGCCACTGTTTCAGGACTATATGTATATACTAGAGAATGATTGTTTTCCCACAGAAATACTCAGAATCTAAAATGGCCAGTATCTGGCTGGCTAATGGCTAGTATCTAGGAAGGCCAGAGTATACCTGTACTGCGGTAATAGTGCTGTCTGTGGGTGTTTATTTTGTCCACCGAGTTCACAGAACACCTTAATTCAGTTCTTGTACCATGACTGAGCTTCACTGAAATTTGTCTCCCTGTACAGCTGTTAACACTGTCCTTACTTATGACATGGCCCAAATCACCTGTCATCAGCAAGAAGAAAAACATGTATTTAATGAGCCATATAGTAGCCAAGAAGCAAATCTCACACCTAACATTATTTAAAGTATAAAATTCCTAATGAGTGTTTACAAGTTATCATGAATGACGTGAGATTTGGTGTTTTAATTAAATACATTTTCTACTTTAGGAAACCTAACTTAAAGTATTAGTGTAAGTTATGGCATACACTGGCCTGCAATATATTCTGGTAAATTGAGGCATCATTTAAGTTAATATTTTAGTCTGTCACACTTGCCTGAGCAGTTATAATAAATGTAAAAAAAAAAAAAATAAAAATTTGCAAGTCTAACTGGATTATATATTATTAATAATAGACTCCTAGACATATCAGGCACTGTACCAAAACATAACATTGACTGTGATGCCAAAGGGCTTACACAAAAAAACAGGCAGGTAAGAAGTGAGGATGTGACTAGAAACTTGTACTTTTTCCTTTCAATCACAATAATTTCCCCCCATTTAAAAGAATGAAAAAAGGGCAGCATCAGTTGCCTGTACTTCTCTCCATCTTCTCTAAGTTTCATTTATTTTTATAGTACAGCTCTTGCTCACTACAACACTACAGGACTAATTTGTTTATCCTTGTATCTGTATTTGTATGTGGCCTCTTAATGTTGTACAGGAAAACTTCAGACTCCTTCCGAACCTCATAAAGCAATTTTGAGGTCAGAATTTATTACAGCGGAGAAATGATAGAAACAAATAGTAAGGTCATGCATAAGGTACAAATAGCTGGAAGGGATCTCCAGATGTAGAACAGTCTTTAGTGGCTTATTCTCTCACCTACAGCCTGTCACATTCTTTCTCCTTATCTCCTTGTCACTGCTTAATACTAACAAAATACTGATTCTTACCTAACATTTAACCCAGTACACATCTGAAGAAAACTAACGCCAGTTTATTTTTCAGCAACCTAGTCAAGCCTTCATTTTTGATCGCAGAACTCCCCTAATAGAAGGGAGAGAATTAATTTTGGAGAGCAGATATGGTAAACCTCTAATATGAGGTCATGGAAGATGTGGAGAGAACGGATTCATATTTTCTAAACCCTTCATGTTCTAAGGAGGAAGGACACAGAAGTGGAAAGCTGGCCTGTTCAAAACCAGCACAGGGAGATTGTTTTTCTCTTGGGACTAATGATTAATCTGCGTCACTCATTGCCATATGGTATCCTGAACTGAACATTAATAAGAATAAAATAACACTCTACTTGAAATGATTAGTATTTAAAAATATGTCAAGAGTATTGAAAGGATTACAAATCTTCATGCTTCCTTGCATAAATGGTCTTGTGGCACATGTGGTTAAAAGGACACTTTTCACAGGGTAGATTTGTCTCCTAAATGAAGAATTTGGGTTTTTTTCCTAAAAAATGTCACTGTTCAAGACAGGATTTGGGATTAGATGGATGACTGCTTTGATGTGTGCTGGCCATTTCTCTTGACACTCCAGTCAAGGAGTTCTAGAAGTAAAACTTGTCTCCTTGAAGATTTTTGATCATCTGGCTGCCCTGGGAGATGAAGGGTTGCTCCATGATCTGACAAGTGCTGTGATGGGCTGAGATTTTCAGTCAAGCTTTAGGCAACAGTGAACATTTACTGACAAATTATCACCTACTCAGAAGTAGCTGGTAGTAATGAAAATGCTAAGGAGCCATTAACCCTGTTTGAGTAACCTGTGCTAATGTAATTAAGAAGGTATCAGAAAATCTACACGACAATTATTTTATCATTTACTAAAGATTTCAGTTTTTCTTTGTTTCATGTCATTAATAGTGACAGCAAAAAATGCCCTTGTTTAGATTGAGAAAGGTTTGAAAGAGGAATAAGCAGATGTCTGAAGTTATTCCCCAAATGCTAGCATTTTACATCTATTGAAAAGTGTTATAATTGTTACTGAAGGTCAGTATGCCTTTGACAAGTAGATAATGTCATAAGCTGGGCTATTAATTTTGTTGAAAATACTATGTTTAATTAGTACATACTTGAAGAATTGCAGAATAATGGTTATGTAAGTAATGAAACAATAGGGTCGTGTTTCCTTGTCTAGAAGTGCCATGATTTTATTTTGATTAACTGGAGGAAATAGTAACAGTGTATGCTTGTACACACACACACTGTCTCTCTCACTCTCCTTCTGCCCTGCATCCTACATCTCTTCTTTCTAAAAGAATTATCTTTTTTTTTTTTTTTTTTTTTTTTTTTTTTTTTACACAGAACACTACATGGTCCCTTCTTTTAGGACACCTTCACAGCACATATGGTATGAAAAGTCTCCAGTCTTTGGAGAGTACAGTGTGGTAGTTAATAGTTCCTAACTGTGACTATCCTGGCTCAGGATTATTAAATTAAAGTTTAAGCAGCTCCTACTGTATAAATTTAGTTTATCTAGTGCTCACTTGAAAACTGTAGCCTAAAATGTCAGCTCATAGAAGAGTATATGGTTGTATGAATTCAGTAAAAATACTTTGTATTTTTGGGTAGTGTTAAATTTGGATCATAGTTAGTATGGATCAGTGACACTGCATAGAAGAACAGCTTACCTTGAAACCAGTAGGCTGGAAGGAGATCTACAAATATTTGGGCATATCATCTATCTCAACAGATCCTGATCCAGAAATTTTCATTTTTAAAACTCCCATTAATGGTGAAAAAACTCTGGGTGTATGAGCATCTATGACTCTGCCAAAAAGTATCTTATCCAATTATTAATAATAGGTGAAGATTTTTACTTTGGGGGCGTGGAGGATGATGAAGCCAGTGTCTTCACATTTTAAAAATTGAATAGAAAAAATTAGATTCTTCATTCATGTGGCTTAATATAAGAAGTTCTGCTGAGCTCTCTTATGTGTGCATCAGTGGCAATGCCTACACTGGGATTTTTATTTTGAAGTTGTTTCTTTGTTTTAATCCAATTTCGGGAGTGATCTTCTGCCTGTTTAACTTTGGATATATTCACGTCCATGTGACCCGCATTTTGTAGGGCAGGCTGGTGCACCCAGTCCGCATGGCCCTCACAGCTGTCCCTTGCTTGGGGCATTTGCCCCATAAATGTTTATGTGTTTATGTCCCCAAAGCCTAGTCTAACCAAGTGGATTAATGCCTAATCCTTTCTGCTTTGTGTTCCGTAGGACCTTTTCAACTCTTATTATAAAACCTTAATGACAGCTCAGGAGCTTTTTGATTTTGACCATTTTGGGGGGGGCTCTAAGCCAGAACTTCCTGAAAGCATCTAAGGAGATTTTCAGAGGAGTACCTGTTAAAGCTGGGATACTACGAGGCACACCGTTACAAGGTCATGCACCTGGCTAAATGTCGGAATTCTGAAACATTCAATTTTTATATGGACCATCTAGGAACTAATTTGTTTAATAATATGTTCGGCATGATTCACAGAGAACTGTATATATATTTTTTTTATATCAGGACACTAGGGTCTGTGAAGCATGCAGACAGCATTTGAGGGTGGTTCTGAAAGATCATTTGGAAGACTGAGCTGTGATTCCTGATGCAGCCTCTGCTGTACCAGCTCGTAGAGCAGTCTCAGGTTTCATCTAGTGGAGATTTATTGTTTCCAGTCCAGAAGAGATTTTTGGAAATGAGTTAGCATGTGTATAGTGTGGGCAGGAACCTCAGAGCAAGATCCAGGGGTGATCCATGTTGACAGAACTAGCTACTCTTCTCTTGTCCATATACAAATTGCAGTGTGACTTAATTGATCCAGTAAGCTTTAGTACTTTTCCCTTTGTTCATTCAATTCAGCAAAAGCCATTCCACTGACTTCTGGTAGATTCTGGATTGAAGTCTCAGGCAAACCCGATGAAATAATTGTGACTTCTAGAGGCTGAAAAGCTTTTAATTTTACGGTACTTTCCAAACAGTTAGGTGCTTAGATTCAATAAAAAACCTAATGCTTTTGAGTTCTGTTGTTATTCTCTATAATGTATTGAATTATGTATTAAATTAATAAATGGTGTATTGAAAGATGATCCACACTTATGTATGTTGAACAGTGAAGCATTATTCCCATGTTAAGTGGTGTATAAATACGTAATTAAAAAAAATGCTTTGACTGAAGATGCTTATAATAAACACATGATTAGAATGCACAACATTCACCTTTTATTTTCCAGTGTCTGAATAGGTACTAAGTATTGACTAGCTTTGTCTAGCCTAGCAGCTATCCCAAACTATTCTTTGTGAGAGGCAGAGAAGAGATAGGAGTGGAAGGGGAGACAAGATGCAAGAATTATCTCCAAAGTACAATCAGATTGTAATTTTATTTGTGTTACCATTAGCAAATCACAGTTTGATTGTTAAAATGCATCAGTGTTTGAGAAGACTTGCAGCCAGGGAGCATTATAAGAAAATACATAATTCTCAAAGAAAAATCCTTTCTATTGTTCAAAAAACGAAAAGTTTTAAGTATTGCAAAGAAGTGCTCTTGTTACTTCTTTCAAATAGGCAGGGAACGTGCCATGGTTTATGGATCTCTTCAAAAGTGGTTAGCCATTAAAGGCTGTGATGTAGTAATAGATTTCAGTCGGATTCAGTATTATGAGATTCAAACATACAGTCTGTTCTGGTACTCTGTAGGAAGAAGCAGGCATCACTGAAGGATTGTGACTTTTGTTTTCTGTTTAAAAATTATTTTTTTTTTTTTTTTTCAAAAAAGCAGCTCCAAAAAAATTTCTGTACAACCTTTAAACCAAACAGCTAATGTTAAAAATCTTAATTTCAATTCCTTGCAAGGACTCCCTCCATAACCTGAGAGAAGTTTACTGTTGTTTTATTCACAGCTAAGATATTCAACTTACACATCAGATATTAAGAGTATCACTATGTATTATTCCTTGGGCCCTTGTGATGGTAAATACCTTAAGCATGTTAAAAGCTGAAGTTTACCTATTAACTCATAACTCGGATTTAATTTCATCCCATGTGTGTAGAGTCTCCAGTTAAGTACAGTCTTGATATAACAAGGATTGAGCTGCTTTGTATTCTACAATTAATTTTTATTATTACCCTTATTTATTTTACAAATGGATAAATTAAAAATACTACATTACTTATAAAGTATAATTACATCAGTTGCGTTGTTCTCACTGATTTCTTTTACAATTGAGGCAGACATCCCTAAAGGAGAATTATTCACTAGAGGGAAAAACCTGTAGGCATTAGTGATTATGTATTTAAAACACTGCGTGTGGGTGGGTGTATATGTAGAGTTCTATGAGAATAGTGAATGATCATGAACACTCATTTGCAGTGCATTTCCAATTGTCCTGAGCACCACTCCTCTGCTGGTTCAGATGGTTCCTGAGCTGCAAACAGTGGCAGACTGAGGCAGTACAGCCATCTGCTTGGTCATTGCCAGAGTCGTGATGCTGGGGCAAATTTGGCATTTGGCATGACCCAGTGCAAATGTTCTTAGATACTGGGGTTAGGGGGATTCTCTGAGGGACAATTCTTTGACATTGAGATATATGTGCATTATAAATTATAAGTACATTTGAAAATTTGCAAAATTTATAAAAGATCTTGAACTGATAGTGTTGAGTGTACCAAAATAGAGTACTTACCTTGTACTAAACTGGCCCAAATCTTTCCATAAATCTTAGTCATGTTCGTCCTTATTTCCACCTTATTTACACGAATACATTATTTACCGTAAATGCTTAGTTGTGACTGCAGAGTAACTCAGCCAAACTAGTTTTGCATGGGCAAATTTAGGTACAGTAGCAGGCTGACCCTAGCAGTATCGACCTCAGTCTAAACTAATTTACAGGGTTTCTCAGTGCAGATGTGTAGGCAGATCAGCAGTTTTCCAAGTGAATATTGTAAGCATTTGTTTGTATATACCAGAGCTATGGCAAATATCTGCACGCTGTTCTTCTCTACATTAGATGGAAAATTATGTACCTTATACAGAGTATTTTCTATCAACCAATTTTTTTATCCACTTTCTTAGGAACCTCCTGAGGAAACAAGACATATCAAAATTAAAACAGCAAAAAAAAAAAAAAAAATCAGTTACTGAGGTGAAGTTGAGAAAAGCAAAAGTGACAGCAGTTATACGAAGAAGCGCTGGCTCTTGAAGTTAAGCTGCTCTGTCATATACCATCAATTGGACTATTATCTGGCACAGGAGGACTGTAATAAATTGTCAGATTTTCTTCTTAGCCGAAATGATGGGATGGAAATTGTGCTGTGTATTTTTGGACAGGAATGGGGGGAAAAAATCCAGCATGTAGCTGATTTCCTCACATGCCAGACCTGCCATGATGCACAAACCCAATTTCCAAAATGTAACTCTTAGAAATCTTGTATGATAAATGCTGAGATGGTTAAAAAAGAAATACCTATCTCTTCTCTGGGAAAATAAGATCAAGGAGGAGAAAAGTCACTGATGAGAGAGAAACTTTTTTTTTTTTTCATATTTAAGACAAACAAAATATGTGATATCAGATTATTTGTTTTTTTCTCCTTGTCAGAGAATATGATGAGGAATGCATGCTTTACTTTGTGACCATCTCTGTGCTGCAGTATTTTCATTTGAAGTAATTTTTTTGAGAATTATAGTATCAGAATATTCAGTTATTGAATAGCAGGGTATGGAATAGATGTTACTACATATAGAGAAACTTCCTGGGGTTTATATGATCTAATTTAGACTATCTGTGATGTTTTTGGAAAGCAGCTAATATGTTGTGATGGTATGACCAGTTGATAAAAATACTCTTTCAAAATATATGTCCTTAGAAGAGAAACCTTTTCAGTAGAATTATTTTCTGACTAATATATACATGTCTGTATATTATATGTGTAATAATAGGGTATTGATACATGCTTTTAAAGCCTCAACTGAATCATAATGTAACTGCTGTAATCAACAAACTTGAATTATTTTGCATAGCCAACATCCTTAAAGAATGGCTAAGACTTCAAGGATCTTTCATGGTATTACAGTTTTCTGAATTATTTATAATATTGTAAACAACAAGTCCTTAATTGACAACTACTCTGAATAGAAATAGATAGAAATACCATAATGAGGGGCTGAAATTATAAGGGAGTAAATTTAGAAGCCATTAAGGCTGCCAACTTTGTTCCTCTGCTTCATTGCAACCATTAGCTGGTCATTCACCTTTTCCTTTATTTTTTAGTCAGCTGCAGCAGTAGTTGTGTAAAGACTCACTTATGAGTCTTTTCAGTGAGCTTGGGAAAGTTCAGACAAGGGATCAAACATGTACAGCAGAAGAGAATCTGAAAACCTATCTACTACCTTCAGCTTTCCTCTTCAGAGTCTTTGCAAGCCACTTGATGTGGAAGGTTCAAGCTCTGAACTAGAACAAGGACTTACATCTCAGTGTACCTTATGAAGAATTCTGTGTGTATAATATTTCAATTATTAGATTGGGCTGTAAAATGTGCATGTTGTTTTTAGATCTTCTTTCTTGGCAAAAAAAGAATTGTCATCTATCAGAATGTGTATTTTTATATCAGTTCAAAGGTCTTGGTATTACAGTCTGAAATAAGTTTCTTTTAACCAGTAAATGGAAATTTAATCTAATGAAGTCAATAAAAAATTGTACGAGTCAAATAAGAAAGTGTGCAACAACTAGACAGAATAGTAGAAGCCAATGGAAAACATGCCATATCGTAAATCAGTCAGAACTATGAAGACTGTAAAAGAATCAGCAAGTCTGTCAGAATACTAGGAAACAGAAAGTATAGTTGACAATCATGAGATGATGAAAAATGAAGATTATTTACTTGCATTATTCCAGTGCCATTAGAAACTGAGCCAAAAATGGAAGTGCCAGAGCATGTCGAAGAAGTGTAAAAAATCATCAGGCACAGACTATATTGATCTATGAATTTTGAAAGAACATACTAACATGAGTAAGCTGTTAACAAAAGTGTGTAGTTTGCATCTAAATAAACAGCGGTGGAAGGAAGAAGGTAGCGGCTGCTGTATCTAGTTTTTACAAAATGCTAGAAATGATCCTGGGATCATTTCAAAATGAGAAAACTTGTTGAGAAAATGTTTTAAAAGAACTAAAACTTTCCATCAATGTGAAGAGAATGCTAAAAACCTAAATTATGCCAGCATAAGTTCTGTAATAGTACATTTTCCTATCCTGCTTCTTCAGGATTTCCTTAGATTGTTGATTGAATAACAGATACGCTGGAACCTGTTGGAATAATTCCTTGGAATATTAAAAGATTAAAGTCTCTGACAGATTAATAGAAAAGAACTTGTCATGAGTTGTCAGGTAAATTATTGCTTTGGATTAGAAACTTGATAAGACACTAAAAATAGGGTAAGAATAAGTAAACAATTTGGAACAGTGTTGCCTCAAGGTTCCACTCTGCTACAATAATAAAAATAAAGACTTAAAGAAACTGCAAACTGATAGATGGCATATGAGAAAATAGATTAGTGAATGTCAGAGAGGTTTGAGGGTGTCCAAGGATTTGATCTCAGCTGAGAAACTTTGGATTCACCGGTTTATGATAACTGGTATTTTCATTGTTTATACATATGCATGCTCTGAAGTGTTATGGCAGTGTTTGAAATCCTACTGAATAATCTAAATACATATTTCTACTTTTTTATGTTTTCTTTTGTATTAGAAGGTATGGCTTCACAGGAATAAGAGCATAGTTTCATTCTTTGGGTGCCGAATTTCTTATTGTCATCTCAAAGCCTGTGATTTAACTGAAACTGAGTATTTCTTTAATTTAAGAAAAAACTGGGTTATTCTATAAAGTGGTGCTATTACAATCGATTTTTTGGTGCTTTTGGTGTGGGTATATATCTTCATTTTGTGGCTAAAGAGTGTGCAACAAATCTTTACAAGCCTTTACAAAGCTTACCAACCATGAAACAGATTTCACGTACCATCTGCTGTGTGAAGGACACATTAAAGTAGTCCCCCATTTCTCCAAAGCATCAGCACATTCATGCAAATCCCTATTCTCCTACCTGTACTTTTGAAAGTGATGGAGTATACTATCTACACAGTTCATTGAATCATATTTGAACTGTGCAGTCTTGTTCACAGGAAGACTAGATAGCTAGATAACACCTAAAATGCAGCACACTCAGATGCATTCAGCATTTTCATTTGCAGCAGAGGTAGTCAACTACTTAATATGGATAATTACTGAGAGAATTAATTTTATCCAAAGTCCCGTTAAAGATGTAACAAAATTTAATAAAAGCAGTTAAAACTTCTGGAGAAGGGTAAACTCATGACATTCAATGCTGAATTAATAGCAGTTCCTCAACATATTAATCCATTATTTGTCGCTGTTGAAGTTACTTTATTGAAAGTCTGTTTGAACAGTGAGACAAAACCAAAGAAAAAAAAAAGAAAATGCATTAATAATGAGTTCAGTGGTTTTTGTTCATATTACTGACTGAACCAAGTTAGTTTAGCTTACTTAAATAAGGGCAAAGGCCTTTCATTCAAATTGATTACAGTGACTTTTGTACACCAGAAAAAATGTTTCTGGTGACGCCCATCTAGTGGTACATAAACATCTGTAAACTGCGACCTTGCTGTAGGCTTTTACTTGTTTTATGCTAGCAAGATGATCTTGGCTTAAAAGAGCTAACACACTGGATTTCTTGACAATCAATGTTTATTACTTTTAGTGTAGTGCTCAAAAACCCCACAGTATTATTAATTGTCAATAGAAAAGTGATAGTCAGCAAAATCCAAACATATTAAACTGTTCATCATAATCAGCAGAACACAGCAAGTACCTGGAGAGACTTTAGACCTTTAGAAACAGAATAGCAGGCAGTCTGCAATATCTCACTTCTAAAACCCTGCATATGGTCCAAGTAGCTCTTGAGTAGATTTTAGGGCCAATTTACATGTATTGCTTATATTCTACTTTGATATTCCTGTGAGTATTCTATACAGTTATAGCACTTAAAGCAAACCATTCCAAAAGTATTCACTCCTTCATGTGGTTCTGAGGATCCGGACACTTCCACTTCCATATGACTGGAAATCCAGTCCTGAGCTTTGTTGGGAAGTCTGTGCTATTACAATATGTAGTTGGAATGGGTCTTTCATTCAGGGTAGTTTTTTGCAGATGTATCAGTTTGGTTGCTTTACCCAGAACTTTTATTTTGGAGAAAAATAGTTCCTTGTTTAAAAGAAATAAAGAAGGTGCCTCCTGTGTAAGACTTTCTCTTTACTTGCTTGTAGGGCTTTTACCTTTTTTGTTGAGTAATAACGTAAGTTTAAAAGAAATTAAATTCCATATCTGGAATGTCTGGTTTTACTACAGATTGAATTGGGAAGTTTCACTGTTTGAAGAAGTTTTCTCTTTTATTCACATCTTCCAGCACAGAGCTATCTCCATCATATCATAAAAGAAAACAACTAGGTAACAGAATGAAGCAAAAGAGGCAGATTTTTGTAAGTGTTAGCTGTGGGGCTTTCTTGTCCTTCAACATTGATTTTTACTAAATGCCATAGGCATAATTCTATTAATTCTTGGGAAGCGATTCCCTAAACTGCAGTATAAAACTTGGCTTATCACCTGAAAGACAGTCTTAGTAATTCTGGAAATCTCATAAGGAAATCTCATAGGAAACATCCCTTTCATTTGCTTACTCCAGTTGAGTTTCTGGTATCATGCTATCCAAAGACAGCTTGCGTAGTTTTATTCATTCTTGTTCCTGTTCTATTCATAAATAAGCCTTAGAGTCTGTGTGGTGCCTCAAAGCTAACATTGTAAACTATATTTCAAAATAATAACACAGAATGGGGGTTAAAAAGTTTACAATCTAGTCCAAATTTTAAAGCAAAACGTATCTGTCCCAAATCAATGTCTTGTTGCTGCTAACTGTGGATTAAAAGTCATGTTTCATTCCAAGACAGAGCAATCCAGGAATTGCTTCAAGGTTCATTACATCAGCTGTGTCAGAAGGAAGAATTGTGTGTATTTCTGGAATGTTTAGGAAGTGAATTCAGCCTAATCACTGTTAATGGTATGAGTAGCTAATGGTAATGTCCTGTGCTTCTGTCATTTGTCCTGCTTGAATATGGTCTTAGTGTTAGTTTATAAAGATTTGAAGTCTAAAGCTAGGAAAACACCATAAAAATTAGAGAAATAGCAGATTAATCTCTCCTTGGCTGTGTAAACATAATTCTGTATATTGAATTGAGGGGTTGCTAATCCCTTACAATCATGTTTTTTTCCAATTAAGTTGCAGGGCTTTAAATACTTTCAATCACAGAAGGCTGAAGAAGCAAGTGCAATGTCAGGAAGGAGAGGAGGGTGGTAATCCTAAATGAAAGTAATTTTATTAGGAGAGAAAGCAAGCAGCAAACAGAAGTTCTGAAGTGGAGAAGTTCAGAAAATAAAAGATTCTGCAAAATGCTCTGACCCCCTAGGGAAGTGAAGAAATAAAATTGGGATTTTCAGCTTGATTAAAGTTTGATTTATGAGCTGCTTTTTGTTAACAGCAGTGGAACAGGAGGAGGAGAAAAAGGATTTAACTTGTAAGGGAGAAAATTCTTTTGGAAATTGCCTTCAAGTTCATGGAGTTTAGAAAAAGTGACAAATGGAACTGTTTTGTAAGTACTCCTAGCCTCTACATTGTTCTCCACTCCCCCCCAATCCATAGTTATTAATAAATTATAAAGAATAGTGAAGTAATCTAAAAACATAGCAGACGACTAATTTGATGTTTTATTATTGTTCAAGAGTAAATAGCTTAATATTGGGGCATATCTCCTGTATTTATATTGTGTACAGTCTTACTTAGGTGCCACAAAAAGGCATCAAAAGATCTAGAAGGAGATCACAAGCTTAATTTCCATACATGGGAGTCTTTTGCACAGAGGTTATTATATGTAGGAGATCAAGAGGTGGAAAAAATTTTCAAGAAATGCTGAACCTTTGTGCAAAAAGGTGCAATCTTTCACAAATAGAATTAAGATAAGGAAAATATAAAATAGTGAAGAGTTTCTTATATTTTTCTCCTGTTGGGAAGGAGCATGGCAAAAGTTAACGCTGGCAGGGAGTGGTACATAGTACAGCTTTCTTCCTGCTCTATGTATGGGAAGATTTCTTCATCCTTGTTTCATCAGGCTCTCTCCCCAGTTTCACAGCTGGGGATGTAAGCTGTCAGTCCACAGCAAATGGGAAAACAAATCCCCATTTGATACTGCTGTCCCTTTCCCTGCAGAACACGAGGTAAGGGACTCCTGGACCCAGCAACTTCAGGCAGGATGCTGTTTCCACAGGTCTAATTCTCCAGAATGGAGTCATGGTGACATCCTAACTTAGATCCATAGATAAGGTATTAAAAGTTCCCAATTCTTTAGTGCACTGAAGGGTTAAAGAAAATGCTGACATGCTTTGTAAGTAATAACGGGTTCACATTGGCTTACAAATTGAAAGTTACTATTGTAGAATACCTTTTGAAGGTAAATGTAGGAGTAAAATTGCTTTTCAGTTTGAATTGACTCAGACACTGAAAATTCTGAATTGTCATCATAAAAATTCAGTCTGCTAGTGCTTTAACAACCCTTTACCTTCCATTTTTAGATAAAGCACAAATCTGTGTAAAGTAATAACACACAGGGTCTTTTTTTTTTTTTCTTCACTGAAAAGACATTATAACTTGTTGTTCATCAAAAGTTTTACAGGCTGTGATCCATGATAAGATAGTTTGACCACTTTGCAATTGCTTGAAATCTTTGATTAATTTCAATTTAACTTTAATTCCAAATTAGCAAATTTCATGCTAATAAGAATGGAGTTATCATTGTGCTAGTTGATAAAGTATAAACACTCATATTGTGCATTTGTTAGTATGTTTTACTAAGTAACATGCAGGAAATCTTGAAACCATCTGACAGCCATCATCAAGACTTAATTATTTCTGAAAATTTACCTTTTCACTATAAGCCCAACTTTATCCACTTTGGTAGGTATAAATAACCAAATTTAAAATCATTTTTCTTCACCTAAAAATCGAAACCCATATATATTTGTATAAAATTCTTGGATTTAATATTTTGTTGGCTGTATATCAGCAGATATTAACATCTGCCTAAAAATAAGGGTATGGACATACATGACATTATGCATCTGTTCAATCAGCAAACTCTGTTTCATTGTTTCAACAAAAGTCAGTATGAGATCTACATTTCCGAACTATTAGCAAAATCAAGATTTTTCAGTCTGGAAGTCAGTGGGCTGAAGTTTGTCTCTAATATGTGATGTTGATAGGTGATGATATATCAACGCTGTCAGTCTACCACAATAATAAACATCCTCTGCTGTTCTTCTGTATGGGATACTTTCAGAACCATATGCATGTCATACCAAATCATAGTAGAGGTGGTAGACACATGTATAACAGCATATCTTCGTGCGTCCTTTACACTGGAATTCAGAATCTGGTCTAACTCCCAACTCACCTGGCAGTGGAAATGGAGATCTGGGGGTGGCCTTGCCCCCTTCCCTTTCCCCAGCTTCACGCACCTTTCCTCTTCCCATCGGTGGGGCACAGAGCAGAGGAACTCCATGGACAAGGTGGATGGGAAGCTGACACAGGAGTGGGTAAGAGAGGAGGATACTTGCAGTACTACACTGAAACAGAGCGGAAGAGGTGACTCCCCTCACCCAAAGCTGCCTCTACTGGCAACTTTGCTACAGGTACATTCTTGAAGAGGTATAGCTCTGTAATGAGAAAGCAAGTTGGTGGAAAGAGGGAGAGGGAAGAGATTTGAAACATCCAGGTGGTTCACAGATATGTTATGCAGCAAATATATTGTCATGAAATTAATATTAAATGTCTGTTTAAGACAGTATAGTGGCTGAAAAATCTCAGCAATGACTCCCATTACAAGTATAAAACTTAACTCCACCTTTGTCTTCATAAATGTGTAGGCATTTGGATAAAATCAGACACTTTAAAAAAAAAGTAAGGATTGCATACCAAATATATTTACTCTAATAAAGGCAGAGTACCTTCACTTCCTTCAGTGCACACACGTAGTATTAGTTTGTATGCAGCAACGGTAAGTACTGGTGTACATAAATTTATGAATATCAATCTGTGAAGTCAGTGATGGAGATTAGAAAGTACAGTTTAGTGTCTCCTCTGTGTTGAAAGGTTGTCTTTATTAGAATATGTGCAGTAGATGTCTTCTGCACATAGAGATTTGTCCCTACAATCATTGTATCTTTAAGAATATCTTCCTGTCACTTGGGTGTTCCTAGGCTGTCTCTTTATCACTTAAAGAAGCTGGACTGTCACCACATTCCTGGCTGCCACTGTCAAGCTCTTGGAAGAGAAGTGGGCTTAAGTACTGCTGATGAGTGTTATCTGTAATTTACCACAAAAAGCAGAAACTTTCAGGGTAAAAAAATTCTGCCCTTTCATATCTTTTCTTGGTGCTATTTTATTTTTAATGTACTCTTACAAGGTAGCTTTGAACTCGATTCACATAAAAGAGCCTCCAGCTGTACATCTTACAAAAAGCACGTAGACCTCATTTAATCATTCCTTTTTATTCCTGTGACTTGAGTGTTATCTCTGTTCCGCTCTCACTGATGGAGCTGGCACTTTAACATCATCCAAATTTATTCTTGATCTAATTCAGTAGAACACAAAGCAGAACAGATTTCCAAAGTGGAATAATAGCCACTTAAATATCGTTTAGGCCCACCACATACAGAGGCAACAATTTCAGTTTCTTCAAAATTATTTTACATCTTCAACAAACACGATTATTATTCCTCCTGCTTATTAAGGCACCATCTAAGTCACAGAATGCCCACTATAGCCCAGATGTAATTTTATGTGATCAGTGTTACACATTGGTACTTTTGTGTTGGAATGACTTTTTTATAAAGTTTTTGCAACCATGTTGAAGAATGGCTTTTGTTTTCCTCAAACAGAAACTGGGATGGTTCTGCTTGGAACATAAGCTACCAAGCGGGGAACGTTACCTAATGATTCTCATTAACAATGAAATCTAGCCTCTTGGATCATGTCACTGTGGTTCCCAGGCCACAAAATTCATTGATAGTATGAATTCCTGTACCTATTTTCATCATACAGGAGGGATAGATCAGCAGAATTACATTTATTGTTCTCAGTTTCTCAGAAATACTCTTTGATTACTCAACCTGCAGAAAAATAATGCTTTGAAATTTATTAGTCTTGAAACTTTGGGTCAGGTGGGAATTGTTACCTTTCCCATTACCTCTGTATGAATAGAACTGTAGGTCAGCTGAAGTGGAATTGGATTTAAAAGCTGGGACACCTTTTCTCATTAGCCAGTACATGAAGTAGCAAATAGACCTCCATCGCCTAGATTCATCTGCTTGAAATAACTTTTCAAGAAACTTTTTTGTTCAGCAGCGTCCCTTTCCATTCTTTAGTAACCAGCTTCCTAGAGAGCAAATGTAAAATAAAAACATTATTAAGGCAAGGTGTGTTCCAAATCAATCAAAAATTATTGTTCTCTAGGTGATATTTCTTGGTGTGCTTTTTGCAAGGAAGAGCAATTTTTATTACTTTTGAAATCACTCAAAAAAAAGAGGTGAAAGGGTTGCCCACCACACTTTAGCCATGCAATAAAACCTAGTTCAGTTATCCTAAAATGTCGGTTCCCAGACTTTCAAAATGGTAAGTATAATAGATATCTTTACCCTGTAAGGTTATGCTGCACAATCTGGCCGTCAAAGCAAAATCATAGACAAACCTGGAATACTCTGGCCATCAGCCTTTGATTTGGTACATGCAGAAGAGAATCACAAATGGTCACAGAGTTCATAAATTAGCAGCAGCACCGCTGTCACAATTGTGCCATGACTATGATATGTCATTTCCTCGCTGTGATTAACTGTGCTTTACCAGGAACCCATTTTTCAGTAGAACAAAATGGGAGAATTGAGTTTCCTTTATATTTCACTTAGTTCATTGTGACTGTAGACTTCAGTCCGTCTGATCCAAATTGGTTAAATGTTACAGCAATTTGGCCTCTTTTCAGCTCCAATTTCTACTTTCAGAACCTAAAGACCGTGAACTCTGTCTTACTAAAGGGTAAACTCAATTTTATTTTCTGTTATGTGAGCTAATTGGTGAGGGGTTCTCATAATGTCACGTCTTCAAGGAGATTGCAATGAGTGTCTTAAAGTTCCGGCCAAACATGTGAATTTGCTGTTCGTGTTATAGTATTAATTAGAACTAACTTAGATCTTTTCAGAATGTCCGAACTCTACAGTTCAGAAAACGGAAAGTCTCATCTACAAGTGATCTGAGACCTTAGGCAAATTCCATCAGAAGTGTATTTAGAGTAGAAATTGGGATTCCTCTGTTGAATCTCTAGCAGTTACATTGATTAATTATTTTTCACTTAGCCTTCCATTCTTTCTTCATTAATGACTGTCATATTGCTTATATTTTTATAGGGGCATGGCACCTAATTATTACATTTGGCAGACTCTGCCATAGCAGAATGTATTTTAATATATAATAAGGTATTACGACTTGAATGAAAACAGCTCCTATTTTCACTACTGTTTTCATTGTGTAGTGCTGCAGTCAGTCCTCAGAGATAACCAAACCAATCAAAGACAATGCCAATAACCTTAAACAAGATCCTAAGATACGGTTCCTTTTAATGATAAGAAGACAGTAATTTATATATAAAGAAGCAGTGCAGTACAGGCTGTCAGAATAATGAATTCTGTTTCACCCAACTCTGAAGAAAAGGGGAATGTGTACAGCTTACTAAATTTTGTTTCAGTATTTAGATGTGCTTTCACTTGTGCTATTAGTTATGGTCAGCTTTGATTCTGCACATTTTATTTCTGCGATACCTGTACTGGGTTAATTCCCACAGAGGTTTTTTTTTTTTTTTTTTTTGGTTGGTTGTTTTTTGGTTTTTGTGGTTTGGGTTGGTTTCTTTTTAAAATTTGCTAATGTATCCATTCTCTGGACATCCATCAAATCATATTTTTTCAGATAACCTGTTCACCTTGTGGACCATGTATGTTCTCATAACATGGTTATCTGCGAACCATCCATCATGATACGTTTTTCCTCAGTAACAGACTAACATTATTTTGAACCATGTCTTACTCATTTCTTGCCAGGTTCAAGATTGCCTTAATATATTTTTGGTTATGCAAACACTGTTACTCTAGGGTTCCTGAATTTCTCAGGGTCCCTGAAAATTCAAGTTACATAATAGCAAAAGAATATATGTGTGTGCAGGCATGTCTGTGTGAGCAATACTTTTCTAACAATTCGTTACTAACATCTTAACATCTCATGTCAATGGAAGTTCTCAAAAATAATTTGATACTCTTCAGTCTACAATGGTCCATGCAGGTTTTGGTTGTTTTTTTCTTTTTTTTTTATTAAGGTTTCCAGAAATTTAAAGCAAAGAAAAAATTGCAAAGACACGGCCAAATGGAAGGATTGAAAGAATTTTCAAGATAATGAACACAGATGGGTTTGCCATTATCCATCACATAAGGAAAAAAAAAAAAGCCATTTTATGCTTTTGTATGGCTAGTTCATTCTAGATACATCTGAGTCAGCATTTCCAATACTAATTTCAATTTAGTCCATGGCTGTGAGTGCTACACTAGCAAGAGAACACAGCTGTGATTCCCTACAGTGCAATGATAATCACTACTCACTGCAGTTGCTGGTTAATGCAGTAACCATTCTTCTGACGTGCCAGGCGAATCCCCTGTAACTCTTTATGACAGATGCGATCTGGTTTGTTTGCTCACAGTTCACTGTATTGGTACTTTCTGCTATTTTTTTGTGTCTGAGCAACAAACAGGAAGGGTGACTGTTTTGTGGTGGCTGCTGTACTCTTTGCAGTTCAACACCCTGGGTGGAGGAGGATTAGTGCCAGGGCATGGCCGATGTATTTGGCAACAGCTCAGTTCGACAGGTTTATCTCAAACCTGTAATCACATGGGGTCTACTACTATGTGGCATTCCTCAGGGGTCGCTACTGGGACTAGCGCTGTTTAACATCTTTGTTGGTGACACAGACAGCGGGATCGAGGCACCTTCAGCAAGTCCACAGACAACACCAAGCTGTGTGGTACAGTCAGTGCCCTGGAGGGAAGGGATGGGCCATCCCGAGGGACCTGCACAGGCTGCAGAGGTGGGACTGTGTGAACCTCATGGAGTTCAAGGGCAAAGTCCTGCAGAGGGGTGGAAGAAATCCCAAGCACAAATACAGGTTGGGTGGAGCATGGATTGAGAGCAGCTCTGCAGAGAAGGATTTAGAGGTGTTGGTTGACAAGAAATTCACATGACTAAGCAATGTGCGCTTGCAGCCCAGAAAGCCAACCATGTCCTGGGCTGCATCAAGAGCAGTGTGGCCAGCAGGGCAAGGGAGGGGATTCTCCCCCTCTACTCTGCTCTCAGAGACACTCCCCCTGCAGTGCTGTGTCCAGCTCTGGGGCCCCAAACGTCAGAAGGACACAGACCTGCTCGCGTGAGTCCAGAGGAAGCCACGAAGATGCTCAGGGGGCTGGAGCACCCCCTGTGAGGACAGGCTGAGAGAGCTGGGGGTGTTCTGCTGGAGAAGAGAAGGCTCCAGGGAGAGCTTAGAGCGGCCTCCCAGTGCTTAAAGGAGCTGCAGGAAAGCTGGGGAGGGACTTTATGAGGGAGTGAAGGGATGGGATGAGGGCTAATGGTTTTAAACTGACAGAGCACGATTTAGATACGATCTAAGGAAGAAATTCTTCCCTGTGAGGGTGGTGAGGCCCTGGCACAGGTTGCCCAGAGAAGCTGTGGCTGCCCTCTCCCTGGAAGGGTTCAAGGCCAGGTTGGACGGGGCTTGGGGCAACCTGGGCTAGTGGAAGGTGTCCCTGCCCATGGCAGGGGGGTTGGGACTGGATGGGTTTTAAGGTCCCTTCCAACCCAAACCATTCCATGTACTTATGTATTACTATTGATAACGTTGTGATGAATGGCAGTTGTCATGCACATGATAACAAAAACATTAATTAGGTTCTTGATGATTTTCATTACTCCAGCCCTGCAGTAATAAAATACTATTACCTGAGTTATTGCTTCTTTAATTGCCCCTGGCTTACAGGTGAATGCACAGCAGATTTACGGCTGAAGTATCATATGTATGCATTTGCAAGCAGCAACTGGTGTTTATATGAACTGAACTGAACAAGTAAGCCTGTAGCACATGCAAAAATATTTTAAAATTTCAAACAGGAAAAGATAGGTTTAAGGGGCTCTTCTCTTTTCTGAAAGCACTAATCACAGTGGTATTTAAATACATAGATGTTCTTCCTGTGCTTTCAGTTATTTCAAATGCAATTTTACCAGCCCTTTGCAAATGAATGAATTCTGTACCTTTGCATCTACTTCTGTATGTAATCTATATATTCCCGCCCTGAAGATAATCTTTATTTTTTTTAGCTCATTTCTAGCTAAATATTGTATGACAGTAGCTTGCAATGAAACCGAAAAACTGGAATAGTGAGGAGAAAGAGAAGAGAAAGCAATTAACTCCTACTCTGTTTAAATTTGAAGAATAAAGGACTAGCCTTAATCAAATGGGTATCCTTTGGCCAACATAATAGCAGAGCATTGTCTATGAGTTCTGAGCTTTGTAAATGAAAGTCAGGAGTTCAGTGGAGTATTGTAAACTGTGTCATCTGGGAATTTATAAAGGGAATATATGGCCAAGAGATTCTTCTTCAGGGCTTCAGCTGTTCAGGAACACTTGAGTCCTGTGGAATACAGATCTAAGTATATAAATGCTCAGAAAGTCTTCAGTTTTGTTAAAATGAACCAAAATATTTTTCAAGGGTAAGATGAACTATTTTTTTTCCTGATATTTCTGGAAGAACAAAATATAATGACAAAATAAGCTCTATCACAGTGACCATTAGGAAAGCACAGATCAAATGGTTAAGCTGTTTTTCCATTGTTTACAAATCTCTGGCCTTCTTTTTTATTATCTGAATAATACCTCTGCAATCCTGTAACCCAGAAACAAATCCCTGCCCATGGTAAGAAAGCTGAGGAAATCTCATTCTTCTGAACATTTTTTAATTAGTTTGGACGGAGGAAAAAAAGGCAATTCAGGCAAAACAAGAATAGTTCTGAATATAACTTGTTCTGTATACTTTCTCTCACCTCTCTTAAACCAGAAGTACCTGTTTTTAAAAACAAGCTTATATTCAGTACAAATTCTTCTAAAGTATGCTCTTTTTGTGACTAAGTCTGTTTCAAAAGGATGTGAGATGAGTCTGAAAAATTAGTGCAGAGATATATTTTAGCACCTTACACCCTGGTTTATCCCAGCTAACTCAGGCATATGGCTGTGGGCTGCCAGGGATCGGAGTAGTTCTACTTTCCTCTGCACCTTGGCCTTGTGTTCTTCCTCTCAGTCTTGTGTTTACTCTGGTTGCCAGGTTGGTTGGTTTGTTTTCAAGCAATTCTTTTATTTTTATTATCTGTTCAACTTAAATCTACATCTGTTTTAAATCTACTTGTCTTTTAGCATTCACAGTCCTATTTATTTTGTATTAGGTGACCTGAAAACCTCACTTATGCCCATAAATAATATAAATTAAAAGAGAATCCAAGTTTTAAGTCTGCTTCCTGACAGTTATTCACTAACACTGAAGGTAATGTAATTAATTAATCGGTTTCTTAAGAGACTTGTACTGCTGGATATCTTGATAGAGCTCCAATGGAAAGGCAATATTTGATTTTCTGTTGTTGTTGCTGGATTTTTATATAAAAAAAGCCATACTACAATTACTTACACTATTAAGCCATAGCTGAGGGGTGATTGCAGATCTGTGGATTTACAGATAGCAATCCTTTCATCACTCAGTTGTGTGTTTTATGAGCATAGGATTTGTACGTTTTGATAGTTGCTATGGTATCCACATGTGTACTAGGAAGACTGTAGTGGAAATGTGATTTATGTTAACAACAAACTGAATTTAAAAAAAAAAAAAAAAAAGTGATCAGAGGTGACTGGTACATTTTTAGTTGTGTTCCTCAAAAATAGAAGCCTCTTTCATTTGGTGGAAGTCTAAAATTCTGGCTCCCACTGCCAAGAAAATGCTAACATAGAGATATGCTAATAGTTTGGGCACGGGTCCTGGGGTGGTACTGTCTAATACAGCCTGCTCTCTTTTTTCTGTTACCTGGCTCCAGAATGCTTTCCCCTGATCTTTGAATCTTTAGCAAATACCAGTCACTCAAGGTAAAATTTAACTGCGTGAAGGGGAGATGCAGGTTCGCTAATACCTAGTCTAAGGAATACAGCAATATACTTGTTTTATTGGAGTGGTCACTGACCCAGTAGTTACAGATTACACCTTTTTATTTCCATCTCATCCCTCTGGCTGAACTGTCAGTAATTTGGTAAGAAATCAGCGTGTTCAGTTCCTTAAAGTAAGGTTGGGGCGAGCTGGCACTACATTTTCAGCAGTGAGCCTTTCCTCTGGCTGAAGGGGAGGCAGCAGCCAGAGCTCTGAGCTCTGGGCCAGTCTCTGCTGGAAGGAGCGTGCCTGGGCCAGCCGGGCACGTGGCACCAGGGAGAGATCAACTTTGGGGACGTGACAGAACCACAGGGAAGGGAGAGCTGCCTTCCTGTATTAAACATGAGATTTTCCTCTCTAAGTTTGAATTCTGTCTTCTTTCTAATTAAGAGAGGTGACCACTTAATTCCACCTAATTAGAGGGTTTTTTAGATCTATTCTCCATTAGGGGCACTGTGCATGCAAGATCAGCGTCTTACCTTGGCCATGAACTCTAATGGATTAATCATTTATATTGCATAGTTTAATTACTTCAGTTCAACACTTATTTACTTTTGACTTGTAATTGACTTTATGAATGTCATTATTTGTATTGTATGTCTCCTTAAGGAGAACCTGATAATACTGTGATTTTTTTTTTCACTAAAAATAACACAACACCTACAGGAAACGTTATTCAAATAGAGTATTATGTGGGCAAACTTGTTTTCTAAGAGATTATAATTTAGAGAATTTAAACATTCTTATATGTAGGCCAGAAGCTTTTGTACTCACAATTTTGCCATTTCTCTGAATTGCTGATTCACAGTTCTGTTTAGTGGTTTCCCCCTTTTGTTTTCATGGTACTTGGTCAGGATCTCAGCTTTCTGAGAATCTGGAAGGACTTTTTTATTGAAAAGAAACTCCTACCTGTGTGGATTGAGATAAAATCTTCAAAATATGAATCCTGAAGATGCAAAACTTATAAAGGTACAGGTGAATGCAGGTCTATAAAATGTTCTCCAAATGTGACATTTTGCTTGATCTTTGAATTTGATTTTCTCAAAGTTATCTTGTTGCTCAGGTTTAAGAAACGTGACAATTCTTGTGTGTCTTTGGATGTCTCTGGTGCCAAAACATAGCAAATGTAGTGTAAAAATACAGTTTCCACAAAAAAGGAAGAGGGGCAGATATCAACCTCTTCTCCTAACCTCACATATTCTTCTTTAAGTACCTTGAGATATAGGTTGCTAATTCTCTGTCTAGTATAACCCTGACCAGGTGAGAATTGAGGGACTACCTAAAGTTTTTCTTCTCTTTCACTTCATCGTGACTTGTTGCTCATCAGGGGAGCCAAGGTTCATCCTGTACCTAGCTTTTAAACCCATTGCACAAAGCTTTGAGTAAGTTCTCTGTAGTATCCCCGTATCTGCCAGCTAGGCAAGGAAACATGACCTTTTATAATACTGCTTACAATAATAATCTCCATAGTTGGCTGTACAAATAACATAAAATAGTATTTTAATTAGTCTTGCTGTGATTTGATTGTCTTTTACATGTGATTTTGTTTTCCCTCTGGATGCCTACATGTTTTTTTGTGGAATGGTGAAACATTAAGCCTCTGGCCATAGCTAAAATATTCCCCATATATTTTGCAAAACAGTTTATAGTTTCTGGGTACGTGGCATTCTAGTGATGCAAAGTTTATTATATTGTCACTAATATATTATTAATCCATCAATAATTAAGTATTTTTATATATCCTTTTCTTTCTTCGATTTGCTATCATTAGTTGTAAATTAGAAAGGTTTTTTTTTTCTTTTATTCAGTTTATTTCCTGCCTAGAACCGTTTTCTCCTTCGGTTTAACACCCAATTTATGTAGTGACTGTCTCCCACCTTGAAGACCAAGAGTCTTCTACTTAAAATATTGGAAATATTTATTGGCACACAGCTTGGTTTCATAAAGAGAATGTTTCCTTGAGAGAGTAATTGTGTTTGGTTTTTTTCCTGCTTGCCAAAGGACCTTATCAAGTCCTTTTGTAGAATTCTTAACATTGTTGCCTTTCTTCCCCGAATGTGAATAAATGCTACAGGCTGGAGGTGAACCAATTCCTAAGTTATCGCTCTTTCATGAAATCCAAAAAGAGTCTTTCAGAAATTATGAGTTAGAAGTCTGTTTTCAGAAAAAAAATATTCTATATTGTTGAGTCCTGTAAACAAGATGAATCACTGTGCCTGCAAACTATAGTTGTTCAAAGACAGGCAAGTCTCCTTGGCCCTTTAAAGAACAAGCCAGCTTCGAGCAACATCTAATAATGCAATAGAGTTATAGGTCAAATTTGTTGGGCTGTAGAATGAGAAAATATTTTCAAGGATGATGTGCTGATGGTCTGGCAATGTTAGGACTAAAGTGGGAATCAGGTAGACAAAATCTAGTGGGCATTTATCTAATTAGAAATGACCTTTATTAAAGCAGAGCTGTCTGAATTAAATTAATTATTGCTCATGTGGTACCAGCTTTCTTTATATCTGAGAATTTGGTAAATCTCATCTAGAGTGCTAATTCTATCCTTCCACTTCATCCTCTGAGGCATCTTTTCATTTAATAATGACTTTCTTAATTGTTTTTAAATTTAGGATAGAGCCCTCTTTTTTTTTTTTCTTTTTTTTTTTCCCCACTTATCTTTTAAATTCTGCAGTGGAATATGTAAATACTACTTTAAGAGAGCAAGCAGTAAGAGAGGTGGGCACTTTAAGCAGCATCAGATCTGTTGCCTTCAAACAGAAGAATAAAGTACTCTGCTTGAGTAGCAACGTAGCATCTGAGAATTGAACTTCTCTCTATTTCAACAGATTTTTAAAAGTCATCTCTAGCATTTAGCATCCTCCTCTTCTAAACATAAACCTCTCATCTGGAAAGTTCTACGCTGCCACTGATTTATATTTCTTTAGGTGGGCATAGGTGCTACTCTAGAGCCTAAAAAAAAGGCAAAGTCATGGTCAGAAAAAGAGAATGAAAATGTGGCCCATGCTGAGGTTCCCCAAAGGCTCATTTTCACCATTGCTAGCTGTTAACCATGTTAATCAGCATGTGCTTGCTGATTTCGGGAACATCTGCTGTGGCATTCTGGTTATTTTGGATCACATGGGAGATGTGTAGTTCCCCATAGGATCTGCATGAGCAGCTGTTTAGAGCTCAGAGAGAACACCAACTTCAAATGCATCAGAGCTTTTCGGTAACGTCACATCATATGCTGTAGCCGACTCTGGAAACAGTTATGTTGTATTTAGTGTTTCATGTGCAAAGGCCGTCCCTTCAATCTGTTGTTCTTCTCACTCTTTGGATTAATAACCTCGCCTTGTTTTAATAAAGGTGATTCTATCCGAGTTTGCCTTGAGTTGCTGAACACCCAAAGTTTTAGGCTCAGCTTTGAAGAAACTTGAGGAAGTGCAAAGTTAGTGGTGTTACTGTGAGCTCAGACTGCCAAGATGTCTTGATAAACTCGTAAGAAAATGAATATACAAGGGTAGAAGGGATTACAGATAGAGATAGAAGGATTAGGTTTTGAACTAGCAGCTAGACTTGCTGTAAAAATGTTGCTTCAGGCTTTTGTTTATTATTTGGAGAAATTCTATTTAAATGCAGATTAGATTTTCTACCTAGAAGTACAACTTTTTCTTTGTTTAGGAACTCTACAAAGAAGAATGAATAGAGAGTGTTCTTGTTTTCATTTCTTCAGGAACTTTGACAATCATGTTGCTTATCTTGTTATCTGGATTAGATATGCAAGCTCTGGATATAGGAGTTATAACAGTTTGTTTAGAGACCCTAGTTTAATTAATCAGTGTAAGATTACCAAATTACCTTGGGATGAAATACTGCGTCTGAGAAGTTGTAATTGGCTACTGACTAAACAGAAGGGCCCAGCTGCACATAGTTTATTTGGGAAGGAGGGAGGGAGGCAGGGGAAAGAAAGGGAAAGAAGACTTAAAAAAAAAAAAAAAATTAGACAAATATTGAATCTTTAGTGAACTGAAATCTTTCCATTCTGTATACAACTTTTTTGTATTGCTGTACATTTTGTAATCAGTCACCTCTTAATATAACATTTCATCTTCCTTAGAAATAAAAATGAAGTAAATATAATTCTTTATCAATTCTGCTGGATTTATGAGAAGTGGTCTGAAAAATCTTCACTTTAAATAGACTCCTGAATACTCAAATTTTTCTCTTATATAATGCAGGCTCACTTGCCATAACATCATCAGTAAAATATAGCTAACTGAAACATCCCAATCACTTCCCATGGGTTTATTTTTATTCCTTTATCCATTCTTCTTGCATCTTGTCACCAGAATCTCCAGCAATCCTTACTGATCTTTTCAAAACTATGATAACATGATGTAAAGCAACTTTCTGTTAATAATCTCAGCTGTCTGTACTGGGGGGGGAAAAAAAAAAATAAAAATAATTCCAGACACTGGTTTCAAGTTTTTTTTTTTTAAATTTCACCTTTTTCTTCTTTCCCAACATAATTTGTGAGTTATTCAACATGTTCTATGACAGGAGTTCCACACAATGATTGGCATGAACTGTCACTGGCATTCATGTATAGAAGCACTTGAATTCAAATATGTTTCAGGATCTGAGATTCTGACCCAATTTTAGAAAAGTATGAGTAGTTTGAATTCTTTGGATATAAAGATGACTTCTGTTGGGTTTTGTCTAATATATGAGAAGAAGGCCACATTTGGCAGACTGGAAATCAAGCATGTTCTCTGAGAAGATCTACTTTGCTAGTCGTTTAGCATGATCGGTAATTTTATATTGATCATTTAGCATGGAAATAACATGCTAATGGAAGAGATTTAATGTGGTTCTATGGTAATGGCGTACCATTTAGCAAGGTAATATTTTAGTATTATCAGGTTCATAAAAGCTTGTCTGTTGAGAATATAATGAAGATTTCTCAGTGTATTAGCTAGCTTTGTTATGAAGCGGAAGAAATAAAAAGATCAAGTCTTTGCTTAAAGGAGGTTGATGAAACTTTTGGCCTCATACTAGATAGATTTTAGGCACCCTGTGGGTTTTTATTCCTTTCCTTATTTCTTTTTGATGGACAAGCTAAAGCAGTAACTAATGTAAAAGAAGATAATTCTTCAGGAGATGAAGAACCCTAGGCCAATAATTTACAGAAAGTAACATTTCTTAGGAGCTCACACAATCCCATTCAAGGTTTCAGGGCCATTTTAAAATCTGAATTTAAGCAATACCTTTCTGTGCCCCCTCTTCAGCAAGCCAAATGTTTCACTTAATCCATTTTTGTTAATATGATGAGGTAAAATGATGCATAAAATAAGTCAGGAAAAAATGGATCTGTGATGAACAATACATGACTGGTGAGTGACAGAAAATGGTATATATTTCAGAGCAGAAAGTAATGAATCACGTGGTTAGCAGTATATGAAGATGTAATATTTCGATATCATACAGGGTCAATGGACAGACTGAAAGGTAGTTATTAGAACAGCTCATTTTTCCTTTAATATATCATTTCATTACTTGTACTCTTAGGCTACATCATATATATATATATATATATATATTCATTTTCAGGAGTTTCTTGTAAGATTCTATTATTTAACTGAAATATTGCAGCTATTAACTTTGATTTGAATACATACCTGAAACTATGTAATCAAGCAATTTTTAATTTTTTTAATACTTATTTTCTTTTTTTTGGCATGTCTACATGTGTGCATTACCATTGCAGGCTAGTTGACAGGACCAGCAAAAGTTATGAGTCCTAACTTTCTCTGTGTTTAAATTGTGAAGATTTTGTAACGGGTCTTTTTTTGTGGAGGAAGAGAGAAGCTTACATTCAGGATGCTTACTGTGGAATTTCTGAAAACCGATTGTACCTAAAAATCTTTGCACAAATGGCCTTTCTAGTGGTTAATTAAGCCTCAAATTAGAAAATAGAGTTTTCTGAACAGACCAGTGTGGTGGCCAGCAGATTGTTGCTTGTTATGACAAAACCCTGCAATGAAAAGTCTGGAATTAAAACCCGATAGACCAGAACTCCTTCAGAGTATGTCTTGCCTTCTCCACTTCTCTTCTTTGTTCCATGAAAGGAAAGCTAGGCATATCTGCTATTTTTCTTCTTTTCTTTGAATTACAAAATATGACTGTTTAGTTCAGAACTTTGGTTCTTCAAGTTGACATAAGTATAGGGTCTAAACGTGAAGCTCTTTTGTTATATGGTAAGAGTTAGATACCCCTTCCTCTCCTCTTTTGTAGCTGTCCTCAAGCCCATTTACACACTCTGTTACATAATTACACTGATATAATCTATACTAACATGAAATAGCAAACTCTAATCCATTTACATATGCTTCTTAGTTTCTCTGCATCTGCAGCATAGCCTTTCTAGCAGAAAGGGACGCAACCTTATCCAAGGAAATTCTAGTGTTGCATTGCAGTAACACGAGTGTATAAATGCTTCTACATAGTCACAGGAAAGCTGCACAGTTGCTACCCTGAGCTCCCTGTTGCTGTAGCTGTAATGGTAGTGATGCCTGAGCTGACTTGGGTATAACTAATTGAACTGAGCATATTGTGCTGACTGCAGAACAGACCTCTCTGTTACTGTACATAGCTGTACATAGCCCTTCTGAATTAATTCTTAACTTTCTGCCATCTGTATGATAACAATTTGTAAGATTTACTTTTCCATAGATGATGATTGTATTGGAACTAGAAAGGGAGAGCAGACTTCCTGCTATCAAAAGTATTTTATGCTTTCTTCTGCATATGTCTCCTTCCCTTCTCTTCATTATCTTTCTTTGTGTTTGGCTTGTTCCCTAAGGAAATAAGTATTTAACTTCGTTGCATAGAAACAGTAGCCTTTCTATAGTGGTTAGGAAGGTTACAACCTATGTCAGAAGCATACAGGAAAAAAAAAACCCTTCAAAATAAAATATTAATCAGTGAGAGATAATAACACAGTCGTTCTGAGAAATACTGATGTGTGTGTCTATTTTTAATTGCATATGTCCTAATTTTCTTTTAATTTACATACAAAATCATAAAGATTTTACAATGGGAATAGTTGTAACTATAGTCCAATCTATTTTTTAAAAGAATTAAAGTTTAATTCTGAAAAGCACTTCAAGGAATTTCTAGAAATTGGTTTACCATGTAAAATCGTGTGAACTGGTGAGATTTTATTAAATTAGAGTTAATGATAAATTTTAAGATATATCTTTTGGAAAAATTTGATACCATATCAAAGCACATATAATCCTGAGATTTTTAGTGGTTTATTAAAATAATGAGCTCTTCATCAGTGGAGGACTATTTAATGTGTATTTATGGGTTTCTGATGTTGTATTTGGTTAGATTTGCTAATGATCATGAAAGATAAATCATTAATAGATCTGTTTTTTTTGTTGTGCATTTTGAAATGTACAACACAGCTCTTTGGTGAAGAGAGAAAACTGAATTTTTGCTAATATGTTGTGCCCTTCAGGTTTCTTTGAATGCCAAGGGCATCCTTCACTACTCCAACAAATATACTTTGGAGGCTTAGTATAATATCAAATGCTTAAGTGTGCAAAAATCTGGTTTAAGCTATTTCAATTTGGGCACCCAGAAATAATGCAGACTGCATCATTTTGCTTAATTTCTTTATGCCTCAGTTTCCCAGATGTAAATGACTTCAATAAAGCCCATAATGCAAGTGGGATATTATTCATGTTCATGAAGCTGATTGTACTATGAAAACAACAAAAAGGTACACAAGGAAATGAATAAATCTGCATTCAACACAAGCCTTTGAAAGTATTAATTAAAAAGGTGTCTGGCCACATGCTGATTAGAGTAGATAAAGAGAAATATTGAATAACTACTTACTCTCTGAATTGGGCCCAAGGGTCCTATGAGAAAAATAGTATATGATAATTTAATTAAAGTTTGCATCAAAACATATTTACACAAGGGAGATGAATTAATATTGCAGAATTTGCACTTCCTAACTTTTCAGTGCTTCACTAGGAAATGTTAACTCTTTTTTAGTGTAGTGGTTCTTCAGTGTGACATAATGTACTGCTTAGATACTTGGCATATTCACCTCACCAAATTTCTTAGATTCAAGGCATTAATATAATAAAGTAAGTACAGAATTTGTGTTAGAAATACCAAATATTGATAGCAGTGCAGTTGGAAGCACAATTCTGTCGGGGTCTGGAATATGATAGAAGGAAGGGGGGAAAGGGAGCTAGGATGTATGTTCTGATTGAGTCAGCTTGATAAGCCTACATATTTACACATATTGGAGCACTGATATTTATGATTATACTCATATTTAAGATCCTCTGTAAAATATCTAGGCAGTGTCAGGTGAGTTTTGTATTTCTTGGGCAGGTCTGGAGTACTCACGGTTGGGTTTCTTTTTCCCCACTTTCCTGGGTAAATTTAGTTACTCGAGTCTTGAAGGTGCGTAATTACTCAGTGTAACAAGACTAAGAGCATGGAAATGTCTCTGGTATGTACAGAATAAGTGATGGATAAATGGAATAACAGTCCCTTAGGGAAGTGGCCACGTCCAGTATACAGCAGCTTCTAGTATAGGGGAGGGGAAATTCTTCCTATGCTGTAGCTGGGGATAAAGCAATAACTGGGTAAAACAATAACAGCTGGAATATTGACTATAATGCAGGGATTAATCAAATGTTTCCAGGCTTTAAAATAAATCTCCACAACCCATATTACAATTACAGTAGTACCACGTTTATGATAGTATCACAATGCTTTCCAATGCTACTGTATAATGGACTTCTAATGGCAAAAAAAACCTTGATTTTTTTTTCCCCATTGTAATAACATCTGAAACATGTTAGAAATGCTGTTATATCCAGCTGTTCCTGGAATTCAGATAATTAGTAGATACATAGACAGTGTGATATAATACTTAGAGTAGTAGAGTACCCAAAATCTATTAATTACTGTTATAGAAGGGATAATTACAACAAATTGTAAATAAAATAAGTTAGTGTTACTTTATGCAGCAGTACAATGAAGCCCTTTGTGCCTGGATCTGTTAATTAACAGTTTGTGACCCTCTGAGTATCAGTACCATTTCTGTACAGCTTTGAATGTCACTGTCACTCCTTGTACTTGTGTGATGGTGCCCCTCCATCTCTCTAGGCTCTGTGGTATGCAAATGATGTCAAGCAGAGCCTTAATGATTACTTCTGCCTCAAGGCAGCACAGACGGTGAGAGAAAGGACCTGTGAGGGTGAAAATAAAAAAAGAGTCAGTGTCAGGAACCTACATATTTTGAGAGTTAGAATCTGGGGTGGGTTTTTTGTTTATTTGTTTTCCCCTTGAGACTTTAATGTCCTTTTCTGCAGAAGTTCTGCAGTCATTACAATTTCATCTCCCAGCATTCGAACAGCCCAGTTGGTGGGAGGCTTTTTCCCAGCCATGATAAATTATTCTCTGTCAGAATCCAAATCTGCCTTTTCAAGTCTGATCATTTTTGATGAATTTATTCTGTTAACATGAGTTTGAATAGAAGCAATAGAGAGTAATAAATTAACTGTGAGCATATTAATGACATCTCTTGGAGACTATGGATGAATTAAGGAATAAATAGGTGAAATAGGTTCAATAACAGGCTGGTGAACACTTAGTCAGCGATTGACTGGTAGCTTTTCACTTAGGTCCTTTTATATCCTATGGTTAATTAAAAACCATAGAAAGATTTTAAAGCAACCTTTTGGAATACAGAGTATGAACTCCTGCCATCCATACTAACTGTAGAAAAGATGGTTGTCAAAGGTACTCCACTGAAGCTTAAGGAACACCAGCTTCAGAAATTCAGGTTTGTACACTCTTAAAAAGAAATCTGTGTGCCAAACACGGCTTTCTGTATGCATCTGCCAGAGCAGCACTTAATGCAGACTTATGAAAAAATAAACATAAATTAGGGGCTTTTGAGGATTTGATCTTATAAACTAGAGATCAGGGTAGTATGTGAACTTCCATTTCTAACAAGAACTGTTGTGATTTCATCTTACTTGGTTAACTTTAACATGTGCCTGTATGTCCAGGATTTCCAAAGTAGTTTGAAACAGACTTTCAAAAGAGCTGGATGCTAAGCTTCAGTGACTGAGAACTGAGTGTTAAATCTGTTTCTAAGGGATCCTCTATCATATGCAATAGAGAAATGGCTGATTGATGCTTACATACTAGAGAAAGAGATAAATTCCTTGACAAATCTGAATGCTCGTTTTTAACCTCATTTAATAATATATGTTAGATTTTTAATAGCCTCAGTATACTCATGCCAAAGCTTATCAAACAGGAGTGAACACTACTTCTTTTTCAAAGATAATTATGGTCTATTAAATGTATAAGAACACAAATTATTGTTTTATGCTAGGACATCTTGTTATTCAAATGGGGCTGAGTCAAAACTTAACACCTACTCTGGGGAATTTGAAGCTTGTCAAATATATCTGCCTTCAGAATACTCAGTATAGACATACATAGACAGTGTGTGGTTGTAAGAAGAAGGTGTTTATATAATTAAGTTTATGAAAGCATACTCTAAAGGTCATACGATTTTTTAAATTCCTATTATAAAACATTTCTATGTTTGAAGTAATGAAAATTAATTTCCTGAACAATCAGATGCCTCATGAAGTTTAACTTTATACCCCCGCAGCTTTATATTTGTTGTGCTCAATTTCTTGAAGTAGAATAATAATAATAATAATAATAAATTCACTGCCCTTTTTTCAAGCATAATCCTCATGTTGCAGTCACAGAACCTCTCCTGACAGCTATTGAAATGGATTGAAAAGTCTACTGTCAGCAGTTGCTAACTCCCATTTTCTTGGCTGAAATATATTACATATTACTGACCCTAAAATCTTCCAGAATAATTACAGCTATGACTGTTCCCTAACACTGGTTTGTTTGTTTGTTTTTAAATTTTGTATGCTTTGAGAAATACTGTTATATAAAAAATTGTGTAAAATGTTGATCTGTCGTGATGTGTCAGTTGTCCAGGTGCTGAGAGAATCATCTGGTTTAGAGAAGGAAACTGCAAGTTTACTAATGCTACTAGCTAACATTAGAATATTTTTATATTTCAATTGAAAATTACTTAGAAAAACAGAAAGGAATATTGAAGAAAATCTGAAAGTCACTGTTGTCACTGTTGAAGGTTGTTCAAAGGAAACTGAGTATCAAAATCAAATAGCATATTTTCTGATAGATAATTTTTTTTCTTTCAGCAAAGGAAAAGGCAGAAGTTTATTATATATATATATATATATATATATATATTTCTGCCCTGTTAGCAAAACTCCTTGATGCAAAAAACTTCTTAATAGTTGGAAAATGCTTATGTGAAGTGATAGAAGAAACGTCCAATCAAACAGCAAAACTTCAGTGGAGAAACTGGCCACAACTGAATTTTTAAAGGACTAACGGTGAAAGTATTGCCTGATTGGAATTGTGCCCAAATTTCTGAAGGTGCTAGCAATGACTTATAAAGGCCCAATTAGGAGGTTGTAGCCATCACAGTGAGTAGTTTTGAACTCATAGGTAAATGATGGAAACTCTAGTCAGGCATCCTTTTTCTTCTTTCAAATGTCTATTCCAAATGAGGCTCTAAGCTAATGTGCAAAGATTGCTCCAAATCAGTCAAAGCCACGCTTCTATGCCTGACTGGAGCACAATGAAGTTTGGATTATGCTGTTTTAAATTATCACCCATTTGAAGTAATTTTCTTTATAAAACAAGATTAAAATGACTGTAATTCAAAACATTTTACCTCAAATTGATGTGAAAATTGTAGTGTTCATATTATTTCCATTTTTCAATTTGACAAAACATTTCACTCCATGCATAAGCTTTTCTGTGTTGTCACTGTCTTAAGAGTGAAAATATGCATTTTACTCTGTGCATTTTACTCTTTCCTGATGTGTCTTATTTCTTAACACTACTTATTTAACTTTTTTAAAGCATGTTTTATATAGCCTATTGTGGTACCTGGGGAAAATATAAACAGATTTAGGAGCTTAGGTTGCCTCCTTTCTACTGCACACAATAACAGTTTATAACTTCATATTGTAAGATTTTTTTCTGTGGTCTTTCTACATGCCTGATGGTTAGATAAGTGCTGATGATAAAGCAAAGAAGAATTTGAAGTTCTAGCTTGACAGATCTGAAACTGAGATTATGGTGATTTTTATTTACATGAAACTTCCTTTCATTTGTTTTCATGCTAATACCATAGTAGAAATTTCCCTCCATATTTTTCCTCAAGGTTTCATGTGTCCTGAATAAATAATTTAGGGAAAGAATAGTCTTTTCCTCAGAAGTTTACTTCATAGACGGGCAGTTATATCAGTAATTCTTTTTTAAAATCCAGTAAATTCCAAGTTACTTACTTGAGTTCCCTATGAATCTAATATAGAATGCTTCTCACAGAGTTCTTGTAGTAGTGAAGTACAGAACAATACTGAAAAGCACTGGAAAATTAAGTGTCTTGCAGAATTCCATGGCTGAATTATTGATAGTGAGAATTACAACTCTAAAGTTCCTGACCCAAAAATACAAATGTGCAAATGTACTTATTTTTAAGTTATACTGTATTCAACCCCATAATTGCAACAGAATGCCAAACCTTATCACTTAAAGTAATGGCAATACATACGTCAGCTGTCAGACCCTCAGACTCTGGGAAAGAGTTGCTTTTGTGTGCTCAATCTGCACGAGATAATTCATTCCTTACTAGGGGGTATGATTTCATGAGCTGAAAGCTTTAACTAGTACATATGTATAGGGTAGATTTAAAGTGATTATGGAAATATCACCGCAGGACAATACATTATTAGTAGTCCCTCATATGTTGTATGCTATCCCCTTATGTTTGCTGATAATTAAAAAGCAGATTGGGATGTCATGGTGAGAATGAGTGCAAAATGTCCCTTTTATCATTTGCAATAACTATGAAATAGTGGTCTTTCTGTATCCTTCAGTGATTGTTCTATTTGCGTTGGTGACAAATGACATCTTTCTCCTTGTAATGTGCCTGCAGGGTTAAATGACTTTATTATTATTAATGAGTCATTGCTCCAGCTGTCCAGTAATAGAGGGAGTAGGAAACAGAAGAGATTTAGACCTAAGTAATTACAAATGTAATTATTACTTTTCAAATTTCATTTTTACAGCAATCACAAAGTTGTTAATCAAACATGGCCCTTTCCATGTATTCACGCTTCTGGGGGACTTTATCAAAGGGATGAGTATCTGCTTGGTTCCACTCAGGGTAGTCTGTGGCAGATTGACGAACTGATAATGACAGGAAACTGCTGTGAAAAATTAGTTAGAAAATGTTGTCTAGTCATCAAGGAGTCTGTGGTTCAGAGGGTTTTCCAAGAGAAAAACCCACCTGAGCTGCAGCCATATGGAGGAGAGTGTCCTCTTGGGGAGGACAAAAGCTGCAGGAGGGGAATCCTTTTGTCCTGTGGAGATATGAAATGTCAAAGTTTTACTCCTCCAGTCCGTCCTTCCACAAGGTTGTAGATTGTCATTAAGGAATCTAATAAGCACAACAGAGCCAACATGCTTCTGGACACTTTAGGGGATTAAAAAAGTGTGTCCTCTTGACCCTGCGGTAGTTATTTCTATTACTCATAATTCAGGATTTTCAAGTTTTTAGGTGGAGCGCAAGTCTTGATCTTCTGTCATAATAATAAGGTAAACGCAGGAATTTAGAAAAGGGAAATGGTTGTGGGTTTACGTTAGCCCATGTTGCAGATGCTGTGAAATGTAAGCAGTGTTGTTTTTCAGAATCGTAATCCAAACTTGAAATTTATTGTGAAAAGGAAAACCTGGGGAAAAGCTTTGGAGAAATGAGAACATTTCCTTTCAATAATGTAATTTCTTCATAATGTTAAAATACTAAGGATTATCATATTTTAAAAATCTAAAAGAAAATAAAATTGAGAAAATGGAAACTATTAGTTTCCATACTTTATATCCCAAAAATTCACTTCAATAAACAGTGTCACAAAACAGTTGAACTTTGAAACTACATTTGTGATAGAAAATGGTTTTGTAAAAAAATCTACAGTGAGCTTTCTTTATATATTCAACTGGAATAAATAGATTCAATATTCTTGATATTCCAATCAAATTCTCTATCAGCATTCAACTAAGATTACTGTGTTACTTAGAGATCAGCATAGGTGAATGTTACAAAAACATTTAGAAGTATTTGCAAAATAAATCAGGTATTCATTAAAAAAACAAATAATAAAAATGCTTTTTATTTCTTTTCTTAAAATGCAATTGGAGATACAGCATAGAAGCCATTTAATATTTTTAGACTGTTGTAGGCTTATTTTGTTTGCTGCTCTAGTTACCTTTGACTTTAAATTTCTATTTGTGTATATCTGATGAAAACACAATTTCAGAACATCTTTATTGTCTAGCTCTTAAGTTATCACAGGAAAGATGTGTTTACTAGCTTAGCATTTGGTGGTTTTATGATTTCCTTCTGAAAATTAACATTTCATTAAAGTGTCTGAACGATGAACAATTGCCCACAGTTGTTCAATTACTTAATATGAAAGAATTTCTTGTTATTCTACTTCAGATCAAACTTCTGATATTTTTTCTGTAAAGTCAAGAAAAAGAAAACAGCCCCATTTGGCATGCAGATACATCAAGAAGCTCTCATTGCAGTGAATAAAGGGTGTAAATACAGATCTTTGAAGCAGAACAGTAGGTCTTTTATCCCACACCTATCCCTTGAAAGAGTTGCTGTATGTGAGGTATCTCAAACATCACTGAAAATGACCTTCTGTTTGTCCCCTTCTTCATCAGCCTGCCTGTGTTCTGCATTCTGCTGAGGCTGACTCACCTGATCTGATTATTGTCACAAGTGTTGGAATTCATTATTAGAGTAGTATGAGAGTATACTAATATTTTCATGTAGGTCTGTTATCAAGAGTAAATGCTACTGACCTTATTCCATCTAGAAATTCTGTTCCCTTCTTATCTTTTTGAAGTTCATCCTTTTTCCTATCTCCAAGCCCAGATCTTTGTTCTCTAGCCAGAGAACCACAAAAGGTAATTGATTTTTTGATTGCAGTATCCACAGTCTGAGCTTAAGAAATGTATTTTCTGCTGTTTCCACACCAAATGAGTTTATGTAGATTCAGTGATTCTTAGTTCTCTTTATGAATCTTCACCCTTTCAAGACATTTAGTGATTTATACTAAAATCAGTAAACTACCTCTCCTTCACACAAACATACACACAATTTTATTTAAAACTTAACCTGTAAAACCAAGTATATTCTATTACATATACTTATGCTGTAGAAATTGTAAGCAAGAATTTTTTTCATTTTAAAACTTAATATATATATATTTGAATGCACATGTAAATGAAACTAAGCAACCTCTAGTTATGTGGGAAGAACAGATGTTAGGAAACATCAGTAGAAATTACTGCTAAGTTAATTTCTTTCTCTAAGGATAAGCTATATATATACAGAGCTGCTTTTTGAAGACTGCTTATTTTATAGTTTCAGACAAACAACCTTTTGTACAGAAAAAACTTTAAGCTCTTTGTATTGTTTTAATGTTTTTTTTTTTCTGCTTCTATGGGAAAAGTATAGTAATGGCCATATTTCCGCTCTTTTGTCTCATTTTGTGTTATCCTTTAACATGGTCAATTCCTCTTAAAATAGTATTGATACACTCTTTAATTCCCCAGCAAACCCACGTGCAAAAGACTTTCCTCAATGTTGAATTAAATGAAAGAGCATACTGTGTTGAACTGACTCTGGAGTTAATAAATAAATGAGTTTAAGGAAATACACATCTGTTTAATTGGTGGTGATGGATCCTCATATACATTCCTTATGAGGTATCTGAGTAATGATTTGATCACTAGAAGGAGATATAAATGGTATTTCAGAGTGTACAGTTACCTTGAATTGGTTAAGTGATTTTTCTGACGATTAGCCCTCACTCTGTTTTACCATTTGACTAGGTAACTTATTTAAGAATATGCCTGCATTATGATAATGAAAAACTATATAATCAGTTATTTCTATCCCAGTTTTTATCTTGTTGGTTTTATTTTACGGCATTTTAAAACTTTTTTCTAATGTCATTTAGTGTAGACAAAAGTAGCTTCTTGGGTGGAAGTAGCCAAAGGGTGTTAATTCCCAAAGAAGTAACAGGCAGAGCAGAGCTTGTCTGACACTAAGGGATGACTTACACTTGCACATTTAAGAGCAAGTTTTACTAAGCATTTGAAATTTAATCTCTAGAAATTTATATGAGATACACTATTCTTCACAGATCTCCTACATCTCATATATCAAGTAATGTTTTAGGACATTTAAGACAGCATAAAACTAGTTTTTATATATGTATATACACATGTGAGTGATAAGGATTTAAAAATATTGTTTAGTGGAAGTAGTGTTGTACTTATTGCTTCAGATTCTCTAGTAATGCTTGCAGATAACACTGGCATTTCTACACTCTCTGTTTTCCTGGTCACCGTAACAGATAGCATTGATAAACACAACTCATCTTCCAGAGGAGGGAAAAGGGGTTTGGCGCTCTCAGTAGCGCTGAGGGGCTGGGAGTGAGTGAGGGGCTGTGTGGTGCTTAGCTGCTGGCTGCGGTCAGCCCATTGCTTTAAGATAAAGATGGCACTTGAAGAAGCAGTCATTCCAGGGTGATAATTGCTGGGTATCTGCAACTTTCTGTAGACTTGCTTCCCTTACTGCAAATAAGAGTTGTATCCTCAGAGGCTTAGAATTAAGCTCTAACACATCAAGAGAGGAAGTCTGTTGTGTTACCAATGTCCTACAGAAAATTCATATTGAAAATGTTTCCTCTTCCAGGCACCAGCTAGAAAGTGATAGCTGAAGCCCTTTTTCAACCAGCGTATTTTTGTAGGATGTTGGGTTTAAATCAGTAGAAGAGCTTAATATCTATCACCTAAAATGCATAGTCTTCTCAGGTATGGGGGAAGAAATGCAAATTTCACTCTTTACTATGCTTCCAGGTCGAAGGCTATTGCTGGAGGATAAACCACTTTTCACTGTGTAGTTTCACCTTGTTTAATTGATTTGAATTTAAATTTAAATTCTGTGTTAAATAATGAACCATGTATTAATAATTAAGAAGCTTCAGTACAAATGTGAAGCAGTTAATTAAATATTAAATAAAGCACATTGTATTATCCAGTATTGTAATCAATATACTAGATTTTAAGATATTCATTTTAGATGGTCATTATACTTTACAAGTTATGGTTAAAATTCTTGTTGATAACTCAATATACACTTCACAGGCCAAGAAACATGTATCCTTTCCAAATGACCATATTTGTTTTGCCACAATTAGCAAAACATGGACATTAAAGAGGAATACATTTGGACTGTTGAAGCAGTAAGGGTCAGTGCCATTCTACAACACTGTCATGCCCGTGTTCATTAGACTGAAACAGAAGAGGTTGCAGGGGGTTTGGGGGCTTGAGTCTTTTTGATGAAATCTCTTCCTGTGAAAAACAGCAATTATAGAAACTGAACTTTTTACAGAAGCATTGCTTTTAGACCATTTCTTGGGTTTTGATTAATACAAGATTGAAATTCTAGTCAGAATAACAATAAGAGATGACTTAATGAAAGATTAATATGCTTTATTTATATGGCTGCTATTTGTGAAGGAAAGATTCACTTCACAAGCGTGGTTAATTATATAGGATTTACCATATGCTGTGTCTTCTGCCCTGATACTTCCTCCATTCCCTGTCTTCTTCCTCACCAACTTTCCCCAGCCATCTTTGCTAATAGTTGCTTGGCTAATCAAAGCCAGTTGCAAAATATTCACACCTCATACCACAGGGATTTTATAATAAGAAGCCTAACTCATGGCAGTTTTTAGGATTAAATTCAAGTTAAAACCATGGCTGTTAGGATATAAACTGTGTTCACTGGAATGAAAGCAGATCTTATTCTTGCAAGATATCCAGTACAATCTGGCAAGCCTAGGTAGCACATGAAAATGTGTGATTTCCACCATGCCTGTTGATTCCTCAGCTAGAACATCTGGAGGATCAATCTTCCTCTGAGTATGGTTTCTCACAAGCAAGGCAAGCTCTCTACACACAGCTGAAAACGAAAGGAGGTGGTGTGTCCTACTTGTTCTTTGAATAAAAAGGTTCCAAGGCTAGAACTTAAGTAACTCTTTTAGTTTTTTAATTTATTGAGACATGTACAGGAAATAAAATATTCATAGGAAACCTCTCCCAAAGGCATTTTATTATTAAACCAAAAAAAGTAGAGTATATTGTAGCAGCAGATATTTTGGGTTTATACATTCAAGCTTCTTCCTACTGACCTTATTAAAGTAGCCCAGTTTACACTAACAACTATTCTCCCCTCCCTTTTTTATTGTTAATGTAATTTCTGTTGTTCTCATATAGTGGAGACTGCTAAATGATGTCACCCAAGTGGCCACTTTTAGTCACCAGGGTAATTCTGGACTATAATTTCCCTATATTATGCTTGAATTCCTGATTAGATTTAGTACCACATTTAGTAAATACACATGGGCAAAAATTGGGGGGGACATGACCCATTCCTTAGGAGCAATTGGCTGAGATGAGTAGTATAAGGTTGTCATCTTCATTACTCTGGTGGGATCCTGCTGAGCAGAGAGCACTGGAAGTGCGATGGGAGCTGTTTAATATGGAAAGCTTCAGTAAATGAGAGGCACTTCTGGATGCTGACAGAATAGCATTGGCACTGCAAGCCATGTATTCATATACGTGCTGTGTTGTGAAAATATGAAAAATAGCTCAGCAATAGCATAATTATGGGCAATTTGCTTAATTGCTTGCTAATTGTTGCTTGCTTTATTATGAAACAAGAGTGCTCTAAATGTAACACTGGATGGTTTGCATCCAAAATGTGTCAAATTCAATACTGGCTTTTCATTAAGACTTCAGCTACATGGCTTTCAAATTCAAGTACTCTGTATTCTGTGTTTTCTTATTTTTTTAATTGTTTTTTGAAATTTTTGTTGAATGATTTATAATCTCCTAAACCTACATTTGTACAGTGCAGTCTGACAGTTTTTGAACTTCTAATGACTCTGAATACTTCGCTAATTAATACATTTACAAATGTCTTTTGATCATTATTACTCATGTGGATAAAGGTGGAGATGTTTAAAGGCTTCTCCAGGAGCTCATGTTGTTGATTGTTCAACATTTAGAAATGCACATCTCCCTTTCAACACATGCATTCAGATTTTTTTTTTAAAGGGATATGTACAGTTTTGAAAGTTTGGACTAAACTTTTGGAAAAACTATTCTCTTCTGTTTTGACCAAGATAACCTGCTTTGAGCAGAAGGTTAGACCACACATCTCCAAAAATCCCTTCCAGCCTAAGTCTTTCTGTGATTCCATGATGCAAGTGATGACTTTTATGGCAGACTGAGAAAGGAACCAGCCCTCTTGAAGTTGTCTTAGTAGTACTTCTCCCTTTTTGGAGTGGAGGGGAGAGCATAGGGGTAGGAAAGAAAGTGCATCATGTATGCACCAAGTATATGCTTCAGTGATGTTAAAGGTCTTTTCCAACCTAAATGATTCTATGATTCTAACTTTTCAACATTCTGAGACTGCTGATAACACAGTGCTGCTAACACCCTGTCTTTGAGAATTCTATGAGAAATACTCTTAAAACTGGAACATAATATGAAGGTGGAAATGCCAGAGTAGGCAGCATTGTGCCGCATATTTTGTTGACTGAGAGGGGGAGCAGCACTGTAGAGTTCTTTACCTTTCATCCCCCAAAAGTAAAGATGATAACGAACATTTTCGTTCACTATTTATAAAACCCTACACAGACTTTGTAACCACAGAAAGTCTCTAATCAAAATAAACAGGACAAAAATATCAAATAGCATTTTTAAATAATTATTTTGATGGAAGGGATAGCTACCTGGCAAGGTTGGAATTCCATGTTTTCTCAAGTAAAAGTAAATATTCTTACTGAAAACTGATTTGACCTATAAATGATCAAGACTGTGGAACAATGAAGAAAGTCTGAACTATTGTGCTTTTAGTTATATTTGACAGTTCTGATCTAAACATTTCATAAGAGCTGACAGACACGTTCTTTAAAAATGTTCTTAGTGCTGAAGCAGACAATTTAAAAAATAGTTTCATTCCTAAAGCAATCCAGAGTTCAAATAAAAGTGGTAAACTCACATGCACATGAGTGTGATCATGAGTGAGATGATATTACTTGTATATTATGGTTGAAGAGTCTCCATGTAATCTTAAAAAAAAAAAAAAAAAGAAAAAAAAAGAAAATTCAGGGTTTATTACTGAGTGAGGTAAGAAATAAGGTAGACTGATAAGAATTTGATGGAATGTATTGTTTATTTATAATACATGGGAGATACGTACATTTCTATTTCCATTTATAAACCTGCCATATCTTGTGTGAGAAGATGCTACTAGACACTGAATTTTAGTAGCGAACGCCATCATTTCTTCCGAAAATATTCAGAGGCAGAATGAACGTTCTTTTACTTGATTGGTAGAGGCAGATGTCGCAGATGTTTCCTACTATTGAGTACTTACCCAACTATGCAGAATAATCGCCTACATTACTAATTTTGAATGAGAAGGGCTCTTAAAATTTTCTTTTCACCTACATTTAGCAATGACTTGCAAAGGTGCAAAACAGAAGGAAGTCTAAAGAGCAGCAGCTAGAAAATGCCATTGCCAATTTACACAGTCTCTGATAAATGGCCACTCGAGGACTGAACTTCACACTCACCCAGCTGCGTGGCTCGAATTCCTCCTCAGATGGTCCTCTGGGATGCTCGGCTGTGCCAGCCAGAGAAACTTTTGTTCCAAGTAGGCAGCAAGTGGTGGAGGGGAAGCCAGGCAGGGTGCTGAGGACAACATCTCAGTGCTAGTTACAGTGACCTCTTTGCGTGTTAAGCCTGTAACAGAACATTTGGAAATCAGCTGCATTCTATTGTAAATTGGCACCATTAGTTAAACACGTTGCTGACAGAAAGCTCTCGGATAAAATAGGGAATTGTTAAAAATGTGTTTTTAATAGGGAAAGCATAGTTTAGATGACAGTGCAATGCCAGTGCCAAGTAGCTATTTAGAAGGATTTCAGGTGCTAAATAAACACGAGAATGATGATATGTTAGGAAAATAGAGAATGAATTAGACTGACAGAAAGAAGCTATGTTTCATGGCCTGGAAGAGCAGGCAAAAAAGATAATGCCTGATGAATATTCATGCAGAAAATTTCCTAGATTTTGTTCTAGGTTCATTCAGAAACAGATGAATTATGCTCCAACTGTCATTTTTACTTCATTGTGCTAAAAACCTAGTATTTCACACTGGTTTTTACTGATTTTGACTTTATATCAAACAGAAACTGTTTTGCATCCCAATTATCCTTGCTAGTACTATTTACTACAGCAGATTAGTTGATGAGATTTTTCTAAATTTTCTTTAATGCAGATGTTGGGGACCTTGCCTGCCTACATTCATTGTAACACCCTTACTTTATTTGGTTTCCTAGAGCATACCCAGTCTCCTAACGACTGCCTCAGGGTTGCAGTAATGCCGTGGTCTAAACGCACCTGATTTGGATTTAAAAAACAACAAAGCTGTGTTAATAATAAAAAAAAAAAAAAGAGTACTCCTTTTAAAGTTAGTCTAGAGCTTAAGGTAATCATTGATTTGTTTAAATTTTTGATTTTATTTTAATGAGTTTGGTATATTATAAAACAAAACTTGACTGTTACAGTTGGGGAAAAAAATGAGTTAGCATACAGAGAAGTATTTGCTAAACACTTTTCATTTCCTCTTCTGCAGCACTGCAGAGGTGCTCGGTAGGAATGGGGCTTTTCAAAGTTAAGAAGTGTATATTCTACAGGCTATTAATCATAAGCAGTGATGACAAACATACTCTGACAATCAAGATTATGTGTACCAAATACCAACAGTGAAAGAAAGGTTGACTGCTACAAAATTTGTATCTTCTAAACAATGCTACATTGGCAGACTGTTATATAACAGAACCCCAATTCAAAGCCAAAATAATTTGTATCCATAACTTATGATTATGCCCAGGATTGTTCTACAGTTTTTGTTCAGGTTTTTGTCTTGTTTTTGTTTTGGGGTTTTGGGTTGGGGTTTTTTTTTTGATAAAACTAAAACTCAGATAGAAGTATGTCTGTATTAACAGAATAAACAAGACTCATTCTGACAGTGTTCTTAACATGGAAACAAGTTCCAAATCAACAGGTAGACTGGCAACACATGGCACGAAATTACTGTCCTACTGATCTGTTGAGACGGTGTAGAGAATGTTTTATAAGTGACCTTTTATTTCTGCAGTTGCCTTGTCTAAAGCTTAAATGTTAAGTTTCTATTGCTTAGTGCTTCTTTTGATGGTTTAGCTTGGTTTACTCTCTTACTGAAGTTTGAGTTAGTACAATATAAATATTGTAACTACTTGCTGTGAAGAGCTAGAAATGTGTAAGTATTATTTCCAAAGAAATAATTGTGTATTTTTCAGTTTAGCCAAATTAGTAGTATTTTAAGAATGATTAGAAAGCCTCAAGATAGAAAGAAACACTGAGCTACTGGGTATTAAAAATATTTTTTAATAAATACAAAAAAGATCAGTTTCTGTATAAAACAGGGGTAACTCAACAGTCTGTCAAGGTTGTACCTGATTTCAATGAATTGCCTTGATCAGAAGAGAAGCAAACCTGGATAATTAAAGAGCTTAACAAGACTTGTATATACTCAGATTTATGTCTCTAATAACACATAGTAGGACACTGAAAGATTAGACTAATCTACCAGTACTAACTTTCTTTTTGCAGCAACTATTGCCTCTGCTGAATTATTTCCATATTTATGTCTCCTACTGCCCATCAAAACTGGATTAGTATTTCAACAGCAAGGTGCCAAAGCTTTGTCAGGATTACATTGAAAAATACTGAGACAAAATGACGGAAGACATGTTGAAATGGCAGTAATAGGGCAAGATAGCATTTATAAACAATCATTTCTCTAACTGACACATACTCATACAACGTACTTAAGGAGAAATAATCAAGAAAATAGCATTCATGGTATGACAAGCAACCAGTTGTCTACTTAAAACGTGGTAGATTTAAAAAACACATATCCTGTATTTTGGGCAACAGCAGTATATATTTCAATACCTGAAAGAAAAACTTAATTCATTTGTATTGAGATGAAACATGGAAATATGTATTTGTGCTTTGCAGCTTTACACAGATTTCAACATGCAAAATATTTATTAAAACAGAAATGCAGCATGTGTTTAAACATAAAGCTCGGAGGGTGAGAAGCTCCTACTCAGAACTCATATTGCTATAAGTAGCTCCTAGAATCACACTTTGTCCAGTGGTTATGAACCAGAATCCAATTTAAAATGTTATTTTTGTAAAGACATATTAAAAATACGTATGTATCATTCATTGGAAGGTTTTGTGAAGGCAACACAGCGAAATATCTAATCAGATACTCTTCTCTGCTCCTGATGTATTTAAACCATGTACACAGCAAGTGAATATAAAATTAGCACATATAATATGAAAACTATTTTAAGGAATAATTTGTAGAAGTTTGATTCTATTAGTTTGAAGTTACACCACACAGTAAAGCCACAGTTTAAATGAAACTGATCAAGATTGCTTACATATTGCAAATTACATCTTTCAGATTTAGTACTTTGCCTTTGAACAAATTATAATTTCTATAATCCTTTTTCAAGGGCATAAACCTTGCATCTACTGAAGAAATCTGGTTCGATTACCAGTAAACTACAGAGGTTACAGCTTCTTTTGCAACTCTCCTTTGATTTTTCAAGGTTCCCAGTATCGAATGCATGGCGAAATCAATTCTCTTTAAAATAGCTGTTATGCTGTCTTTCATTCTTAGAGCTCTCGAGTGCATCTTTGAAGCCCATGTACCATCTTTGACTATGTGTACAAAATAATTTTGTTTTGCCTTAAGCAAAGCAAAAGACCAAAAATCCAGTTTTAAGTGAACATTTTTTTTAAAATCCTGATTTTAATAATTGTATTTATTCCAAATGGTTGTATGCAAATATATAGAATTATGGTATTAGATTATTAGAAAGCTTTTAGTTTTATTACACAAATGACAATTTCAAAAAGTAAAAAAATCATTACAAGTAGAATGTATAAGGGCTTTAGTTACATAGCTAATGATGGTATCACCTGCTCATTAAACATTAACTTTTTTCCAGTGATAGCCAATGACAACACTGTGGGCCCCAAACCTGCAGACTTATAAACCTTTGCTTAAATTGTATGCCTGGAGGTATTTTCAGACTGTGGCCATTATTGTAGAGCTGGGATTGTTTTGTTAATCTTGATTCCCTGTGCCCATCAGTCTTTGGACGTCTGATAACGTCTTGTCTTTTTCCATCCTCTCAGCTATCGAAGTAAATCTCCAGAAAGCCCTGGCTGAAGCCTCCGAAACCTGCACACAGGAGTGTCTCATCCTAGGCCATTCTGACAACTGCTGGATGCCACCTTCTTTGACACAGTATCAGCAGTCCAACACCCCTTTGCCATCGTTTGGCTTCCAGCAAGGCTGGGGCCGAGGAGCCAGGCCTGAGGGACGGCACACTCTTGGGAGGCCCCTTCCAAAGGACGACACTGACAAAGGCCAGGGTGGGCCCAGGCCCCAGTTCTACAACACCTGCGAAAGACATTGCGCCAGCGAAGATCCTGTCAAAGTCATTCCTCTGGCAAACTTCGCCGCGTCCCACCAGGCACCGGTGTCTGGGAGTAGCACTACGTTTATACATGAGCACCAGCTATAAATGCATATCTGACAAATCCGTTATTTCAGGCTTTAAGTGTGACTGTATATACTCACAGCCTAACACTGTTCTTAGTGCATATACAAACTTGTTAGGCTTGTGAATATTTATGTATATAGAAACCTAAATTTGAAATTGAAAAGCTAAATCCTGAGGACTTAGTTAAATGAAATTTACCATAGTTCTTGGTAAAATCCACAAAATGGGGAAGAAAACCCACAAACCAGAAACAATCAAAAGAAAAACAGAAAATCCTGTTCGTTTTCTTATATGGGCCATATAGTGCAAATATCTGCCAGTAGTTCTTCCTCCCTGTTGAAAATAATTTCTTAGTACAGTTTGGTGAATATTACATGTAGCTTACTCAAATTTTTATTTGTTGTTATATTTTATAGCATTATCATAGATTTCATCTTCCATTTGCTTAGCAATAAGAGATCAAGTGGGCAATTTCTCATTTGATTATGTTACATAATAGATTGAATAAGATCCTAAAATCTAATTCTTGAGAAGGATGGTGTATCTTTCCATGAAAATTTCTTTTGTGTAATTAAGAAGGAAAATGTACTTAAAGACCTGACAACTGGTTTTGATTTTCATTTTTATTGGCTTAATCTATAGGTATTTATTCTTTGAAAGAATGCAATAAAATAAATAGCTCTCAACTAGGCTTTTGTGTGTGAAACACCACAGCAATGATAGGATGTGGAAGGTCAAAACTTGAAAAAAATTAACTTTTTTAAAATTTCCAAGATATTCCTTTCTACAATAATGCAAGCAACAGTATGATTCAAGCCATAAGTTTATTTCAAATTTTTCTTTTTTTTTTCTTGCAAAGCTTGCTTTGGCTACTGTTCCTGTTAGTTGAAAATTACATGGGCACTGCTGAAAACAGTAGGAAAATGGGGTAGCTTTTTTTGGCTGGTGTGATGTCATGCCTGCAAGCTACTGGTGTTTAAAAGAATATTATAGTGATATATACAGCTTTTTCTTACAGCTATATTCACCTACTGTAACTATTCAGTAAAAGATTAGCTATAATATTAGTTACTTCACCACAAACCTATTAGATGAAGGAGTACTCATCGTTGTGGCTTAGTTTATTAGAGAATGACTGACAGTTCTCAGCGAAGAAAGAAGAATCTAGGTAATGAAAGCTGGATAAATGTAATCATAAACACACCCCAATCATATTATTTCATGAAGTCTCAAGATGATTGTCTTTAAAGATGAGGGATTTTTTTTTGGTCTTCTGTGTACTGGAGAATATGTTCTTAATAGTGGCAGAAAAAAGCTAGTAAATTCTACAGTGGATGAAAAGGAGGTTCCTTTCTTAGATGAAAAAACACGTTTTCCTTCTAGTACTTCGTTGCTGTTTAGCCATTTCATCTATCATAGTATGTATATACCAAGATTTTTTTTTCTTTTAAAAAACCTCATAACTTCAGTTTTATTGCTACATTAAGTAAGACAATCGAAGTTGTATGGAGGGGAAAAAAGACAGTGTGTGAATATTTCCTATGGATAGAATTCTATGTAGACTTCATATTGTAACTTAAATCTGTAATTTATAAACAAAACTGTGTGTAAAAATGCTGTAATATTAGCTGCTTGTAAAATTTACAGAAGTTCAAGTGTTGAGGGTTTCCAATGAATGCTAAAAGAGCTTCTCTTATGTGCCCAGCAGGTATAAGTAGCTTTATATATCGCTGTCCCCACTGTAAATCTATTCAAATCACATTTAGATTTTATGTGCAAAATAAAAGAAGCTTCACTTTTAACCTACTGATAGGGTTTAATTAATGAACATCAGATTATCTAATGATGTACTTTTTTTTTTTTAATGTAGTTTTCAATAACATTTAGAAAAGATGTGTCACACTAGCTTCCAGTTGCATGTAAATCCTGGAAAAAAATAGTAATCCTTTGGGTACTGACACACAATAGCTGACACAACTCATTTCCAATTTCAGGACAATTAAAAATTTGATAAATTAATTCATACCTAATACATACAAAGCCCTTTGTGGTTTGCTTTGGAGACATCATGATGAGAAAAATCGGCAGTCCTTTTCAGGGATACGCACAATAAAGCTTATCTGTAGTTTACACAGATTTAACAAACATATTAATTGTGCAAATTTAGAATAATACAGACAGCTAATGCCTCCTATTGTAAGCAGAGGACTTTAGTTTTTATTACAGAGGGCTGCCATACCAAATGTTTACAGAATTGGCAGCCTCATTGGAAAACTCTCAATTTTTTTTTTCCTGCAACATTTCCTTTCTGGCTGAAAATTGTAACTGAAATTTCCTGGCAAAGAATTAATTTCTACAAATTTAGGATTTTCATAGAAAATTTGAAGGAACCATAATTATTGTTTTTTCACAGGTAGGGGAAAAAAAAACTTCCACAAACTTCACATTTGAATGTTTAGGGGTTTGTGGGGGTTTTTCCCCTAAGGTACAGAAGCAATTAACCATCTCTCTTTCTCTTGAAAACAAGCAAACAGAAACCCAACAAAACACCAAAACCAAACAACAACAAAAATTTGCTTATACAAAAAGTGTTGTAAAGATGAATCTGATTATAAGAAGTATTCAATGTTATATCCATGAAATTCTGTTGTGATATTCTAAAATTCTGTCAACAAAATACAGAACAATTAATTGTAAATACAAATTCTATCAGGAGTAAATGGTTCCCTCATTTTTATATATTACATCTCTAATATATAAAACTGTGCATTTGAGGCAACATTTTTTCTGAATGGCATGTCAGTATCCAGAGGAATAATGTTACTAGAAACTCTTTACACATCTTGTCATATATATAAATAATTTATCTAGTACATAGACTGTATATTTTTTGTGTATTTTTTTTTTAGTCATTTAACTTATTTTATCTTACTTGTGTGAATTTGTGGAGAAAACAATCCTATATACAATATACAGTAAAATGGTAGTTACATGATTAGATTTGTTTCATACAGTGTAACAATAAAGGAAAACCTTTGCCTTCAAAGTAATGTGTCACACAGTCTAGCCTAAATGACTCCCCCCAGCTCAGTGGATAGTTGTTGCACTAAGTATTACATCAGTTATGGGTAGTGGTGACAGAAAGAAAGGTACTTCTTTCCATATTGTAAAGCAGACAATTATATATTAAAAACAAAACAAAACAACCTTAAAATAATCCCCCTGAAGTCAAACCATTAGAAGTAAAATATGCTGTTTGTTCTCCTAAATTGTGTTGCGTTCTAAAGTGTAACTTAACTCTAAAGAAAGAATAATTAGGCATGTCTGCTTGGCCAGACAGAGACTACTGAGCACCTGCTCTCTCTGGGCTGTGAGCTGGCCCGATGCAGGTCATTTAGCTAATTATCATGGCAATGAGCCCATGCTAATAGGACCTGAGGGCTTATGAATGTTAGCATGACAGCTAGCTTGACATAACATTAGTTATGTGCTTCTGAATCCAGCCAGGTCTCTTGGCTTGGCATAGGGCTGGAGGTGAGCCGCCACTCTGTATCAGACAGCCAGGACCTAGTGTATAGATCTGTTTGGGTTTTTCGTAGGAGAGGTGAAAGTTTGCTCTGTTGTATTCTGAGCAAACTGTCATCGAGTGTGGAACCCCATCAGCCTCGAGCTACCATTATTACCCTGCTTCCAGTGTGGTCAAGCCAAAGACAGTAGATCTAAATGATTTCTAGTCAGTAATGGTTGATTAGCTCAAGGTTGTTTGATTCAAGCTTATAAAGTTTGAGTTTTTAAAGCTTGGAAATTTACACTTTGTTTGCTCAAGTTTTGCTTTTGAAGCTTTAATACCAATCCTTAATGAATGTTTATCAATTAAATTATTGCAGCACAGTGTACTACCATTCTTTAACTGGATAAATAAAAAGGAAGGGATTGGTTTGTGCAGACACAAAGTAAAGTTGAAGGCAAAGATTTTATTTGGTATACATAGGAAAATTGTGTATAACTTATGTTATCCCTAGTGAAGAAAGAGATTGACGATTTCTTGTAAATATTTGAGTTTGTATTTCTGGGAAATCTCCTTGCTCTATGGCATACTACAGGATCTGAGAGTGAGCAGTGTATGTCTGTGTATTGAAACAGCCCTAACCACACTTTACAAATCATGCAGTTGGACATCATGTATTACAGTCCAGCAGCATTTAAAGTCCAGTAAATTTGCAGTAGTTCTATTTCAGGTTTCTGTACAGCATGTTGTCTTGTTAATTACAATGCTTATTAATAAACTAGATCCACAAAAGCAGTTTTCTCTTTGCACTGTTTTCTTTGCATTTCTGAAATACAAGGGTTTGTAAAGTATTCCTCCAGCTATGCTTCTCTTCCATTTCCAGCTTTCCAAAACCCATCTCTATGGGTAGCCCCAAACTGTCATAAAGCCAAGAAAATTCAACTTCATTTTTAGTTCATGCAACTGAGAAGCAGGGGTTTGGTAAACAGTAAAAATATTCACAAACTATGTGTACAGCAATCTAGTTTTGTTTTATCAAAAATACCTTCCATTTCTGTGTCACTTGTTTTCATACTAAGCTCCCTCCTTCTACTATGCCTCTGATACACTTATAGAAAATCATTATGAGCTGGAGGCAGTAGTGTTTATGGGGTTTGTTTTGTTAGAAAATAAGATATTTCTAATTGAGAGAGCATGGTTAATAAGTTGTTGTTGAGCTAAAGGGATTATCCTCTCACCATGAATGTGATAAAGAAATAACCATCAAACATGGAACTAATGAAACAACATTTTATGCATTTCTCTACATTATTTAAGTCCATATTTTAAAAGCAACTCTTTTGATAGTTGTCCTGACACTAAGGCAGTAATATCTTATTCTTTGATGCAGTCACAGCTTTGCAAGCATAACTTTCTTGTCTGCGGGATCTTTTCAAGCAAGAAAATAATATTTGTTTTTTTCTTCAAAACTGTACGCAAGTATATTCCTTCACTGACAGTAACTGTTGAAATCTTAGTTGTTATAATAAAAACTGTATTTAGCCTACAAGTTAAGAAAAGAAAAAGTGGGTAAAAACTTCTGGAGATGAAAGGTTTCCTTGATTTGGATGGTAAATTCTCAATCTGGGCTCAGTAATATTTTGAAGGGCAACCTCAGGAGGGAATGAACCTGAAATTTCACAGAGATCTGATAAACCAGAATAACAAAGCAGGCAGAACTATGCAGTATCTGAAGATGTGCGTAATCATAGCAGTGGTATCACTGTGCAAAACTGCAGGGAGATTGCAGAAGGAATGTTCTCTGGGAGTAATCCTTTGCTTTCCTCCCTCAGGGCACAAAGAACACCTGGAGCAATTCTCTGGGCGTGTTTGGAAATACTTGAATCCCAGGTATTTGCTGTGTAGCTCTACAGAATGAAATATTTTCACCAAAGCACTGCAGCACTGAGGGAACACAATCTCAGCCTGTAAAATGGACTCCATGACTTCCTGCTGGGTAATTTGTGGTGAGGTAATGGCTTGTTAGAACATAGGCATGGGTTTATTCAAAGAAGAACATGTGTTTACCAATAGCAGGCAGTTTTGGAGATATGTGGCCCATATGATCATTTAGCTTTCTTGCCTTTTCTTCAGGTTTCTTCGAGGTGCAGCCTTAAGACTGAGCTGCAGTTTGATTGAACAGCAGCTAGTCAGCTCCTCCTTAGAAGTACTATATGTATCAAGCAGAAGGAAAAGATCAAGAAGGTACTTTCTACTGCAAGCAGAAGTGAGCTCTCCTCCATTGCGTGGTGGTGAAAGTCATGTTTTAAGGAGGTACATATGGACTCCACTTGTAAATAACTTGTCTTTTTCCAATATGTAATCTTTTTGTCCTGGTCCTTGCATTCATGATCCAGTATGAAAATACATCATGTCTGATAACTGCAAGAAGACTAATGATATATTTTCATCTTTGTTTTTATTATTTTAGTCATTTAGAGGTCTTTTGGTGGTGCTAATTTCACACTTAAAACTCAGGCTCTAACAGCAAACGCATTTATGGTCTGAAAGCTATGTCTTCATGTTTAATTCAAAGCAGGAAATTAAATAGGGAGGTCCATGCTTTCTGGGTAGCTTTTAACTATGGAATTGATGCTACCTCTTCTTACACTTTTTACTCCACTAGGATTAAGAAGTCTGTATTTATAAAAAAGAAAGTTAGTATGTACACCTATCAAAGAGACAGATAAATGAAGTGCCTGGAAGCACTGTACTAGACTTCAACCCATAGCTTTAAGCTACCAGCTGTGATGCGTTCTAGAGCAGATGAGTAGGATGTGCAAAGAAAAAGACATTTTCTAAGGCACTGAAATGAAGTTATTCATTGCTACTGCAGCTGTTATGTATGTAGTAAAAGAGTTGATTAACATAATGAGATTAAACTAAGAGAAATTGCTTTTAACCTGTACTTAGCTTCAGCTGTTGTTTAGTTATCAGAGATGATAAAAGCCTGTACCCAAAAGCTTGTCTAAACTTTCCAAATGTCAGCTGTTCTATATAAGATGTATTTTTGCTTCTCTGCTGTGTAGATCAGGCTTCAGTTTACAGGTGTGTGGAGCTACAGTAAGCCAGTGTACAGCTTTCAGGAGACTAATTGAGGAAAGTTCATATCAGTCTGAAAAGTGAAGTGATTATAAGTGGGGTGGGTGGGCAGGGGGAAAGGTGACTACTTTGAATGCTTTAGAAAAAATGTTATACTCATGCAAGCAGGTAAAATGAGCAACTTTTCCAGCTAACAGATGTACTAAGATACACTGAGTTGTCTGCAGACTCAGAGTGCAATGTTAATTTTATTAGTTAATATTTTGTAGATATGTAAAATTCTTGTTTTGCAGACGAGAATCTGTTAAAGCCAACATAATCAAGATCTGTAATGTCAAAGAATACATACATGGAATATTTTTAGGCCTATTAAAAAAGGCCCTTGTACCAGGTAAGCCTACAGGCTAATTTCTAGTAAATATAAAGAGACTCTTGCTGTTTGCCGTGCAAGAGCTAATGCTTTCAAGTGTTTCTAACCAGAAAGACCAGAATGAACCATAATGGTTCAAAAACTGAAGTTTAGTGAGAAAATAAAGATGTGTAATCAATCTACGCGTAAATATACACACTCTCAATTTAATTTTCTTGATTTTCAAAGTTCATTTGTGTACAAGAGACATGTCATCACTGAACATCACACCAATTACTATGTATAATCTAAAAATATTCGTGATACTATGTAGGTGTGTACAAAATCAAAGCTGCCTGTCTTGGCAGATACAAGTTGCTATTTGTGTGTTTTAATTGCAGTGGAGACATTTAGCACTGTGCCTACCTAGTAACAGAGGAAATGTAATACAAGACCTTGACATCTAAAAAAGATTAGACTGTCTGAGCTGACTGGCTCATAAAAACGATGCTGAGGAAATTGGCAAAGAAAGCAAGTCTCTGAAATTCTAAACAAGTATTTTAAATGCAGAAAAATAATCTAAAGGGTCATATTTGCAGCTTATGTACTGCAAATAATGTGGTGCACAGCTATATCCATATAAAAGTAAAATTTTCACAGCAAAGCATAGTGAGAAGGCCCTTTTGTTAGCTAAATTCACTCTCTTGCAATGATTACACACAATCAATCTACTTGGATTTTTAAATGCTTTTTATCAGATTTCAGCCTATTGAATCATAAATGTATTTTTGTCAGTGTAATACTACTGAATATTAAAGAAAAGATCAAATTTTCCAACCCAAAAGCTGTCACTTCAGTCTACAAAAGGCAGTTATTGAAGCCTGTTACTGTTTTGGAAATGCTTGTTTGAAATTCCCTCAAAATATGCTATTAAAATATACAGAAAGGACCAAGGAAACACTACTATTGAAGATTTATGCTGTAAAATGAGTGAATTTGCATATAAATGTTTTACAGGATATATGAAATGTAATGCAAATTCAGGAATGTTACTGTTTTCTCTAATCAGAACATCTGATGTAAAGTGAGTACCTGAATCTAATTACAGTGAAAGTAAATCTAGCCAGTAGGCTGAAGAGAAACAAACATATAAATATATATATATACACATTTGTCTATTGCCTACTGGAAAAAAAAAATATCTTCCTGTGTACTTCTAATTAGACACAATAGCCAAGGACAGATAATATCAGCTTTAATTTTAGGGAGATGTTTTGTCAAAGTTAATTGCTTAAAACATCTCTAAACTGGGTATTGGGAAAAAGGTATCAGCAGGGGTAATCCCTTCAGTTCTAAATTTTCAGAATCTGCACGTGCCCAGCTGATGACAGAGCAAAGCTAGAAAATGATGATTACGTGTCTGCCTTTTAGATGGTTAAAATCAAATTAATCCAAAATCTAGTATTTACATAAAAGATTATATTCTATATTCTAAGTATAAAAATTAATGTGATCAGTGGATATCAAATAAAACAAGCCCAACCCATCTTCTCCCACCAAGCATGACTACTAGCCTCTTCAGAATGGTTTGTCTGCCAGGATGCACCTGGTTGTGTTTTGTCTTTCATGCCAGCTTCCTGTCAGAGGGGTATAGAGAGGCTGACATTTGATGTATGCAAAAGAACAAAGAATAGGTTTTGCATTAAAGCCAAATTGGCAAATATTTTTGTTTCCTGTGACAAGTTTTGCTTAACTAGCACAAGAGCCAGCCGTGCAGAGAAGTGTGCTCCTACAGTGTAAAACAGAATCTATTTAAGAAGGTAACTACAGTTGCTGGGTTTCCACTTCCCTTTCTTCACTCCCTTGCTAAATGCTGTGCTGGCACATCACTTTCTTTTCTGTGACAAGTCTTTCGGAAAGCTAACAGGGAGCCAACTGTGCTTAGGCATGTGCACCTGTACCATAGAGGAACCGAATGAAAACATTAAATAATGTTTCTCTCTGTGCAGGAGAAACATCAAGAGCAAAAAAATTCTGCAAGAAGCCTTGCCATAATGCAGAGAAATTGGTAAATAGTCTTGTCTCTTCATAAAAAAAGAAAATTCTTCTGAACTAGGTAGAAGTGTCTTATTTTTATGAGTTTACCTGTTTGCTAAGTGCTTCCACCTGAACGACCTGTGGCTGCAACAAACCAAGAGAACAATTATGTCAATGAAATTGCTTTCCCTCGGCTTCAGTTTAACTGCTGGTCACTGAAGGAAGGTCACATGCAGGGAAATAGCACTCCAGTGAGAAGGTCATATTAGACTGACCCAGGTGATATCCCCAGGTCTCCTTTACTTGGAAATCTCTTGGAATGCCATCATCCACGTTATACAGTCACACAAATCTGGCAGTGCCATTTCTAACAGGGAAAATACCAATATCTATTTTTCCAGTAAATTGTTTCAATATTTAGCAGCTCCTTCAATGCACATGTCAAACTCCTTCTCACTTCAGTTTCACAAGTTTACTCAAGCCTGCACCATTAGTTTTGACAATTTATTACTATTTATTAATTCATTACTTCCTGGACTGTGTCAACACTGCATGTTCTCCACATGGTCAAGCACAAGCTGCCAAAAGCCTATAACTTAATAGCAGCTGCCTTATGCATCACATCTGCCTCACATGCTTAGAGCATGTGGCACCAGAATTAGGACTTGTCTGCCAGGCTTGGCAACTGTTGTCTATAAAGGTCCCCAACTTTCTAGAAAATTTCTAGAAGCACCTATTATATAAGGTCATAGTTGGCTGTAGTTGGAAACAACTCAGTTAAAGTAACACCAGGTGTAGTAACACCAGCAGTAGAAAGTTTGAGGCACATGCAATGGTGATTTGACTCTGATTGCAAAGCATCTTTAGAGTATTCTCCAAGTCAATTCTTAGATGATAAATGACCTGAGATATAAGTTTAACATAAGAAATGTGCACAGACAGTAAAAGTGTGGATGTTGGTATGAAGGAAATTATTAATGAGTTACATTTTACCTGGTTCTCAGTTCAGCTGTGCATAAATATGCACAGTAATGTAAATATGTACTGTGTATTTTTTTTATATTTCTAAATAATTTCTTCTCCATCTTCCCCTCAACTTTAGTCTTTGTGACATAAACCTTTTAACTACTCAAAAATGCTTCACTTTACTGTGAGTTATTCACCTTTTCCTTAAATTTCTCTCAAATCCTTACAACTTAGTTGCCTAGTCATAGTTAACTTCACAGACCAGATGTGACATAAAAATATAGTAATAACAAATATAAATTCAAAGAATTTCTGCTTGTGATTTCAGTGCAGGAAGTTCAGAGTAGGAAAATTATTCTTTTATACATCTACATTACAATTCTTAACTTGAAGTGCAGGCACATGATACAGTTATATATTCATTTTGTATTTCACACAGATTTCATAAACTTGATTTGCCATTTTCTTAAATGGAGTTTATGGCAGCTGTAGTAACTGAAGGGCTTATTTCTGTGCAGAGGAATGCGCCCATTTTTGCTCAGTTTATGAACACTAATTTAAAAAGCCAGAGTTTGTGACTATTGATTCCATAATTGATAGTTTGCATAAAGGCTTTTAAAATGTAGTCATCAGTTGAGTGCTGACCCTCTAGAGAGGCTTTAGCTGTTCAGCATAAGTCCAAGAAATTTGACATAAGTACATTGTAACTATATTGCTTGATAAAAAAGCTGAATTAATCAAAGTTATTGTAACCTTGTTTATTAAAAAAAACCTCCATGTATTTATTACAATAGATAGTGTAGTAAAATGACTTTTTAGTCTTGAAAAGTGTGAATTTATAGTAGTATTATTACTATGGAAAATTACAAGTATTGAGGCAACTATGACAAAGGTGATTTGTAGAAATCAGTAAGTATTACACCACATACTTCTATCCCTAACTAGCACAGTTAAGAAAAGCTGGAGAATAAAAAATGTCTGGGTAGTAACTTTGGATATTATGGCAGCTTGTTTCTTTCTGGTCTTTCCATACCACAATTTCAGCAACGGCAAAAAAAAAAAAAAAAAGATATTAGCAAAAATGAAAATAAATTTACCTCTCAATTTCTGTTTAAGGAAGCTTGTATTCTAGAGTAAATTGTGATGCTAGAAATGAAGCTAGCAAAAGTAACTGAGCCTTCCTAATGTTACTATCATTATCAACAAGTGAAATTAAGAGAAAACATTTATGCTGAGTGTTCAAGGAAGGCAGTCAATATGGAAATTGTCAACAATGGACATCCTGTTTCTAATGCTATCATGAAGTTTTAGGAGTTGAATTCTGTAAGGCAATGAAATTAACACTAAAATTTATATAACAAAGTAAGTTTTATAGTCAGCTTCTTACACTGTCAGAAGCTATGCTTTGGTCTATCTAAGAAACTGTGTCATTAAAGGGATGTAAATATTCTACTATTACTATTTGTAACCTTGTCCTTCTCAACTCTCCCTATTTTAGGCTAGAATGAAAAATCATTTTAAAAAAAAGCACACATTAATATTTTCCTCAGAAAGGATAGCAACAATTTAATTAGTTGCAACTGATGTACCTACATACTTCCCGATGTATCTGTCACAGGAGGATGTACAGGGAGACAGCAACAGCATGGTCAATAAGGGATTAGACAAATTCATGGACAACAGATCTATAAGCAGATACTAAAAGGGATGGACATGGGTACAGCTTCCAACATCTCTAACACAAAAAGCGTGGCTGCTGAAGGATTGTGGGGGGCCTGGGCAGCAGAAGATAGACTAAATTCACTTGCCTCTTCTAAGCAGCATGTCCAGCTGTCCCTCTCAGAGCCAGAACACAGAGCTGGACACACTTCTGCTCTCACTGAGTAGGGCATTCCTCATGTGCTTGTGCAGTCTGTCAAGGACATCTGGACAATTAACAGTGCTCACAGCTCACTGAGATTAATCATGTCTCCCAGGAGCCTTTTCTTTAATATGCTTGCAGAAATGACCCCTTCTCAGAAGAGTTTCTGCACATAAGCAAATGTTCTTAAAAACTTTTCTTCTTCTTTGAATGCAAGCATTAAAGTCCTCAGACTTTGCAGCTATGATTTATTTTTCATTCGCCATAATTAATATTACTACTGGTTCTAGTAATTTTTTGGGGCCTTTCCCCACTGCAATTTTCAAACAGTGTTTGATAATCCAGAGAAATTCCAGGTACTGCTTCATAAAAATACTCAAAGCTGCTCTCCAAACACATACTCATCACAGTGAAGGCATGGAATACAATTGCCTCTCTTGTCATTTATTGTACAGAAAGCAGTACTGTAATTCTCTGGCATTGCATCATCTGTTCAACCCAGGTTACTCACCCTTTTGCATTATCAAGATTGTATTTTTCCTCCCTGAGAAATAGCAGTTATAATAGACTATTTCCAAAATGACAGCTTAAGTGGCTCCATGGTTTCTTAATATCTATTCAGAAGTCTTGTCTGCATATTTTTTATTGCTTTCTTTAAAAAGCAGCTTGTGAGAAAGGTAATACATTATTAATGCTACATGTCATAAAATAAAATAAATACTCACTTTTTGAAGAACCTGATCCACTAATCAAGAGTAAATGAATGCATCTGAATTATTCAAAGAACCTCAAATAGTGCAACTTGTACTCAAATTGAATATTGTGAATAGAATATTCGCAATGTAACAAAAAGAATCTCTAGTCATATTAACTACTCCATTTTCATAACAGGAAATGGGGGTTTTTATTCTTATTTTTAATCATTGTAAATATTTTACCCACCTTGCAAGGGCAAAAAGGTCCAGGGTAGGCTTCTGCACTTTGTAACCTTTAACCAGCCTTCTAAATGTTTATGTTCGTAAGACCAGTTGTTAGGGCTGGTGCCCCATGCTTCAAACGAAGCAGGTAAAACTCTGTTCCTGTGCGACAGAATTATGTGTCAGTGAATGGTGAGCTGCAGCTGTGCAAAGAACATATGAAAAATGCTACCATTTGTTGTGAGAAAGTGAGCATTGCTGAGTCGGCAGCATTTTGAACCACTGAGTGACAGCATCAAGGGTAAGACAGGAATGAGATCTTAGGCATTTAATTAAAAACAGCTCCTGCAGCCAGAGGTTTTTTTGCCCCTCCCTATTACAATCCATTTATGTCAATGAATTTTCTGGCACCGCTTCAGGAATTTTTCACTACAGCACCCTGTTTTTCGCAGTGTCTTATTTATACCATATCTCCCAAAGATATTTGTATTCCCCAGTAAGAGTTTTCTCGGGGGGGAGGAAGAAGCTGCACCACATTTCTGAATACATCTGCAAAATTTTGTCCTTAGAAATAGAAGCCTCCTGAGTCCTTTGCAACAGTATGTCATGTTCATATTGCTGATCTATTTACATGTTTGTATAAAATAAATTATCCCAGATTCAAATAGACCTGCTCAGGAACTATTAGAAATGTCATATTGGTAAAAAAATAATAATAATCATTAGAAAGAAGTAAAGCAACAAACTGCTGTAGGAGAATGGGATTCGTGATTCTATTCCTTGCTGGTTCTGTGATTCAGTCTTGAATTCTTGAGATAATCAATTCTTCCTTCTTGGTTTCAGTTTGCCCACTCAACACTTGCATAGGTTCCTAGTATTTTATTGTCAATGAAACTTTCTCAGGGAGGAGACAGGGTGGGAGGGGAGGAAGAAATCTTCAAGAAGACATACATATTATCTCTTTACATCTGAAAAAGTAATATCATATTGCTTCAGACACACTCACAGTGCCTGACTTCATGTCATTGGGGCTGATAAGTTAAAGAGCTGCTAGAACAGTTTTGAACAGCCTTTTTGAGATGAGAATTTTGTTTATGTAAACCTGAGAGCCAGTGCTGAAGGAACATATTTTATACATTCTAATATGAATTTAACCTGTGTGCTGCAATATAAATCACGCAGCTATTTTTAAACTACATCGACAACCTGGAAGTAGTACACTTCTGAACAGGATTTGAAATTGCAACTTCCATTTGGGAATCTTAGATTTGGCAGACATACCTTGACCCATGCTCCTATTACCAGAGCTATCAAATTATTGCTCAAATCAAGTAGCAAGTTTGAGACCTCAAACCTGATCCAATTCCTATTGAAATCAATGAATTGTTTCCATTGAATGCAGTGGCCATCTGTTCAGACCAAATGTGCTTTGTATTTTGTGATAAAAAGAATAAAGAGCGAGAGAATTTTTTCACCTCAGGTAGTGTTTTCCCTAGAGGAAAACCACAAGCTGGAGCTGTGGGATTTTTGAACCCCTTTTGTTTAGTCCTGAAGGAACAAAATGCCTGTATTCCCATTAGCTTTATGTGCTGTGTCTCTGGAATAAAGATATTTTATCTGGTTGTGTTTCAAAAACATTGAAAAATCTGCAATAGTCTTGAAGAAAAGCAACTTCTGCCTGGAGAATATGCAAATTTCCTTCAGAACCTAACATTAATCTAGAAACAAAAAATGAAGTACATACTGAGCTCTTTCTATACAATTTAACTGAAATATAAGAAAAAGTCACTTAAGTATTATGTATTTTTCTACTCAACTTTGAGCATTTTTACATACATAGAGAGCTTTCCTTAAAAATTGGTAAGTGATATACTGTATATCCATATATAGAGACAAGTTCTTTTTCATTACAGTGTGAGCAGGTCAATGCAGAGCCAGAGAGAATGGATTTGTCACATCTTCTATTCAATCTCATCTGTTTTTCCATCTACGTGTATTCATCATAAATCTAGTAAAACATGCTGAAATGCACTGGAAGGGCAACCTCAATAATGTCAGTAGATTTACGTGTTAGCAAGACTAGATTTTAACAGCAGCATTACTTTCCATTTCAAACCTGTGATAAAACTTCTGCTGCGGTTTGAAAGTTATCTGACAAAACATTTCCTAGTTTCAAATGTGGCAGGAAGATGAATGATTGAGTTGGCAAAATGTTACAGATAAAAGGTTAGGAACATCCTTTATCTAAACTTTTTTTTTTTTTTTTTTTTTGAAGTATATATTATCCCATTTAAATCTTAAGTCCTTATCCATATGATTTGCTGGGGGCTGGAATTTTCAGGAGATGAGGTATCGGTACCAAAACCCAGTGAAGCCAACCGAAAGATTTTCATCAACTCTTAGTGGGCCCTGAGTCATGTACTAAGTGAATAAGGCTTCTTTTATAGCAGTGAAAAATACATCTTTTTTTAAATTTTCATTATTTTAGAGACATGATATATTGCTTACTACCTGTCAAAAAGATAACATATTTAGTATTAGTAAAAGATTTTTTATATTAATATTTATTTTGAAAATTAGCCCTCTTTCTTCCTGCCCTCAGTGTTTTCAGTATGTTAGCTGTTCTGCTGTTAGTATTCTACACACTACTGTTTTCCTTTCAAAATATTCAGGCCCTATGCTGAACATTAAAATAAACAATTTCTTTATTTGCAGTGTATTTTTACACAAGAATACATCTAGACAAATAATTACAAGCGTATGAAGTGTTTTAAAGTGGTATGTTATCTTGGTATGCTTTGATTTTGAGATCAGTATTTGGCAAATGTTGATCTAATCTCTTATATAGGCTGAACTTGGTAGCTCTAACAGAAGGAGCTCTGTCTGGATTGAAGGCATGGCTGTCTGCCAGAAGACCACTTTTCAGGATGAGTTTGGTGTATCCTGGTTATGTAAAAGAAATAATTTGTAAAAAATTGTTCCTTTTCAAGTATAATGTAGGGTACACAAATCATTGACAATGTTGGGGAAAAATATCTCAGTTTCCTGTCTTATCAGTCAGTCATAAAGTATAATTGGCCCAGCTGCACAACATGGCATGAATCATTAGGATGACATTATCCTGTCTTCACTCATTTCTTTTCTGCTATATCTCACAGGTCTGAGATGGGCAGCTATTTTTAATACTGAAAGCTCTCATATGCCAGTTCCCACGTGAACTAATGCTGTGCTCCATCTTCTTCAACATCTGTCAGATCGGCAGCCGGTAACATGAGATGTTCCAGACTCAAAAGCCAATGACACCTGACGATACAGCTCATCTATCAGGAACAAACACAGCACCATCCAGGTCCTTGAGTGTCTGGAGTGTATGCGCAGATGAGAAGCAGTTGTCCTGGAACTTCCAGAAAAGCTAATACTCAAACCTTTCCTCATGAGCAGACTTAGCTGCAGCACAGGTTTGTCTTACTAAGCCTGAATCTTTTCAAGTCCTACACCTACCCTGCAGTCACAGTTTCATTGGGTCCTGTCACTCTGTCATGACATGTGTAAAGTGGCAATAAACTCAAAAGTGGAGTGATTAGAAGTATATTAGAAAATGATGAGTGGCGTCTGACAGGTGAAGAGGAATTAATTGCCCATCAAAGAACTAGAACAAAACTAGCAAGAGTTCAAAGCACACAGAAGAGGTGGCGTCTGGCGTTCCTGGTCACAGGATGATGTCACTGTTTAGAGCTTAATGGGTTCAAGGGGAGATATAGCAGATCCTCAGAGAAATTATTTATTAAATGTATAGCAACAGTGTCAGATCAGGAAATGCTGAAATGGTTGGATCCTGAGAGAGCAGCAGGAGGAAGTACTCTACCTGCTTTAGCATTTTCTTATTGTCTCACCAAGGTGTACCTCCACTGGCCTAGTCAGACTTTTGGCTTGAATCCACTACAGCCTCTCTTACATTCCTCATTCACAGCCATCCAGTTAGGCTATTTTGCTCAGGTATGGGCTGCCAATTAACATCATGTTGTTTAATCGAGGTGTGTGCACTGGTATAAATCAGAGAATATTTTATAAGTTGGTTAGAAGGGACATTTGAGGGCCATCTTGGTCCATCACACTGTCTAAGGCAAAGCTAAGGTTAGTTTGGGTTCCTGGGCCTTGCCTTGCTCAGCCCCTGTTCCAGCACCTAATCACCCTCCCTGTCAATTATTTTCAGTTATATTTAACTAGAACTTGTTCATTTACTTACTTGTTTGCTTGTGGTTCCACTGCATTTTGTTTTATCAGAGCACTAGACCACTTCTTGCAGCTGCTTCTGGAAAGTTCCACCACCCACGGCTTCTGTGGGCTGTGATTGGCAGGTTTGTGGTTGTGCTGACTCCTGATTGGCTGGTTCTTGAATGAAAGGAGGCCTGCGGGGCTGGGCCCTGTGCAGGGAGCTGTGGGTGCTCTGCTCTGGGGGTGACACACACTGTGGGCGCAGTTCCCGGTGCCAGCGGCTGCCAGCCTGTCTGGGGGGGGCAGGCAGGGCCCAGGGCCTCCCCCCGGACACCTGAACTGAGCTCCCTTCAGCTGAGTTGCATGTTCTCATCAAATGTGTGAGTACAAGTGCATCTTCCAGGCACAAAATTTGTTTATAGTAACACAGAAGATATGAAACTTTGGGGGAATTATTTTTCTGGTTTTGACCTTTTTCTGTTCTTTACAAGCTGGGCTAAAATGTGTTTCTATTACAAAGCCTTATTAAGGATTCTAGTCTATATAAGCAGAAGGATCATCCTGAAGGACTGACACTTAATACTGGTTATGGACTGTTCTTTAGCCATTGTGGCCTTTTTTCTATCTTCAGGAGAGTCAGAGAAATCAGTTTGTTCAGCATTTGGAAGACAAAGGGGTGATGTTATTGCTATCTGATGGTAAGATCTAGGGGAGGCAGAGCCAGGCTCTTTTTGGAAATGCACAGGGAATAGGCTGAGACACAATGGACAGAAGTTAAAGAAAGGAATATTCCAGTTAGGTATAAGATGTTTTTTTTTACCATGTGAGTGGTCAGACCCCAGAATGGGATTACAGGGGTTGTGGGATCTCTGTCCTTGGTGATATTCAAAACTCAGCTGGGCAACTCTGAAAAACCTGATCTGTTTAGCCGTGCTGTGAGCTAGGTAACTGAACTAGATGAGCTCCAGAGGTCCCTTGCAACCTGAAATATTCTATGATTCTAGGAATCCTATTGGTAAGCCTTTAATACATCTCATCATTGCTACACATGCAGTAGATTGAAATAAAAGTATTAACAGAAATAGTCTGTGTGAAACCTGAATATCCTCCTGTTGTGGTTTGAGCTCAGAGTGCAACTGAGCACTATGAAGCTGCTCACTCATTTCCCCCAGCCTGGGGATGGGGTAGAGAATTGGAAGCATGAAAGGAGACTCATATGTTGAGATAAAACGTTTAATAAATGAAATAAAATAAAACAATAACAGAAAGTACAAACAGGTAATGTACAATGCAATTGCTCACCCCCAGCTGACTGATACCGAGCCCATTCCTGGCTATCCTGCAAGTAAGAGAGCCCTCTCCTTCCTGGCCACCTCTCCCTTACATACTGAGCATCCCTTATATACTGAACATGATTTCATATCATGATATGGAATATTCCATTGGCTAATTTGGATCTGGTGCTCTGGCTGTGCTTGCTCACAGCTTCTTGCACACCTGCACATGGGCAGGACACGAGGAGCTGGAGAGTCCTTAATCACTTAGCAACAACCATAAACATCAGTGTATTATCAGCATTCTTCTCATACCAAATCCTATACTGAATCCAAAACACAGCACTATTCTAGCTACTAAGAAGAAAAATTAACTGAATCCCAGCTGAAGTCAGGATATCTGCTTAGCATTTCCTTATTTCTCTCTGTATGTTTTTCCTGATTATTATTCCACTTATGGAAGAAGAAAGCTTGAAATACTTTATTGCAAGAATTTCTGTATAACATTCATGGCAGAAAAAAACCCCAACAAAACCAAACTTCTTTTTAAATTTTAAGTTTAACAATATCAATTTTTAAACTTACTTCTTGATATCCTCATGATCAGTGCTAAGGGTTCAACATTCACATTGCAAATAGAAGAGATTAGTGATGCTTGGGGTTGTGTGTCATTGTTTCTGATGGAGCAGCTGACATGGTAAACAGGCAATATATTATGTAGGAGTAGAGCTGTTATAAATTGTACATTTTCATTCTACAAGCTTCCTCAGCACTTCGGTTGTGCTGCATCATATAAAATCTCAAAAATCACATAAGAAAGGTCTTTTGCTGAAAAATTCGATGGAAGAGCTTTGGAAAGACAGAGTATAACTTCAGATCAGTATGAGTCTTCTGGGATATTTTGTTTTCCATAAGATGAATCTCATAAAATATATGTCTGAGAAAGGATCCTGAAATAGTGTAAATAATAGTCTCACAGAAGAAGCTACCCACTTACCATGCAGGTAAAAACTTATAGGGCAGTTTTACTTATTTGCTAATATTCTTTTTCAGCCTTTCTGCAAAGGGATTGTTACTGAAAGAAAATAGAAGTGGCTGTTATAATGTGTCTTTTTCATTAATCTTTGACATTAGGCCATAAAATATACAGAAATTCTCTATTCTTCACCTTGTGCTAGTCTCCAGAATATCTCTGTACATAATAGAAAAGAGAACAGAATAGAGATATCTATTGTAAAAGGATAATGAATTTTGTGTTGTGGTTAGTAGACAAAATGGAGATGACAGTGTCTCTGGTAATGTGGGATCTCTGTTTCATTTGTTCCTACACCTTCTTGTGTTGGTGTCAGGTCTAAGGCTCTAGTTAGGACTCCCCTTACAGGTTAGTCCCAGAGTGTGCTCTGCCAGCCTTATTCCCAAATCTTTCAGTTTAGGTGATGAGATAACTAAGATGCAGTAGATTTCTGTCCAGTAACAACCAGAAAGTGGTGCACAGACAACACAGAAGTCAATCTGAAAAGATGAAAGGATGTCCTTGGGTATGTATCCTTGGAGATAAGAAGTGTTTCTAGGTCCCACTTTAAGGACAAATCCATTCCAGGATCATCTTACCAGCTCTATTTTGTTATAATGTAAGACTGATTGTTCTGAATCGTGTCAAAAGTTCATATAGCCCAGGATTCCACCTCTCAGAGTGGGTGTAAGTGGATGCTTGAAGAAGAGAATGACAGGTTCATATAACAGCCGAGTCTGACACCTAACACTTTCCCTGCTTTCAACTATTTCTGGTAAGGTACTTACTAAACCAGATGTAGTTTCTCTGTAGCTAGTAAAGCACAGTACAAGGTTTCTCTTCCCTGAGCTCATCCAGGCTCTTACTGAACCCATGGAAACTTTTGGCATCAAATGATGTTTTTTGTTAAGGAGGTTCACATCCTAATGGCATGTTGCATTAATGGTGGACTAGTGTAGATTGGAACCTGCATCCTAGTAGTTTATTTCATGCCATCTAGTTCTTATACATGAAGGGCTGGTGATTTATCAACAAATTGATCCAGAGCCACCTCTTCCATGACAGTCACAGTTACAGATTTTTGTTGTATCTGAAGAATACAGAGCAGTGTTTGTTTACTCGATCATTTCTTATAAGAAGGCCTTTTCATAGCTTTGATCATACTTGCTGCCTTTCCCTGAACCTTTTCAAGGTCTAGCAGATATATTCTTTGAGGTGAGAGGATCAGAAGTGGATGCAAGATAACAATGAGTCATGGTTTATCTGTAGTTGCTTGTGGTGCATTATCTTGTTTTCTTATACATGGAACTACTCTGTGTAGCTATACTTAGTCCTTTCATGGAACTATCTATAATAACCCCCAGTGTCTTGGTCCTGAATGCTAATAGTCATCTCAGGGCCTGTTGTTTTATATATGAAGTTAAGATTGCTCTGCTCTCCCAATATACATTGCTTCATGTTTTCATTTTTTGAGTTTTGTGTGGTTTTAGTGCCTAGCTGCTCTAACTTAAAATCCTTCTGCATTTCTTTAAGGCTGCTCTTTGTCCTTACTCCTTCAAATGACTTTGTATTGTTGAACTTCAATCACCTAACTACCTAACTGCTCAATCCCTTCTCCACCTTGTGAATGTTCAACACTCACAGTACACAACCCTGCAGCATGCCATTAGTGACCTCCCTTCTTTGTGAGAGCAGATAATTTATTCCTACATTTTGTTTCCTATCTTTTAAGCCATCATTTATCCATGACATTCCCTCTTATGCCGTAGCTTCTTAGTTTCTTTCAAAGCTTTGATGGAGAAATTTGTTGAAAGCCTTTTAGAAATACATGTAGACTTTTATCAACTCGATCACTTGAACTGCACAGAGGTGACCTTTTCTGAGAATTCTTTTAGGGTTTGTGAGGAGCAATCTCCTTTAACAGAAGGCAAGTTGACTTTCTTGAAGTACATTATTTTTGTCAAGATGTCCATGAATTTTTTCCCTATGGTTTGTATAGATGTCAGATTTCCAGACATGTTATTTCTCACATCTATCCTGGTGTCTTTCTAAGATTTGGTACCATATTTTTCCCTCCCCAATACAGAGATGCCAAGGTAATTTTAAGTGGTTATTCACTGCTGTTAGTAATTTGGCTGACTTCCCTTGGAAGTCTTAGATGAATACTATTTAGTCCTTGTGATTTGATTTTTTTTTTCATAACATAAAAATGTCCCAGAATCTCTTCTATAGTTCAGTTTTAGACAGATCCTTTGAGTCTTCCACAGAAAAGGATTCTGGAGTAAGAATCTCCATTCTTTCTGCCACGGCACCACATGCAAAGAATTTGTCTTCTCTGAAATAGTCTTGGCTTCTCCGAATGCTTCTCCTGGAGTGTGTGTATCGACGTTATAGACTTTTTGAAAGGCTTTCTGGTTTTGATGTATATGGAAAAAAATATTGTTAGCTTTGATTCCTTTCACTTGACATCTTTTATTGACTTACTGTGTATGTTTAATCTAACAAAGTTTTATTATCACTTCATTCTAACAGCATGCTTTATTCTGTCTAATAAGCTATAGGGAGTGCTAAAACATTTTTAAGATCTGTAAGGAAATGGAAACATGTTTGAATATAGTAAAATATGTTTATTTCCTCTTTGCTATTAAATTTTATTCCTTTAAAGGTAATTTTTTTTAAATTCCTTTTTTGTTTTTTTATAATAGTCTGTATAGTGTCAGGCTAATAAATGTGTATATGCATTTCTTTGCTGAATAGGTAAGGATTTATTTAGAGACTTAAATATTCTGCTGAATCAGGGATTGATAACTCTAACTTCCTAACAGTCTAAGTGATATTTAATGTATCAACTATGAAGAATAAAATTTACCCCCAAACACAAACACCTTGAAGATTCTAGTTAAAGCTATTCAAAGAGATCAAAACACAATTTAGCAACTTTCATTGCTTTTTTTTTTTTTCTCTTTCCTTTAACAAATGCTTAAGTAGTTAGGCATACTTTCTTTTTCGTTAGAATGTAACATACATTACAACATAAAATTACCCTGAATCCTGCTTTGTTTTCAATTTCTAGTGAGTTATAAATCAAGGGATTTGAAGTGGTTATCATGTTCTTTTATTCGTTGGTGTTCATTAATTATAACTACTGTTCAGATAGAGATTTATAAGGTAAACTGAAATTCTCTCTCGTTTCCATTTTGGATTAGTTTTACATTTGCAGTAGCTTGTCTAGATCTCAGGTCTTTCTTTTAAATTAGTTTCCCTAGGGTTCTGAAGTTTTATTAGATACTGGAATAGTAAACAGTTGTTCAGACTTCAAGCCCTAATGTTTTTGATTAAAGCCATGAAAGATTCGTTTTCCTATTACAAGTTTCATCTGAAGAAAAAATGCCAATTCAGGATTTTCTTCATAAAGAAATTCTGCTTTGTAGGAAAAAAAAAAAAAAAGCACCTTTCTTTAAAGATTAAATGAACTTGGAATATAAACTGCTTACTTTACAGGTATGTAGTTGTTTTTTCTATTTACCAAGGCTTTCTAACATACAGTCCACATCTCTAGTCAGACTGTCTCCAAAATAGCTCTTCACGCAGACAGTTACGTTATTTTGGTTAACAGTAAGCTCTACATCTCAAACCTGCCTACCTAGAGAGAAATAATAGTTTAATGTATACAACTCTGTCAGGAGATGTGCTAGCTCCATCACAAGTTTGGGAAAATGTAATTAGAAATGCCTTCTTGATAACAGGAGGTATCCCTGAGGTACGAATGATGGAGACATATATGTGAACTTTAATTCTACAGCACTGAAGTAAAAGCCATTCAATATGCTGATATAGACACTCGGAAAAAGGAATTTAGCATCATCCTGAAGAGTTCAAATTCTGTTCTACTTTGTAGCAAATTCTTACAGTGTTAACTTTTTATTCCTCTTAAGGACAAATAGATTTTTAAAAGGGAAATAAAAACATGATCTCACATCTATAGTCTAGGCTGGCACTGTGGCTTGAGTTACTTCTATAATAAAAGAAAAATCTTTAGGAGATATCTGGCTGTTGTAGCTGGAGAGGGTAGAGAGAAGCCTACTGTTGTCAAGACCAGTAGCTGATACGAGAAATAAATACATTGATGGCTAATGCTTTTTGATGCTAGAGGTGGCTTTGGGATTATTATGGCATGAAGACTACAGTAATAGGGTGTTACTGGATCTTCTAGATTGAGTGAAGAAAGTGTTAGTGACATGTCTGGTTTCAATACATGTGTATTAAAAATGAGATTAATCAAGTATTAGGACCAAGGATTAAGCTGGGGTTTAGGAAGAGAGGCTCTGAAGTAAGATTACAGATGGACTAAGCAATGCTAAAACTCTACAGAGTGGTTAGTTTTGGTGTAAGTGCTCGGTTAGTTTTGATCTTGGAAAAAGGCGGCTGTACATTCAGTTTATTGCTGAGGTTTTAAACTTTAGAGGGATTGTTGGAGGTGGCAGAAACTTCCTTGATGGATGTACAGTTTATACAATAAGGTGTATAAAAAGTAGACCTGATGGGTGGGGTATATTGGAGTAGTCTACATTGTCTGAGTTTGTGCCACTATAGAGGTTGATCAGTGTTCATGTTAGAGCTTTTTTGTTGCTAAAATGATCCAAATGATGGGCTAGGTTTGATTGCTGGGATTAATGCTTAACATTTAGTTTAGTTTATCATTTGGATGTAGTTACACCGAACGTCATTATTAATTATTAAGAAAAATGTTATTTATTAGTAGGGTGAGTTCTTGATCTCTCATATCTTATTTGTGCAAAACTCTGACATATGGTTTCTTCTTAATTTTAGTCACAGTCCTTATGAAAGACAGACAAACTTCATTTAATAGATAGATCTTCCAGGTCCTGAAGGACCAACATTGGCTTCATATTGGTAGGAATCATTGAATATTCTTGAATTTCTCTAAATGTCACTTTATCTTTGTACTTTGTGTGTGTACAAACATATATGTGACAGTCTCTTTCTTCCAAATAAATAGTTGCGTCAGCCACTTATCAAATATATCCTTGAGCCTGTCAAAATTTTCAACATCATCCCATTGCCAGTTCATTTCCCCCGTCCCAGACTCTGTGTTCATTCCCCATACAACACTGATCAAAACAGTTGGAGAGTTTGGCCTGCAGACTAGGCTTTGGCAACCCCATTGAAGTGCTAAATTTGATTTTCGTTTCCAAATTAGAGGTTATGTGTTCTCATCATCTCCTGACTCCTGCTGAGTTTCCTTCTCAAGAAGCAGGATGCTACTGATTTCTTCCTTAATGCAGACGTAGTAGTGCCAATAACACCCCTCCGATGGGTTTGGAACAGGGTGGAAGCCAAAAACTAGAAGGAGCTGCCTCTCACAAATTTGTTCAGTGTGCCATGGCTCTTGGCTCCTTGTTCTGTGACAGTCTTTCTATGGGCTGCTGAATAGAGATGAATAGACTCTCCCACACCATGAATTGCTAACCTGTCCTCTGAGCAGTGGTCAGTTTAAAAAGAGTGATTTGTTTTAAAAGCATTTCACTAATGTGTTTAATTCCTTTTCATCTTAAAATCAGACTATGCATTAACTCTACCTGCTTATTTATTTTTAATTGCTTTCTCACACCAGAGTCAGGGTCATTTGAGATGCAGGCAAAAATAAAAAAAAAAATATTCTTTATTTGCCTTTTAAAGAAAAAATGTCAGATCTGTAAATTTGAATTTCCATTTACACCCACCAGTATTGGAGTTTCAAGTGTTTTCCATCAAATAAAAGGCATTGCTTAATGTCTCCAAGCTTTAATAGTTCTAACAGGAGGTTAGTAACTCTCATCTGTAGAGATATTCTCTATATAATGACTAAGAAAATCTAAGGCAATAAAATTAATGAGAGTAAAATTTGGTAAGAAATCAATGACAAGTCAATGACAGCTGAATGCAATTCAAATAAATGTGACTGGTACTAAGAGCTATCTGTGAAAGCCTCAACTAGAGAATTAATCTGAACTTCCTGAACTCTTCACTTTTATTTCTGCTCTTTCTTCATATGTATTTTATTCCTGTCAGGAAAGCCTTTGCTCTTCCAACAGTTTTACAGAAGATGTTAAGAACTGCAGTAAACGAGCAGACGTGTACAGTAACTTCCCTACAGTCTTTTAAAAAAAATAAAAATTGATGGTGCCATCTGGAGTCCTGGGAAGATTAAACAATTTGCTTTTTAAAATGTGTTTGATTGCATGTTTAAAGGTGTTTTCTTATACATATTGTATTAGCATCATGATACTAAATCCATCATTATCAAACAGCAGAGAGAGAATAGTTCAGCAAAGTTTTAATTTATTGATTACTGTAAGATATGGGGGTAGAATTCTATAAATGTGCTTTGGAATACATGAGCATTGTGCTGCACAAATCATGCAGCTCAGTGCATTACATTACAGTGCCTTTAGTGACATGAGTCTAGTATTTCACCATGACAGCCATTGCAGTCATCTTCTCTAACGCAATTCTGCAGCTCTGCTATTCTGTATGCCACTTCATTATGAGCAAAACAATAGGCTATAAGATATTAAATAAGCTTAAGTGTAGCATGAGGAATGTGGAAATGGGGAAATTTAATGACATAGCTGTAGTGATATAACTCTTGGTATAAACATATTGTTTCAGAATTTACAACATGGTTTAAAGTGTTATTTGTGTCTCCTTGGAAGTGCTTCAATTTTAGCAAAACCACTAAAAATATTAAAAAAAAAAAGTAAAGAAAAATAAACCCCCAGTAAATTCCAAAGATAGAGACCTGTACTAACATAGTGAGTGTATAATTATATTGGTTTGAGTATGCCAATACACTTTACCAGGTAGAAATTCTTTAATCATATTTTGGAATTTCTATTGATTTTTCTTGTTAGCAGTGGCCAAAACGTGATTGAACATAACATCTAGCTTAAGCAACGGTGCCCTGAAACAGCACTTAGACATATCAGCTCAGCCCCACACATTGACACACAAAATCTGAGTACAAAATTCCAGCAGCATCAAAATAAGTAATGAACCTTTCCCCTCTCAGGAAGGTAACAGAAGATCATCAGTCAGGCGATCACTTTCTCTGTCCAGGATACTGCCTCTTACACCCCTTCACAGGGATATCTTGGAGTAGTTTAGTAGTACATAGTATGAATTTAAAATACTTTCTTTTACCAGTAGAAGTACCAGTATCTGCATTTCTTTTTTTTCACATAAACCTGTGTAACTACAGCCCTGTAGTTAAATATGTACACATAAACCTGTGTAAGTACTTGCAGAAATCTTAGTGGGTGCAAAATCCATCTGCAAGTTGGTATTTTTTATACATATGTAAAGATTACTTGGGGAGGAGGTGTTTGAAGCATTTTATTCTAAATAAGCATTCTGTATTTTCACAATATTTTTTAATAAAAACTTGATTTCTGCCACACCCCCCCACACCCCCCCCAACTGTCCTACTCAAGAGAGGTACTGATGTCTTTTAATTAACATCTACAGGACTAGTATGTTGTTAACGTGGTTAAGAAAGGGAAATAGTCCGTGTACTCCCAGGAGTTAAATAAGAAATGGTCTGAATTTGAAACTAAAAAATACTGTTAAGTTGTGAGAAATTTTAGGAAAGGTCTTAGATGTGTCTTGTATTCCAATTTTCTAGCTTTTAGGGTCTTGCATTAAGTCAGAGATTGTTTTATAATCCATTATGCGTGGTGCCTTTTAAAATAAACGTGGCTATTTTTCTTTCATTTAAAATTTGGAAATCAATATTTCAAGTTTATCTTTAAATGAAGTATGGCAAGATACAGCAACATTCTGTGAGGTTTATTTTCACTTGAATGTCATGAAACATTATATTGGTCTTCTGCATTAGGTCTGCCATGTATTCCGAGTTGTACACAGTTAATCAGGCCAAATCCTGCAAGTGGTGTGACCAACTCTCACTCTGCAAAAGAAGGAGAATGAGATCAGCTGAACAGAAGTGTTTGTCTATTTGGTCACAATGATTTCTCCATCTGCTTCTTGCATCTTCACCTGGGGACAGCAGCCCTGTATTGTTCAGCAGTGGCTTGTTTCTGCAGTCCAAGTATGGATAAATGGTGAAGCAGCAATGAAGACAAGTAGCAAGTTGATCACCTCATTGGTACCCTGTGCCATGTGTTGTTTAAGAAAGCCATGGAAGACTGAGAACTTGTGGAAGGCTACAATTTGTGTTTATCATTCATATTTTATGAATAAGAATTTTGATTTTAAGTTGTGAAAGCGACTGCAAGTGATAGCTGAGAAGCTGTCAAAACCACTGATGTGTTTAGCAGTGTTATTCCAGTGACTATGCTGAAGACTATCTGTGGAATTCAAAGGCATAAAACAACTGAAGTCAGGTCCCTTGCTTATCTATTTAAAATGGTTGAATTCTTTGTCTGGAGTCAAAAAGAAAAGGATATCTCAAGACTGGAAATAAATACTGTGTTAACTTGGACATTTCAGCATTAAATGCCAAAATAAAGAAAAGCGGTGAAATAATGTTCAAGAAATTTGTCTGAAAAAGCTCAGAAAGCACTAGGACCATACTCTTCCTGTAAGCTGCTATCAACTGTCTCTCTAGGCAGCATGTTTCAAAGTTTACCTGTCTTAACTCTTACAACAAAGTTTTCTGTAATGTCTGACTTGAGTCTGTCTCGCTGCAATATTAAGGGTTCCGCTGCTGTTTATTGTGCTCATGTAGACATGGAAAGCATGACCTTCCTCCTTGCAATAGTCTTCTATACCACCTGCACTGTTATGACTTCTGCTCAACTCAATCTTTCAGTCTGTCTTCTTAGATGGGGAACAAGTACGCAGACTCACAGGAGTAAAGACCTGTTATCTCCTTCCTACTAAGTAATATTCATATCCTTAACACTTAAGACACTTCTAGCTGAACTGTACAGGTTCTCACAGACTAGCTGTTATAACAGAATTCTTAACAAGTTGAGAATATTAATGTTCCCTGATCAAATAAAATTCCTTCATTCTGTGTAAAAACGTAAGAGATTTTACTCATGGAGTAATGGTGAATACTGGGTAGTCCTGTGAATTTATCACAGAATAATCTATTCCCAAATCAGACTGTGGATAATCCAGGCTTAATGTAATATCTCTTAACAGAGCACATAGGAGGTGTAATATCTTGAATATATCCCAAAGCTGCAGTTAAATCCTCAAATTTCAATGTTACAATGCTCCGGATAAAACATTTCTTGTGGGAAAAACCCCAAAGTGGCGGAGAATTATGGTGTAGGGATGCTCTTTGGAACAATTTAGCTACACATTGGACATAAATGAAGACATGGTTAGGACATACAAATTGTCAGTGAATTGTAGTTGGGTAAATCGTATGGAAAAGGACAACAAGCACTTAACCATTATAGAAAACAGCACAATGATGGTGCCAATAATCTCATCTAGTTTAAGAGCTTGACTGAGCTCTAAAGTCTGTGAAATACCAAAACAATTAAGGAGCCAGCTTCAGAGTCTGTGTGGCATGACAAGCTGTATGCCTAAAAAGATTTAACTGTCCCAGGAATACCAGAAGTAATGTACCCAGGCTTTGAGAAGACAAAGAATGATAATGTTGCATTACTTTCCTCTCAAAGCATTTGTTGACCACCCTGCTACAGCAATGTACTTTCCCATACCTTTATTTTACTGTATTATCAGATATTAATGAATTTAGCCTATGAATTTTGCAGCTGGTGACAAATGCGCTCTGATGCAAATAGAATTTTATTTCTGCAGGACAGTGAACATTCAGTTTTATTTTATGCAAGAGAAAACATAGAGAAAGATGAGCAACACCTTTTAAAATTGAGAAAGTATAATAATTGTATTGAATGAATGTATTTCACCCTGCTCTGCCAGTCCCCTGATTTTGATTTAACTGTTATCCTACACATAAGAGTTTTTATAGTAGCTTGGGAAGATGAATAGAGAAGAAAGCCCATTTAGCACCCAGAAGCTGGAAAGAAATAGAGTGAGGAAATGCATTCTAGACGATGTCTTCAGCAAATTTCTTAACTTAGGAGGAAGAAAAGACTTGCTTATTATTTAAAATAGGCCACTGCCACTTTGGATAATATAGTCTAAAATTCCACACTGTGACATCTGTGACCTAAAGAATGGATGTTATGATTATCTACAGAAGTTAACCACTGAAATTTTATTATGACTACACTGACAAGAACATAGTTTTATTGTATCTGCACATGTAATAAAATTGGCTGTATTGCTTCTTAAAAATACTTCTTAATCTTTCACTCTACACAATTTTCAGAGAATGAACAAGTATAAGCCCCGTCTTTTCTCCCCAGTAGAGGATCTACCTTCCTTCCCCCCAGAAAAATGGACGAGGGGCTGCATGAATTCAAACTGTTACACTTCTGTCCGTGGTCAGAATATTGCGCAGAAAAGTTCTAAAGCATTAAAGTCAGGTGGAATATAGAAGGAGTGAAGATCAGCTATGGTTTTTTTTTTTTTTTGTTCAGAAAGCCTAAACAAAGACTAAATCTCATTCTTTAAGTGAGAGGTATACAAAGAAAGCAGAAATAGCTCAAATAGTATAAATTATTAAACATAATAATGGGAGAGAAGAACCCAAATAACCTTGAGAAAGCACACTTCTCATTGTGAGTACTTGCTATTCCCATCTTTCCTGTACCTAGGCTTTGCTCCATCTAATACTAGACTGCTTACAAATTCCTTCTGTACTTATGTCCGGAAGGTGGTACCTGGCGATAGGCTATCTTATTTCCTCAACAGTAACCACATGATGGTGCTGCAAGGCCAAGTGGAACAAATAAGTCTGCCAGACTGCATACTGAGCAGTGACCCATCCAAATACATCCTCTGTGATATCTCTACTCCTGAGAAAAGGAAGGCTAGCAGAAAAAGTTTTCTACAAGCAAGTGAAAGTCTTTATCTAAGACTTACTATCTAACTGGCTGGTTCATTCGTATCCTACTTTCCAAACTTTTAAATAACTATCTTGTTTCCTCTGTAACTTTGAAGGCATAACAATATTAATAGTGCCCTGACACAACTTTATCTTCAGCAGGACAGTTCAATAAGTAAATAATCTATGGAGTAGCAACATTCTCTTAAAATCCTGCTTTATTTTGATTTTACAGAGCAGTTTCCTTGCAGTTGAATCACATGTAACTCAATATACAGAGGAAAGAGAGCAATTACATCTGTGCAAGATAACAAGCATGAAAGTTATACTCTTTACCAAACTGATGAACCTGGTTTCATGTTAGTGTCTCATGTTTTGTAACCATAATATGACATCCTTATACAGTCCTGTTAGTACTGTCTCTCCCTGGCTTCAGTCCCTTACTCATTTTAGTATGCGTGCTAAGTATAATGCAGTGAAAGTAAAACCATACTGCAGACGCAAGAGAAAGACAAATTCAGACAAAATTTGATCTGCTGGTGATTATAATACCAATGACTTTTGTGACCAATCTGCATCTACCTATTATTTTCATTCTTTATACTAACAGATTAGACTGCATCAGGAACCATAAATTAAGAATTATAAGGTCGTGGATTCTTGTTAATTTTTATTTAAATATGCTAGTAAGAAAATGAGGAAAAAACATTCTGAGATCATATCTTAGTGTAAAATAGTTCTGTATTTTTCTTAGGCGCACCTTTGTACTATGTCAAAATACTTAGGAAATTTGAGGAGAACGTCTTGCATTGAGCACACTGCTGCCCTTTTAGGAATAGCATCTAATAGGCTAATAACCACACAAAACTACACACGTTGACACCAGATGAATCTTATCAGATTCTCATAGCAATATGATCTTGCACTATAAAAGGAGAGTCCCTCCAGATATTTAGGGGAAAATGGAGGAAACCAGAAACAGAACATGAAACTTAAACTGGGAGGATCCTTATCCCCTAACTCATTAACCTCTAGCTTATCAACATCAACACAAGGAATGTTTCCAGATACCACAGCAGGATAAAGAAATAAGATGAGAAATTTTTCATCTTGATATGTTGATATGTTTGTTGTAATTCTTAAGCGAAGACAACTTGTTTTTCCAAGCCCACCTGAAAAATCTACAGAAAGTGTGCATTAGCCCACTGTTTCTGTTCAGAGTCAGACTAGAGATAGGACGGCCCAGAAGTCTGGGTCTCAGAAATAGTGTACTAATGCCAGTAAGGAACCTGGGAAAGGTCAACAGCATTCACACAGCTCAGGGTGATGCAATGTTGATATCCCTTTTCTGAGACAAGGAAACACAGGTTGTGCTCAAGAAGCGTGTCAGAAAGTTAAAAAGGACAGTGCTGGTTAGCACAAGGGAAACCTGAATGGATGCAATTCCAGCAGATAAGGTCCAAACACAGAGTCCTAGGCTGTTTTAGTGAAGGGAGTTTGCAATTCAAGCTGTGTGGAGAAAACTTTTTCAGTTTTTCGGTTATCAACAGGGGTTATAGGCAGAAAACTTTTTCAGTTTTTCCGAAGGCAATAGCTGGCTGTCTCATTCTCTTTCTTGATACATGACAAATCTCTTCCTTCAAGATTTCCTTACCAGGCTCCCCTCAGTGAGAAAAAGAAGTTGTTATCCTGCTAAAACCCTTCAGATTTCACCCAGGAATGTTTCAAATCTTTCTCATCCTCTTAAGTTTTTCTTTGTAGCAGTATGAACTGTTGCTATCAAAGCAATCACCTAGTCTGTATGTGAACAAAGAAAGGCATTTCACAGGTTTCACATCATGCTACAAACAGTTCAGACTGCTGGATGCTTTCTCTGTCTAAATAATTTCCTGATGCCTGGAAAGGAACTGTAGGACAGGATGAGGTGTGAGGTCATTCTGGAGGCTGTGTAGGAGAAAATATCATCTTAGTTCACCTGAAACTGAGGTAGAGGTGATTAGTCAGGGCACTGATTACTGGTAGCCTGTGTTTGTGTTTTTCAGTGAATGAATAATTTTTATGGAAAACTTACTATTTTTTGATAACATCATACTACAGTGTGAGACGGCTTTGTAAGAGTGACAGGTGGTTTTCAGCTTTCAGACTTGTGAACTGCAGTGGTGTTAAACTAAGAGATCAATTCTCCTTTGAGAGGGACACAAATCTTCCTTTAAGGTGACGTGAGTTTAGTTTTGTCATCTGCTATGCAATTCTTACCTGTACTAATGGGATTATTTGGACTCGATGAGCAGGTCACCAAGTAGGCAGTAGCAGATAACCTGTACAAAAGGAGAACAAATTTAGTATGGCGTTGGGTTCCTGTATGTTATTTCATATCAAATCAACCTATTGTTTGTGTTGACTGACAGCATATTCTCATAATTCTAATGCTTTGGCATATGTACAGAAAGTGCTATTGCCCACCCTGAAAATATTCTATTGGAAACTATGAAACAGATTAGGATTCAAGATTCTTTGATTTAGGGATCAGTGGATATCAGTCCACTGCAGTGGCTGCTAAATAGTATGGAGAAATCCAGCTATCTGTTCTGAGTTACTCTCTCAGGAACAGCTTGCATAATTACAGCATTAGGAGGATCGTAATGAGCCGGTTCTGTTTGGATTCTTGGCTACTCTGAGACTGTAGTATGGGTATACTCCACATACAGAAATTTTCCTTTCTCCTTTGAAAAATTTCACACTATTACCATAGGTTATATTTATCATTTTTGGTTTTAAGAGCAGGAAAAATAAGATTTCACATCTTTTCTCAAAGGTTGACATCAGCTGAACCTGTGTAAATTAAGGCAAAATTGGACTTACAAGATGAAATATTTAAAGTCATTGTCTGTCAGGAAGCGTGATTCCTTACCTGATGCTGGCATCAACATTCAACCACCATTTCAACACTTGACAAGACTATTATTACAGACAGCTGTCATATATATAGTTTGCCACTTTGATCTGGTATTGTCATATCACATACTTTATATTTGAATTTGACATGCCAGGCTTTGCAAGTTTTCTGTAACTTAAAATAAGTTGTTGTACAGGCATATGAGGATTTCTTTTGCAGTAGTGGAAAATGCATGAACTGAAAGGTAAAAACTGGTAGCACAAACAACAGGTTGCATTAAGTTGTCCTGAGCCTGTGGAAGAATTTCTTAATGATTACTGATGACATTAAACTGTAGCAGATTTCTTAATAAATATTCATGTAATTAAAGTGAAGTGTGTAAACAATAACTCTCCACTAATGCCCTACTGGCTATATGACTCAACCTTATCACACACCAGATCAAATTTGCTTCCTCATCTGCTCAAGAGATTAAAAAAAGATACAGAATTGTAGTAGTTCCAGGTAGTTGACATGGCACCTCTCCCTTTTGGAAGACATTTCCTTCCTACGTATTCTGCAAATTAAAAATCTAGGGCAAGAAGGTGTCACAGAATTGTCCTCAAGGCTGTGGGATTGGGCATGACATTGTATGGAATAGAAAGAACCAAAATTAAGGGTTTGCTTCCAACTTTCATCAGGTTTGCCCATCTCTATGCACTCTGTAGCTCCTGGTACCATCCTCACAAATCCTGGGAATCACCATGTACCTGATTAAAACATGCTGCAAAGATCTCTTTGAAAAATGGGGAAAAAAAACCCAAAATAGTGGATTGCTGGGTACCTATATCATCTGACTCATCCCTGTCAGTGCTCAAACTGTCCATGATTTCTTAGCAAAATCCACTTAAATTTTTACCCTTCTTGTCTGAGAAATCAAGAGTTCATACTTTCAGTACAGGATAGGAAAGAGAAATGCTAACCATGTTCTATTGTGTTACAGTAGACCATTTGCCATGTTGCTCTGTTAGGCAGATTTTATGATCTTTAAAATTCTGAGAGCAAGATTGGGCCAGTAAACCACTAGTAGAATTACCTGCTGGCTAAGACAAGTGACAATTCAAAAATATTACAGGTTTTTCCTTGGCTCCAGACCTGAAAGAAAAACTCTCAGATCATCAAGAAGTGACTCATTATAGAAAATAGACCTGCCATCCTCTGCTGCAGAAACTATTTCTACATTTTAACATACTCCTGCTAGAAAATGGTTTGCTGAATTTAGCAGTTTTTATGTGCAGCTAGTCTGGAAACTGCATAGTGTGTACAACAAAAGGAAACCCTTTAAAATGTGTTCCTTAGGCTGCCCTGGGACTTTAGGTGGTCTATTTAATTGGCAGAGCTTCTTTCTACCCCACCCTCTTCTGGGTTAGAGACTGCGGTATTAGCTCCATGTATGTGTGCATGCTTGCGCATTCAGGTGTTGACCTCTTGATATGTTCACCCAGGATAGGGGAAAGCTTGGGCCAGATGAGAAACTTAATTAAGTACTTTTGCCCATCAGTGGTTTTTGTAGATTTGTATTAAAGATCATGAATTAATACTACAGTCTGGGTCTTCCTCAGTACTCCAAGAGAATGCTGAGGAGGCGGAAGCAAGAGCTGGGAGAATGAGCATGAGAGTGAAGTGCAGGAACGCTGCATGCCAGCAGCAATGCCCGCATGATTGGAGGCAGGTTTTCCAGTACTGTCTCCTTCTTGGATTTCCAGCTCATCTATGTATCGTAAGAGTGAATGAGTTAATGCCAGTGCTGTAAAGTCAAGGTGTGTGTAACTAAAAATTATGGACAACACAGATGAATTCAACTGCATCTGTTAAAGGGGAATGTGCTGTTAAAAATCCTGCACATAAAGGATAAAATGTGTCAAGGCTAAAACCAAACAAACAAGCAATTTTTTACCTTATTAAGGTCTGATGCCTTTCTGTCTAGAGGGCTTAATCTTTTAATACAAAGCTATAAAGAACAATTACTTTTTTTATAGGTTACGATTACAATCTAAGATGATTTACTATTTGGCTTCTATTGCTGATGAGAGTCAGGCTGTTAATTTTTCTGGATTTTTTTTTTTGTTTTGTTGGTCTATCTTGTTCAGTCTCTCATTGTATTTTCTGTCTCCTAAAACTTCTCCGTGCTTCCATGTCAGCAAGTAACTCAGCTATGTACTACAATTTGTTGAGGATGTAGCAGTAGAAAAAGCATTACCCCCTTCCGATGTGACATTTGGTGTATTACCTGCATGTGCAGTATTGTCAGGGGTGTAGTTTCTGACCTGCAATGCATTATCTGCTCTACTGACTTTGGGACTGTTTATCACCGGTGACATATTTCTCTGCAGGAACCTGCCATTCTTCTTGTGCCTGCTTTAAAACACTAAATGCAGACATACGGTCTGAAACTAGGTGCAAATTTGAGAGTGGAATGAAAACAGATTTTTCTTTTTTTAACAATTCCCTTCAATGTTGTCAGCTAAACATGGTGCCTAGTAAGCTTCTTTTGCTCTGTTAACAAATATCATGTTAAAGAGCAGAGACACTGCAAGAGTGAAATTAATTATGTATGCTTTATGCTTGTCCAACTAACCACACCGTATTCCCAATGAAATACTTAACACATCTGTGCATTCCTAAAGTCAAATAACATCACTATAATTTGAGACTTATTTTGAGCAGTGAAGGAAAGATTTTGTTACACCCACAGGAAAGCTATTCTTTTGGAGGGTGCTTTTCTTCATTCATATGCTTTGATTGTGCACTACTTAATTTAGTCAAAAATTCTAATTGAGCTTATTGGCAGACTGCCTGATATTTGGCACAGTAGGAATCTTTAAGTTTGAACCTTTGGGGATGTTTTCAGAGGAACGTATGTCTTCTATTTCATGCTTTATTGTGGCAGACTGATGAGAACTTTTAAAGCAAATGACAGTTGACATAAAATAATTCACACTGGAGTTTGTTCTCCCACTGTTGCTTTTTAAATGACAATTTTCAGATATTCTATTTCATTTAGAATACGTGAGTATTTGATATGATGGTAATAGATGGCAACAGCAGCAGAATAATTCAGTCATGGAACAAGAGGTTAAGTGTGAAAAGAACTCTTAACAGGACTGATTTCTGACTAAGCAATCTGTGATAGGCACTAAGACCAGTATTCATGTCTGAAGGAGTTAACCAAGATAGACATTATTTGACAGAGCAGTATGTGTCATGGCCTAAGCAGACGTAATAGGATGAAATTAAGAAATACGAATATTTATGCTACAGACAAGACTATTTCCTGATACTAAGACCTGTTCTAGTTTAAATGGTTTCTCAAGGAAAAAAAAAAAAAAAAAGCAAAAAAGCAAAGCAGCTCCTAGCAGGGAATATTTAACACCATGCTGAACAATATGCTAATCCTCACAGGAACATTACAGAATTGTCAGCAGGATGAACTAGCTGATCCCTTCCGTCTCTGTTCTGTTTAATTTCAATATCTTTTAAAGTTTTTGCTTAGGAGAATATGTACTTCACGGCTTCATTTCCCTGTTTCCTTGAGAAATGTCATGTCTGTAGCCTAGAGAATGACCTACTGCTGCAGGACATCCTCTGTTTGCTTCTCATTGCCCTTGATTTTCACAAGTAGACGTGTCAATGAATGGCTCCAGCTGAAGCATTTGAGCTTAATTTACCTAGTTACATACTAAGTATCTCTGTGGTATCAACCAGATGCTTCCTACTGACCTGGAATCATCAACTCTCCAAAGCTCCAGGACTCTGCAAACAGATGTACACAAACAAAAAGTGTCCTTTGAAGACTTGTCATCTCCCCTCCACTCTCCACGGAGAAATTGGAGGATTTACATGATTGTCTACCCCCTTTTTTTGCCTCTGGAAACATGGAGATAATTCCACTTAAATAGGACTTGTGTGAAAAATGAGACAAAATTATGCAGAGAATGTTTTTTTTTTTTTTTAAATGTTCTTAACTCTTCAAAGCATTTTAGGTGAGATGAAAGCTTTCTACTTTTCTGCCAGACCTAGGATGTTACGTACGTCTGTTTTCAGCACTGCTAGCCACTACTGTGGTCATAAACCTCTTTTAAAGTGTGTTCGTGCACTGTGGAAAAAAAAAAATTAAAAAAGTTCTACATTTTAAACTTACAGGTTGATGTCATAAATAGATTCAATTGTTTTAATTTATTAAATGACAATATATTTAATATTAGTGGGGGGAAAAGTCTATAGAAATATCTGTCGTTAGTAAACAAATTCAAATAAAATCCTCTATCCCGCATCCTGTTACAACTTGCTTGGGTTCTTATAAAGACAATTGGCTTTAGAAGCTCTGCTGGTCTGTGGTCCCTTACAATTTTCTGTTCTTAAATTCAGTGACCTTCTGAAATATAGAAAACCATTTGTATCTTTTGAAACTCTGCTTTCCTCAGAAAATTCTTAGCACGTTGTCCTCTACAGGAAATTAATATGAATTTGAAAGTTATCCAAAGTCATCAGAAAACTCTAAAACGTTCTTTGGGTCAAATTCATAGTGTTCAGAGAAGGAGTGAAAAAACAATCCAAATCAATCGATCATAGGTGCTGGTTATCCAAGTCTGCAAATGCATCCAATTTTAGCCCCCTTTTCCATCTACACTTGTGGCATATCTTTATAGGCTAACCATAGTGTTGGTCAAGCCATAGCAGTGGTAAACATATTTTTGTCAAAGTAACAGCTTGCAACTTCCTTCCTTATTGCTATTGAACAGAATAATCATAGGTACTTCTGGACAGTTTGTAAAGAAAGGAGGAAAATATTTACTGTGAGATTCCCAATGTAGTTAGTGAACCATGAACTTTTCTTCCTGTAATCTTCTTTGGTCTTTCTAACATCTTAAGATGCTGAACCCTAAGGTTTAGTTTTTCATGACCCTTCCTCTTCCATAAAAGTTTCTGGATAGTTTGCCAAACTCAGTGAGGACTTTTCACCAAGAAATCTTTCAAACTTTTTGCCTGATTTTATGGAAAGTAAAATAATAAAAAAGCAGCACTGTGTAATAAATACTGCTGCAAATATCTTTCTAAGATATGATCCCCATTTTATTTATGATAAAAATGGAATGTTCCCATTAATTTCAGTGTAAAGTAGATGACAACTTTAATGACAGAGTGTGTGCTGTTGGAGAAATGAAGTAGCAGCTAGTAGTTTGTACATTTGTGATCATTGCAATTTTATTGTAAAATATTCTTGCTCAAAGTCACAAATGTATCAAAATAATATAAATCATTTGACATAATGAAAAGTTATTGACCCTTTTAATAAGTATGTTGTGTAGCGTTGAAGCATTCTAGTCATAATAATGAATGATATAAATAAAAACCAAATACGATCACTTCATAGTTCATACTAGGATTTGAGAAGGTATTAGATACAATGGATCTGACTCAGCAAGGCTTCATGTTAATACATGTAAATGGGGTAGAACTTAGTTTATGCCTTAGCTTTTTGGGAAAGCCATTCTTTGGATGTCACAATCTGAACCGCTTCTGAAAATTTTGCAAGGTTCTGAGAACAGTGGTGATAAGAGACCAAGAAGAGAAGAGGTTTGCCCATCCAAGAAGAAGGCATGAAGGTGTTTACCAAAAGGCTATTGAATAGCAGATCATCAGAATAAAGACCAGAGGGGAACAGAGAAGTCCATAAAGACAAGACAGCCATGAAGTGCAGATTCCCAAGTATCACTGATGAGCAGACACTTCTTCATTAAGAGCTTGTTGTAGTACACATATATAAGATCAATCAATTTGTTTTAATTTAAAAGAGTACCATAACATTTGAGGGCACTCAGTACTTCATTGAAATCAGCCACATATAAGCCTTGTATTCAAATAAATAACTTTTCAGAAGTAATCACCTAAATGTTATATACATCAGTGTATACATAAAGCATAAAATCGAAAGTAATTTTTTTCAGTAATCATGAACTTGTATATACTATGTAATGATTAATATACTTTTAATAATCGATGTGTCAATACTGAGGGCCACTTTATTCAAAGGAGTTTTTAACAGGTCTGGTCCAAAGCTTAGTATGCTGGCTCTAAACATATAGAAAAAAAAACCAAAACATATTTACTTTGTTGTTACAGAATCTCAGCTTTGTATTTTCTCATGTTTTATTATAAAACTGCTTATTTTGTTACAGTCTTGATAAAAATATGACACTACAATATGCATCCAAAGTGATGTAAATCCTTTCTTTTTCATGGTAGTTCATATTTAAGTGTAGTTTAAATTGGGCTATGTCATGCGGTACTCAAATTTCTCAGAAATTACTCCTTTGCACGATTCCCTGAAGCTGTTTCTAGCTTTTGACCCTTTTATTGCAGTGTCAGTCCCTTCCTCTGGTTTAGGAAGTGTGTATGATCTTTGGAGTAGCTGGACCTCCATGGACAATGATTATTGCAATCCCACGCATAAGCCTGCCTTTATTTCATGGATTTTATTTACTGTGACAAAAGAAAACCAAAAATCTAATTTGAAGGATGTAACCTTGATTCTCCACTATATTGCAAACTGAATAATTGCTTACAAGTTTACAACTTTTCCAGGTGACTATCAATCATCAGATTATCTTGGATAGACTAATACAAGAAAATATATATGTCAAAGGCAAAACTATGCTCATGTTAAATTCATACAGTCTAATGATTATCTTCATTTCATTAGCAACGAGTAGGATGTAGTTCATTTGGACACGCTTTGAGAATAGAATAAATAGAATCATAAATAAGCATTTCTAATAGCTTGACTATTTCTTGAAGTATATAGGATCTGTTGCTGGAGATATAAAGAGAACATTTATTTAATGGAGTTCTGTAATTTCATATATATATATATATATTTGAGCATGTGAACTGCTACAATGTATTATAACGTGCACAAACCCCAATATGCTCTATATACAATCCCATCTGTTTTAAATGTGATGATTACTGATCACGGCAGACGGCACACATAGTGTAAACAGTTTGCTACACACAAATCAATATATTCTAATTACAAGTCAATAAATTTCATATACAATCCAATTAGTTGTCATAGAGACTCTTGTATTTAGCAAATGTAACTGATCTATTTCAAATTACTAATTTAAGTAGACCATTATTTAATTGACAGGCCAATATATTCAAGGATAGAAAACGGCGTATCATACAGTAGAAACAATATCATGAAAATAATACTTCAAAGTACAATCTATTGAAGTTGGTTTGATAAATCAAGTAACTGCACATCGAAGGAAGCACCATGAATGCCACTGAAGTCCTCTTCCTACCAGTCCTTCTGCAGTACTTCATTTTGTAGGAAATTATCCCTAAATCTGCACAGAACACAGTAGATATAACTAGAACGTCAGGATACAAAGCCTCAGCTCCTGAATGAACTTTCACATTAGGTCAAACTAGCACCAGAATGATTGCAGAAAGGCTTATTCAGAGATGTGAAGGAGGAAGGAATTAAGATCATCCACTATGGTACTAGTGGTTTAAAAAACACAAAGTGCATCTCTCTGGGAAAGGTCCTGAACACTACATCAGTTGCACTTATGTCGATAACTTCATTATCACTACGTGTAGCTTTTTAGAGTCCTTTATATTAAAGTGAACGTTAGGGGTGTATGATGACTATACTTAGCCATAAAAATCTAGCATGTGTCAACTTGGAACTCAGAATGGTAGGACAAAATTTGCTATTGGGTGAGTTGGAAAGGAAGAAATTTCTCTTTCAGCCATCTTTATTCTGTTGTAACTGCTATGATTATTCCTATTGGGTCTACCCAGTTCATAAATGTATTTTATCTAGTCTAGCTGAATTGAAAGTTGTAGCCTTGTCTCTGGAAATAGTTAGTAGATAAGCGTTTTTGGTTTGTTTTTTTTTTCATTTTAGAGGTGTTATTCTTGGTGTTAGTAAGTTCAGTTAGATATTTTTTTTCCTCCTACTGAATATGCAGAATATGACTCTAAGAACTGCCTTAAAGGCTCCCCAAAGAAGGAAGATGACACTAAAGGGGAATTTATTTCAAAGTAAAATTGTATTGCTTGCGAGAGAAAATGAATAAAGTTGGGAATTCCTAGCAGAGAAGCCTTAAGACTCCTTAGCTTAAAATTATTCCTCTTTTCAATTCTAGTCTGATCTCTGAAAAACAGCAAAACGATCTGAAAAAAACTCTGCATAAATAATTGATTTCCTTTACTCTAGATGTGGATTCTTTCTGCATAAAAGTACTCTTCTGGAGTACTCTTTGTAAGGCTGGAAGAATGAATGATTTGGTCTTGTGTAGAATACGTGATGGTTTCCTTTGGTTTTCATAGCTGTGCTACATAGTTCAGGCTAGGAGAATTTCTTATCCGCCAATAAATTATATTTTTGATCCTGGGCTAAGGATTTGTATTTGTATCACAATCTGTTTTTTCCAGATTTTATTTTTAGCTCATTCCATGGTTAGGTCTAGGCAGTTCTGCAAAATTAGAGACTACGGGCATAATTTAAGAAAATAGCTTTTTAATAAACCCCCAAATGAAGCAAGAGAACCATGTTAATAGTCCCTTTGCATGTTTCTGAAGACCAGATGGGGAGGACCTGATTTCATCCTTTACAGAAAGAGCAAACAGAATTACTGCTTGCTTCTCTGAGATGTAGATGTTGTATCACAGAGACACTGATAATGCGCATTCATGCACTCGATAGCCCACAACAAGAGTGGCCATTTCCACAGAGCTCTCTACAGAAAAGAAATTTTCTAAAGATTGTCAGGAAAACTTTTAATACGCACTCTAGATTTATTTTAATGGAATCAGGTCACAGTAGTAACTTATAGGGTATGGTAAGGAAAGTCTGAATTTTACAGGGACGGGAGCAGAATATTGAGAATTCGCAATTTGTTTAGTTTTGTAGTCTTCTGCTGCCTTTCTGCCAACACAGATGTGTGACTGGTATTACCTCTGGTCCACCTGGAATTTGGACCTGTCAAAAAAAGTACAAATCACGATATAAAATAATCAGCTCATGAAAAGGTTCAGGCTGAGATTTGTTTCTCATTTGTCACATCAAAAACAAGGAACCTTTTATTCAGGAAGCTGGAGAGTATTTGACATTAATCCTGCTGATATGCAGGGAGAATAAATGAGGAATTTCTGTTGTTCATGTGTTCGTATAGCATATTAATGATTTTGATAACAGTGTGAGGATATTTGGCTACCATCTAATGTGTTAAATTAAATTGTTATGGCCTTAAGACTGGTTTTGTCTGACATTTCCTAACAAAGTTGTAACAACATGTTATTGTTAAGGAGTGGAGAACAAGATCAAATGTAGTTCAGACTGTGGTAAAAAATATTCTGTAAGTAGTTTCGTTAAATCTGTTTAGTTTGTTGACTGACAGACACTCACCCCTGATTTTCTTTTTTTCTTTTTTTTTTTTTTTTTTTTTTTTTTTATGTTCTGTGATATTTATGACATATATGTGCAATAGTTGTATAGTGACATTAATTTTAAAAGGAAAGAATTCAGCATACTAAGAAGCTTTACAGAGAATAAGCAAGAATCAGGTTCCCTTTTTAAAAATACATGTTTTTATTTAGACTAACAGTCCTCCTACAGAAGTTGAAAAATGTACCGTACACTAAATTTAACTGTGCTTCTGTCACCAAAGATACTAATGTGTCCGCCTTCTGACAAAATAAACTAAATGACACTCGCTTGACTAATATTTACTATCATTCAGGTCCCATGGGAAGGACTATTCATGAGCGATAGTAGTTTGGAAAAACAAATATGTACCCCTCATCTTGAAAAGACATGTTATTGAAAGAGACTTATGAACGGTAATATTGATGCAAACCACAGAGCTGCCTCCTGAGCTATTAGGGGTGGCTAGAAAATGGTAAGTTTGTTTTGTCAGATATTCAGACGGATTTCCTAGTGCTGAGTGATTGACTACAATTGTTACAATGCAACACCCTCATGTGGAAGTTTCACCAATGGAATCTGAGAGCAGAAAATGTGGTTTCTCATCTATTCAGTCAGTCTTTTGCTTTGAAGGACTTCTGTGCACAATAGAATCAGATTTTTTTTTTTTTTTTAATTATTGTTACATTTTTTCATCCTGTGGCTTGCAAAAATAAATCTCTAATCAATTGATTATTTCTTTTTTGTGAGTTGAGGATAACCTGCTCTTCCTCCAGTTAGCTAGTTCAAGAATCTCATAATGATTTTTGCAGTTAGGCAACATACGTATAATCAGATGATCAGTTAGAGAAAGGCAGACCTGGAGTTGGGCAGAACTGTTTTCAAAGGTACAAGAGAACAAACAGATATCTGATGTATGTTAGATGCACCATATTGAATAAATTTGGATGTAATTTGCAGCTGCAGGTCAATGAAGAAAGAGCAAGATGTGAAAGCATGATAGAAAACCGAAAAATGGCAGCAGGTCAATAAAGAAGGAGAGAAGGAAAAAGAGACCCTCAACATCAGCATCATATTCCTGTTAGGCTGCTGATGAAATGCCATACTCTGCTCCTCCAAATTCCTCCAACCAGAATGAAGTCGTCAACAATAAGACACCCAAAGGGAAGTGGAAGGGTGAGTGTAACACCAGAGAAAGGGGTAGAAACATAGAAGCTTGCATATAACAATGCTACAGTCTCTGGGGCCGAGCAGTGCCCATCAGTTGTCATCCCACGCCTGTGTTCTTCACAACATCATGTGTCCCCACTTCTTAAACGCCTCTGCTGTCATACCAGGCCTATATCATTATGCTGCGGTGATAAATACCTCGTAGCACACAACTAAACTACTTGTTACTATTATCTATGTAAAAAGAAAGGCTGTGCCATAAACAGATTAACAAAAGAAATTAGGCATAAGCACCAGCTCTTTAGAAAAGTTGCTATTGCAGTAAAACCAAGAACAACCAAACCTCTGGGTACTTCATGTAAAGTTTGGACAGTGCCTGACCTGTTTCATTCCTGACAACTTGCAAACTCAGGACAAAGCCTGTGGCCTGCTGTTAGCAATGGCAATTTTGCATTCCTACAGAAAAACATAATTTCTTTTCAGTCACAGCATGAAGGTTACAGCTTTTAAGCTTGAAGGCTTGTAACCATGCGGAAGTGAATGAACTGTTCATTTGGTACTGATGATTCTGGAACAACACTTTTAGCAACTGTGAGTAGAAAATTAGGAATTTATTTAAGATAATGAGCCTCATAGCACTTTCATCATGTAAATGCAACAACTAGAGACACACTCAAATCAAGATAATTAAATTTTATTGCATTAACTTGTTAAATTCTTTTAATGGCATTAACACCAGTAGATGCATTTTTGAAAACTTTGAAAGACAACAACAATAATCAGTGACTTACATAGGTCTTCATAGGTCTTCTTTCTGTCCTGCTCTTGATCATTTTCATGCAGGAATAAGCAGTTCAAGAGGTAGATCTGGAGTAAAAAGCAAACTAGCGCTATAGTTTGGGGATTATTTCCCCTCCTAGCCACCACATCCCCATAGCATCTCTTTCAGCTTGATTCATTTTCTCTCAGGATGAAGGCTGGTCAGCCATCATGATAATGTTGCCTTTATGTCCATGGCTTTTGTGTAAGACAGCAAAATTTCACTTGCATTTTTCAGTGAGTAATTAGATAACTAATACAGTGTCCTTCTAATCAGAAAGAAATAAATTATGTAGTGAAGATACTGCTTGGTAATATTCTGAATTTAAATTTAAGTAAGTATAAATAAAAGCTGTTCAACATACATAATGACAGTTGACTAATATTTATGCCATACTTATAATGTCAGCTTTGTAGTTTCTGACCCATTTACAGGTTAGCTTCATACTCTGGTCTTTTGGATGGGCAGCTCAAGAGAGCCAGCAGAGTCATGTCAGTCTGTGCTCTACGGTTTGTATTTTACACAAAACATTTTCATGGATAATACACAGAGCAGTGGGTGCTTGAACACAGGATCCTCCCATTTCTTCTGTAGTCATTAGACTTCAATGTCATGCTTAAACTAGCCTATATTTAGCTCAATTAATTTTTATGCCTTAAACTGAAATAAAGTCGCTTCAACAGAAGGATGAAGTTCCTTAACATGCACTGTAAAATTGCTAAAATGCCTTAGATAGCGGACTGAGATGCCTGAATGAAAGTTTAGTTCTGGAAGCCTCTGTTCCACAAAGGGAGTTCATCCCACTGTCTGAGATGTAAAACATGGGACGACATGTCTCAGAAGGGGATCTACATTAAATGTTGCTCAGCTGAGCAGAGAACACTGAGGACAGGGGGATGTTGCCGAAGTCTCTGAATTATCAAAAAAGTACAAGTTATTAACTCAGAAAGAATTGCATCTGGTGCTTAGAAATATAAGTCCTATTCAAGGTTAATTTTACATGCCACAAACAAAGTTCTCTCCGTGTATTAAGGGCACATGAGTGCCACCAAATAGAGAAAAAGATTAATAAGGCCTGTTCAGTTCCCACCTGTTCTTCTATAGATCAATCTGTCATTGCTTCCTTTGATTTTACTGCAACAAAACATAACTTTAGACTTGAATATAAATCTGACTTGCAAAGTTTACCCATTGAAGCATAAGATATGAGACTACAAAAGAGAAAGTCATATAACAGAGTGCTTTCTTTACTGAAGCAAATCCTTTTTCACTCCTTAGAGAGTGAGATAGTATAGCGTGGAAAGATTGCACTTCTCACATTCAGGAAGAACAGTTTATTTGGTGTTCTGACAGCATTTATTTGGATCTAGAAGAAATAGATTATAGGAAGGATGGGGAAAACATTATATTTGCCATGAATTACCCTCCTTGGAAATCTGTAATATGGACTAATTTCAGTCAGTCAGTGTCTTTTGGAGAATGTTTCTGGTATTAGATTCTTATTTTGAGAAAGAGATGCTAAGGATAGTTTTGTCAGAAAAACTCAGCACCCCAGCCCCCTGGAAAATAAACCCAAACAAACCAACCGAACAATACTGGGAAAGTCTGCAATAGATAAGAAAATTCTAAGCAAAGAAATGATCTGTAGATGCAACATTCTAGAACCACAGAAATATAGAATATTTTATGTTGGAAAGGACCCTTGGATTTGATCTACCCTCTTAACAATAAGGCTTAATTTGGTGAGTTTTGAATAGCTCCAATAATGGAGATTTCACATCCTCTCTGGGCTCTTGTTCCAATGTCTGACCACCTTCAGCATGAAGTAAGTTTTGCTTAGCTCTAATAAAATATTTCTTTTGCTACAACTTATGTCCATTGCCACTAGTCTTGTGCATCTCTCAGAAAAGTCGGGTTCCATCTTCCCTATCAAATACTCACTAGGTAACTTAAAACAGATATTAGATCCCTCATTAAAAAAAGTTTCTCAAGGTACTGAGAGCCCAAAACTGGGCAAAGTTTGGCCCAACAAATGCCAAGTAAAAGAATAATCACCTCTCTTTAACTGCCGGCTATGCTTTTGCAAATGCAGCATAATGAAATTCAGTTTCATTGCCACAAGGACACGCTGCTATATAATTTTCAACTTTTCCACCAGGACCCCTGGATCCCTTTTTGCAGAGGTGCTTACGGTGCGGTTGGTGGCCTCCCAGTACTGTTGCATGGGGTTGTGATATCCCAAGGATGTGTCTGTGCATTTGACCTTGGTGAACCTTGTTGCTAGGTTTCTGTTGGGTCACTTTTTTCAGTCTTTTGGGATCCCTGTGAATGGCAGGGAGGGCAGCCAGGGAGCCAGTGCAGTTGAGCCAGTTCACTGTCACATGTAATCTTGCGTAGGGTGCCTTCCACCCACCATCCAGAGAGCCAGCAGTAGGAAACATGAGGGGCCCTGGTAACTGCCTCTAAGTAATGCCAGTTTTAATCAGCTGCCAGGCAGACTTCAAACAGCTGATACACTTGCCAAGTCTGAATTTTGCTCTTACTTTATTTTTAGAGTAATTTCTTCATCTATTTAAGGAATTCCAAAAATTAACTATCATTTCATTACTTGCTATATATAATAATAAAATTAGTTCTTCACACAGCTCATTGCGTATAGCTAAAATAAGTGTTGCATACAGGGTATGTCCTGATTATCTACCTGTGAATATTCCACTGAGGCTGTATAGAGCTATATAGGTAAAATCTGTCGTGTTAATTTATATCATAAATGACACAATGACATTATAGAGAGCAGGGCAAGAAAAAAAAGACATGCTATACTTTCTCATCTGAAATGTCTAAGTCTGCTAGTCCTTATGGTACTGTAGTGCCCTCAAACTTGCTTTGGGAATCTGAGGCAAAAGGATTCCATACTTTTCACTGTCTGTATGCATTGGTTGGCTGACAGCTCCAAGAGCTCAGGTGACCCAGTCTATCAGAAATTTCTATCTCAGTTCTAGGCATTAACCATAATCATCTTTGTCTAAGAATCCTAAAATCAGAAACTTTTAAATTTTTGTTACAGAGTCATCAGTTTCTGGTCTTAAAAAGAATGAAGAGAGAATATTTAAAAGAATGAGAAATTATGTCCTTTCACTCTGCTTTCTACCACCTTCAGTATCAATGTTCCCTCCATCAATGCAGTAGTGTCTATGAGACCTGACCATGCAGAAGTTGAAACATGATGTAATGAGATGGCAACACAGTCAAGATAGCAAATGTTTGTAATAAACAACCCTTGGCTCTATTTATCACTACTCTGGGATATCTAGACACAGACACTAGTCTTGAAACAGGACCATAAAAGTGAAGCCAAACACATTCAGAAACCCTTTTTCTGATAAGCACAATCTCACAGAGGTTTTTGCATGAGTATAATGAATGTACTTTACTGAATGGTACCAAACAGTAGATAGGAAAACATGGCAACAGATTATCAGCACTTTGGGGAAAAAAAATCTAGTTATGTTATAAAAGGAGTCACTGAGGTATATTTGGCAGTAAAATAGTTAGGCAGTGAAAAAAAATTTACTTTTTTTTTTAAAGGGTAACGTCTTTTAGAGTATAGTCCACTACATGGTCTTTTATTTGCACTGCATTATGAAATCACACATATATACAGTATAATAGTTTATTTTCTGTCTGAATTTAATCATTAATATGCTTTGAAAACAGAGAGATAAAAGTACCATTAGAATAACTAGATCATGAAATGGCTGCTATGTTTGGGTGTACAAACACACAATCTTCTTTAACAGAAACAGAAACGACTGGTGACAGATGGAATGGAAATGTTTGGGGTAAATGAGGAGAGCTCACACAGTTGACAACCACCTTAGATTTGAAGGCTTTGCCTTTGCCAAATTTGTTCTGCTAAGGTAGAAAAGAAAATGAGAAAGTGTATTTGCAGATAATCAACAAAATTTAATAAATTTTAAAATCAGAATGACAGATCAGTCAAGCTCAGTCAATCACCATTCTCAATGTCCCTGTGAATCTTAACATATAAGTTTCAGGGCTCAGAAAGATGAGAGAGGCTCAGGACCAAACACAAACTTTAGCACGTAGGGAGAAAACAGACAAAACCATAAATATTATAGTGATATGAGGCAAAGATAGGTTGCTGTATTTCAGGTTCACCATTTCCTGACATTCTAGGCAAGTGTAGTGCAATTGTTAGAGATTTAATATGGCTAGACAGTGATGGGTTTCCTAAACCAGAAAATTAAAAAGAATGTTTTTCCCGTTATTACTGGGATGTTTTCTGAAAATGTGTGTCTGAAAAATATCTCTGTTTTTTGTTTTATTTGACATACTAATGATACTCAGAAAAGGCAGAGGCAATAAAGCTTGAAGAAGCTGTACTACTTATACAATTCATCCAAGGGTCTGTACACTGTGTTATCTTCGAGTCCCACTGACACTGAGTATCTTGTGCAAGACTAATAGGAGCAATGAGAACTATATTCCTGCCCTGATTCTGTCTTCTGTCGTAAGAGTAGCCACAACGTGACAGGAGTTTTTCCCAAGGGATCATAACAGGCAACAACCTGAAAAAGAGAATGCAACCCCAAGGATTTTCCTTCTGTACTTCAGGGTAACTCTTCATACCATAAAGCATAACATTACTAGAATAACACCAAAAGGATGAATCTCTAGCTGCTATATTGGTAGAACTACACAAAGGCAAGAAGTGCAATTTCAGTGTTATTGTATATGTTCTGTCCCATGTATTCACAAGACTTCTCAGTTCCATAAGTTTAAGAAGATGAAAGTTTTAACCTCCGCTGCAACTAATACAATAAGCATGGAAGGCTCTACCATAAGTTGCTTTTTCTTTACCATTTTCTGTCATTGTACAGATAATACACTGACTTCCTAATGTAACCAGATTTATTATATTCTTGAACTTAGAAGATGGCAATCACCTTTGCAGCATTAGATTTGATTCCAGCTTGAAAGCACTGAACTGTACGTTTCATAGGCCAAGTTTAAATGAACATGAATATTTTTCAATACTAATGATTTGAAGGGGTTTGTTTTTACATTATGCAAATAATTTTCCTAGTTGTTTTCTACAGAAAATGAAAGTCAAGGATATATTTAATAGAATGTAAGCTGGCATAATACAGAGGAAAAAAAAGCAATCAAACATACAGGTGAGTTTCTGTTCAAAAATTCAAACCTAAAATGTTCCATCTTTTAGATCTGTGTGTTAAGTACTACTTATACATAGTAGGGTACAATAACATTAATTCCATTAATTCAATTTAATTCTACTAATATGAAATAATGTTTAAATGAAGGAAGATGAATTTTTAAATGAATGAACCCCTGATTTTCAGTTTTCAAACATTTTTAGTTTGGTTTTCAATTTCCTTCAGATAACTCAGGTGGAAGAAAGATAATACAAATATTGTGTTCTTCAATCTTATTTTATACAAAATATTTAGTTCAAATAAGTGGCTCTTTAAAAGTAATGGGATACTTCCAGAATTTAAGTAACTTTCTGTCCTACTTTCCAGATGAACTAGCCAATGTCCAGCTAGGGAATGTGACAGTAAGTCAGTCACAAAGACACACACAGGGTGGTTATAAAAGTGACACTCTGAGCATGTGCTTAGCATCTCTGCAGGCCTTTACAATTCAGAGTGAACCTTTCGCTGCCAAGATCACTAAATCATTGCTACATCAATGTGCTAGACAAAAGATCCCTTTGGAATAGGTACATGAAGATCACTGTTATCTCCTGATTATACTTCACTTATACCCAAGGGAAAAAAAATTATTTACTAAAACCATACAGTCTGTGCATACCAATCAGCTAATTCTGATCCACTAAGAACTGATCTGGCTTCCAGTAAAGATAGTCAATGAAGTTCATGCTTAGCTAACTAATAGGCCAGCAAGTTGTTTTTTTAATAACTAGATAAGGAACATGAAATTGCTGTATTTTCAATTAAGTTGTGTTTATTATTACTTGTGATATACTTCTTTGTGTGCTGACATTGAGACCAGCTGGAGAAAACAAGGATGACTGTATGGGACATACTGGAATTCTAATGATTATACTGCTTGTTTCTACTGTTAGAAGGATTTGCATCTTAACTAAAGATTTACTTGTGGTTTTAAGTAAGGAAATACATTAATTATGTCTGCAGCAGCCACTTCTAACCCCAGACCCAGTGCAGGTCTCCTAGCCCGTTACCTAAGCTCAGGTGAATAACTGGGAGTCTTAGCAGATGGGTTCCTTCCCTGAGAGAAGCCACCTTTCTTGTTTGGAGGGCAACGGTGCTGCAAAGCAATAGAAGGCGACAAGCAGAACTGCTGTGAGCTGCCCAATGCATGCTTTTATAACAATGTAAAGTTTTGTTTTCTGAGGAATACGTTTTAGTTTGGCTTGGATAGGGATGGACAGTGACTCTGACTGCTTCCTTGATTTAGGAAACGTGACCTAATACATCATAGTGAAATGCAAATGGTAACATGAACATTTTGAGAACTTCGGCAACTTTTCAATAGATTCATATTGGGAAAGAGACATTTAAAGACAGGTTGTCTTGTCCTCATGGAGACCTGTACGTGAAACTCTTATTCTGAGCTTGTATGTAAGTAAACACAAAATAGAACTTTTCCCAGTATTTTTGTATCTAAATTGAGTACGCTATGCTGAGATTGAAGGATAACATTAGAGAAACTTTTCTCACTTGTTGTGCCTCTAAAAATGCAAACTTCCAGTTACTTTATACTCCCTACATTATCTCTCTTTCATGTTTTAACTTTCCATTTAGTACATACATAAAAGTTTGTAGGCTTTATAATCATGTATAAGAAACTCCTTATTTTCTTCTTGCCTTCTTTCTTAATGAGTCTCCAGATTGTTACCTACGTGTCTACATATATTCACAAAGAGGAATAAAATGCATTGTTGGAGAGAGGAGAAATACTTGATATTTTTGTCTCTGCATGAATTCTCTCTACAACCTAGATCCATGCTTTGACGGCAGTTAAGGTTGTTAACCTAGGGAAAAAAAAACAAACCTCATAGCCAAATAAAGATAAAGTTCTTTGAGCTCCTTTTCTTTACATGCAGGAATAAGCAAATAAAAACATTCTTAGTTATACATGTTTCAGTAGACATGTTATTAAACAGTGTGAATGCAAACTGAAAACTTGATATTTTGCCGAGGCAATCATAGGGTGTAAGGTGAAGAAAATTTGGCAGTGAATTCAGATAGGAGTGAAATATCTTTTTTTTTTTTTTTATGATTCATCTTTCACACATTTAGCTTGAAGGAGTAGTTCTGAGTAATTCTGCTTTGGAATGAAGTGGCCTACCAAAGCCAAACAATGTGAGAGACTTGGACTGAAAACATACTCACCATCAAGGCTGGATCGTGAGCATTGTGTTCATGACCGGCAAAGCTGCCTGAAAATGTGTGGTTTTGCAAGTGCTTCCCTGCAATGGAGCAACTTAATTTGTTTGCTCTGCAGGATTATCTGGTTTTGAGGATGTTTAGACTTTGATTCATGAAACCCAAATTACTTTCAACAAAAGGTCACAGGTGCCTACTAGTTCATAAGATAACTGTTAGCCTTAATTTAGATTTGAAATTACTATAGATTTCTCACATTTTCAGCATGCTTTGCCTTTCCAGGAACTTACCAAAAATAATGAAATAACAGCTCAGGAAAATCACATTCATTAACATCTGTGCTAGTCAAGGATATAAGTCTTGACCACAAACCCTTGTAGTTATAAAATACTTCCTATCTTCTCTAATACTGTTAGGAGAATTATGTATTGTTTCTCAGTCACATTTCTGGGGGTAAAAAAGCCATTGTCCTTGCCTGCTGGTATAAACCTCTGGTAACAGATGAGTAGGACACAGCTTCAGAATGGCAAGATTTAAAAAAAAATAAAATGCTAGCTAACAAATTTGTTAGGCCAGACCTTCATGTTGAACTCCCACAGGTCTGAATTTCTGATGTTCCTCTTATTGGGTGTGTGTATCCTAGTGTTTAGTAGAAAATAGACCTCATATGTGCAAACAAGTTCATTAAAATTGCAAGAGCCTGTAGCACATTTGTAACAGCTTGCCCAAAGGTTAACATTTATAGTTTTGCACTGCCAACATCCTGCTTTTATGGGGCACATTTATATGCTAAATTGCCTATTATGTTAAGCTGTAAGTTCCCATTTAGCAGCATCAGGAATAAGATTTGACTATAAGTGTTTAGATTTTATTAGAGCTATGCTAGACTTCTTAACAACTCAAACTTCCTACAGGGTGAAAATTTGCTTCAGCCTCTACAGAGGTTCTTGTGTACGAGATGTGTTTAGGAACAGCCGAAGGTAAGAAGCATGGGAAGAAATGTAAGACACTGCTCACTGAATGGAAAAAATGTGCCTTACTGCATCTCACCTCTAAGTGAGTCCTAAATGTCATGTTTAAGCAATGATTGCATCTAAAACAATCTCAGTAACATCCCCTTCTTGAGTTAACAAGACCAAAAAGGTCAGCTGAAAATATTCCAGGAAGAAGGGTGTTTTTATTGGTAAGTAAATATGTCTAGTTGCTTTGCTTTTGCTGTAGGTTACTTTCCAATGCATGACCTAACAGAGTGAAGTGTGATATACCAGCCACATAAACTGAAATGGCAAATTTTAGCTGTATATGCAGTTCTCAAAGGTAAAAGGAATGTATTTGCTAATGAAATTGTGTATCACTCAGTCTTGCCTTGCTAACAGGTAGCTCTCAGGAGATCATGAGACTAAGGAAACTACCAATATCACAAAAGCCTTTCAATTCTAGGTCACCAGTTTGTCAGAGCAAACTTTTAGATATTAGATTTGGATTTAAGATATTACTTTAGAAACATCCATAAATGTTTTCTTAGTAGTGACTGAAGTCTGACTGTGGTGACTGACTATTGAAAGTGATTTGACAAAAATAACAGAAAGTCAAGTCCTTAGCATAGTCTTTCTGTACAATTTAAAAATAAAATAGTGTGAGAAATTTATTTTTGAATATTTATGTCAAAACCAAGAAAAGAACATTAAGATGCTACTCTGCTCCTAAGCTTTTTCTAGCACAAAGGAAAACAGCATTCAAAAGAGCTGTGTTTCAGAAGCTGACCAGGCCAGTTTTGCAGCCTTATTTAGGTTCACACAGTGGGTGTAAGAATGACATTGTGTTTGTAGATTGTCAAAGACCTTTGGAAACATAAGCCATTTAAAACCATTATTGCTGTTTTAATTATTAGAGTGCAACTAGTTATTCATCCCAACCGTAAGTGGGAAACACAAAAATGGAGCTTCAGGTTGTTCAGAAAAAAGAAATATTTTCCAAGCGGGAATCACAAATGTATTTTGATAAAACAGGAAATAAGAATGATGGAACTAATGTAAAATCTGTCTGCACAATCCACAGCTGAGGAGGGCTGCCTCAATCACTGATTAAATGGGATTGCAGAGAGTTTTGAGTGTGCTCTGCAGAACTCAGAAATTTTCCGTGATTGGAGGAGAGTGAGGAAGGTGCTTTCTGTGTAAAATACAATATCATTTCCAAGAGACAGAGGTCCCACATGACAGCTCTGTAGGAATCTGTCTGACTGAACATGTTGACTTTGTTGCCAGTAAAGGCTGCAACCCATAGCAAATGCCAACACTGCTTTACCTGTTAAGACAATCCGTAGGGGAAAGACTTGAGGAAAGTAGCTCAAAAGGTGGTTTGTTTTTTGGTTTTTTTTAAATGACCTATTTAAAGTTTCATTTTTCAAATCATTTAAGGAGAAGACTTAGTTAATGCTACTTAATCAAAGTTCTCTGCAAATAACTTAAAGGTGACAGGTCAGCAAAGACAAGCTTATTTAAAGACTGTATTTTAAGATTTAAAATGCTAAGAGTCTTACCAAGTCTAATCTGCTAAAAATTATAATAAAGTATAAGAGAAGTTCAACCCTTATTTATTTCAAAATCAGAGATTATTTTTTTAAGACCTTGCAGGCAAAGAATCAGACAAGAATTAGCACAGCAACAATTTCTCTAAAAGCATACAGCCTATCTACACCACTGTTTGGATGATGATTGGTCACTTCTGTTTTCCAGAATATTTAGACTTTCTGGTTGATAGTTCCTGATGGGCTAAACGGGTTTCTGTGTTTTAGGTAGTTGAAATTCTTTACTTTCAAAGTTGGTTTGTATATACAGACATGACATAACATCTGTAAATACCTTGCAACACTGGGCTAATTCCAAGTTCTTCTTGTTGTAAATTTGGTTTTTTTTTAAATAGCTGTTGCTGTAATTTGGAATGAAAATGGTGACCTTAAGACGCACTATCATTATTATTCCTCCAAGGGACTTATACACACTCTCATTCACTCTGATATGCTATATCTGAATAGCTTGGTGTTCTGGGCCTATTATTTTGCTGAAGTCACTGAAACAGAGGGGCTATGCATTGCCCTGTGTTGCTTTTTTTTCAGATACATTTCATAATAAACCACTGCACAGTAGGATTCTGATTTCAAGTTAGTAATTGGAATGGTATTTTAATTAGAAATGTGCACCTACAACTTTACTCTTCTTATGTCAGAGTTACATGGTGAATATATAATTGAGGAACAAAACCCAAGTGATCTTCAACTCTTTGTTAGGGTAAGAAAGCAGTGGGGGCTATCCAGTGAAGGTATTACAGACTCCTGGAAGGAGAGAGAGTTCACTGCTGTAACGTGGTGCTCACAGCTGGGAAAGGAGAAAACATCAGCTAATGAAATGGAATGAACCACAAGTTCAAAATTCTAAAGAAGACTTGACATAACCACTGATATATTACTAGCCTAAATCCAAAATATAACTCAGCCTTGCAGTCGGGTCTGTGAGAGTGACAGGATCTGAATGCCCTTTTTATATCTGAACGCTCTTTGAATTACAACAAGCTCAATAAGGGAAGAGCTGGGTTCTGAAAGAGGGGGGGAAAGATTGCACCAGTGTACATTCTCTAAGTCAGCGCTCTCCCAGCAAAAAATAATCGAGGACAGGTTTTAGATCCATTTGAAGATTTGTGAGGCATATGTGTCAAGCATATTAAAAACAAAGAAGCAAATGCAGACAGCTTCTAAATATCAAATTATGTGCTTTAGTTTAGAATGAAGCAATCAGTGTTTGGAGAATGCTCTTAATAACACTGTGTCTCCTTCTGGAAATTACCTATTCATTGCAGGAAATTTCTGTTTGATTATTTATACAGGTAAACATTGTATTTATTACATTCAGAAAACAACAGGAATTTACATAGCTGAGCCTACACATACTCTTGTAGCATTTTCCTTCTCCTTTACATTTATAATAAACATGAATTATATATGGAGACAGCCATGCTTTGTTTAAACTGCTGCACTAAGTACTCCTTGACAGCAGTAAATCAATGGGTTGCTTTCTTATACATTTGAATGAATGTAATAACTGGAAAAAACAATTAGTCTGATGGATACACAGGAACTTTCTGCAGCTAAGTAGAAGTAAAAGAATAATACTGTTCCATTGTTGATACATTTCTCATTTGTTGATGATCACACTTTATTGACTTTGTGTATTATTTGTCTAATTATTTGATTCTCAAAGTTATTTTGAATAACTTATTCAGCGTTCACTTAAACTGTTGTCTGAATTATTTTTTTTCCTCAATCTCCAACTAATAAGCCAATTAAGATCAGCTTTGGAAACTATTAACCAGATTCCAGTTTCCATTTTTGCTACCTAATTAAATCTGATGCTCCTAGTACTACAGTGACATTCAGGCACTTAATGTGTTAATAATTTTTAAAAAGAATGCCAGTATTTCTATAAAATATATACACATGCATACATATATATGAGAGATACTAAATATATATGTATAAAAAAATTACTAAAATGCCAATGACTATTATCTTACCAACTTTAAAGACCATCATGAGCTCCAGTTGAGCTGTAAGACTGTTTGGATGCATCAAGAGACAATAAGTGAAATTGTTCAGAAGAGCTTTCATTAGACTTCTACTACCTGGTGCCCTGGTGTCATGGGCATTGTGAAACTAATGGAGAAAACAAGAACGGCTGTACAGTGACATTCTGTGGACAAGCATGAACCATTAGATAATAAACTCACAGAGCTTGTTCCAGTCTGTATCTCCTCATTTTAGAAATGGAGGAACTGGAACCACTTATGTGAGAGAAAGAAATGCTTGGTGGAATGTTCCTGTTTCTCTAGCTTCCTTGTTAAGTGAAATCAAGGAACAAAGAAAATTATCTTTTTAGGACTATTACCCATTGTGCTTGCTGAAGCTCATGGTTTTCTTCATTAAGTGCAGAGATGCTGAGTAAGTTGTAGAAAAATGCTGTTTAGGATTGGCTTTGCACCATACCCAGAACTGATTGTTGCCTACCCAGAAAATGGAGTCAGTTAACAGCAACCTGTAAGTTAATGGCAAACTCTTTACCATGGTTTAATGACTGCAACAAGCACCAAGACAAGTGGACCTTATGTCTAGGGAGAAAAAAAGAAGTTATTTCTCCCCCATTAAGGTTCTGCTTTCTCCAGTATAGCCTACATTCTTACATTGAAAATGTTGATCATAATTTATGCAACCACATAACTGAAATCAATGCATGGAAGACATTCTTGGCTTCTGTTTGAGGCTGACACTGAACAAGTCTGTTTGGGACAGGACAAATCCAAAGGCATGAGCTCACCTTTGGGATGCAAGAGGCTTAATTGATAGCAATACTGTGAAAAATGTTTTTCTTTGCTTTCTGACAACACTGTGAAAGGATTCTGAATAGTTTGTGTGAAGTCAGTGGTATTGATGTTTAAATGATCAAAAACTCAGCTTTGAACATTTTTTTTCTTGAGGCCTGGATAATTTCTCATACTTTCTGAAAATGAAACCAAGCCATTGTATAGCTGCTGAAGAAAGCAAAACAAGCTCCTGTGGATGGACACATGCATTAAAAAAATAAAAATCCCAGCATCATTGCAGTGCTTAGAACTGTATAAGACTTCTCCTAGAGACTTCAGTTGCAGTACACTGAAAAATAACCTAACTAAAAACCTGACTTTGCTTTTTAAGTTTCCATGACTAGAAGGGGTAGGGCAGCTTTCTGAGAGGTTCTGGGTCTCCATCTTAGGGAGCTGAATTCATTTGGTATCATGGGAGTGAATACCCCTCAGTTATTGCAGTTATCTCTGGACGTGTATATAAGAAGTGATTAAGACAGACACTTGCTATAGGCCAAGACTGTATGAAGGAGAAGGAGGAGGGACGCCAACCAGGTGAATCTCCACACGCTAAATGGTGAATATTTTTTTTAGGCTACAGTTTCCCCTGCTACACCACCATGTGCCGGACACAGCAAGATTTGAGTCAGGCATGTTTTATGCATTTTGTTCACTTGTTTTCATCATGTTCTGTGTATGAGAAGGGCAAGCCAAAGAAGTTTTTTTTTTACAAAACTTAAAAACGATGGAATGCATTCTTTAAATTTAAATTTAAAATTTAAAATTTAAATTTAAGAGGTACGAGTGGTGTTAAGGAGTCCTTTCTTTTAGTGTTAAAGAGCTGGTTTTTGACATGTGCTTTTCTCCCTGGTCCTTCCTAACTTCACCAGGAATATATAGTTGCATCCTCAACCAGGTTTTTTTTTTTTCACAGAAAGCCACGTACTGAAAGCAACTATCCCCAAGGACGTCCTGTCATCAAACTAGAAGTCAACTAGAATTTCCCCAGCTACCCTCCTGCTATTCTTCAGCAGCTCCATAGGCATGTCCTGAACATTCACGAAGACAACATATTTCTACCCTCTCCCATCCAACTCGCTAACACTACTGGGAAACATAAGGCTGTTTTCATTTGACAGCAGTGTAATCTACTGTACAAACCCCACATGAACAAGAAATTGAGCCTGTGACACAAGCATTCAGATTTCTTATAGTCACTGAGAATTATTACTCTGCCCTGCTATGCGCTGAGGCTGTGAGCACAAAGCCTGGCTCTGCACCAACCTCCTTAAACCGGCGTTGCCTGCGGATCTAGAGTTCTAGACTCTGGATTTCAGTCAATGTCTAGCATGCAGATCAGTCAAGATTTTGTAAATTCAGGCACATAAATTGAAAAGCCTGAGCCAACAGCTGATGTACATGTCATCTGTCGTTCTCTGTCCTGGATTTCAGCACACTGGATATGAAACCACTTATTTCTTCCATCAAAATAAAGTTTCTGACCTGTAAGTGTCTTCTTTCATAAAATCTTGCCTAGCAGGCCCCAAAGGTGCCTGAAACAGTGTAACACACCTAAAATGTGAAGGTTTCTCTCATGTTAAGGTAAGTTAAACCTCTAGAATCTAAATAATTTTCAGTTTTAGCTTGTAAATATCAATAAAGGATGAGTTTGTGTGGGAATAGTCCACAAACATAGCTGTTTGTCTTCTTGTAATTAAACAAAAGGCTAGATTTATAGGAAAAAGCAAAAATATATTCATTTTTCCTACATATTTTGGCTTTCTCTCTCAGAAGCAAGCAGATCTAGTGGACACTAGTATCCATGGTTTAGGGGAGCAGGAGTGCAGCGTCTCAAAAACTCATTTTATTTTCTGGCATATCCTTTTAACACCTGAGGTAAAAGTAGATTAGAATAAGCTCTACATCGATGTAGAGGTTAAGATGGTAAAAGATTTTTTTTATTATTATTATAAAAGACATTTCCTGAGCTATCTAATTTAAAGAAGTTATCTGTTCCACAGAGGTAATATCACACTTAAATAGGAGCCCAGATTTTAGATAAAAATTTCCTTCATATCCCAAAGTTAGAATTGACTTTTCTATGGCAGATGGGAAAATATTACTAAAAGCCACTCCTTTTTGGAAGCATCCTGGAATGCAGATATTACAGTTTTGCTCTTTATGTCCAGAAAGGGTTCTATGTTTGGGGAGGATGGGGAAGTGTATGCCACAAATTCCTTCTGCTAAGGAGAAATAGTGTTATTAAGTTAGTTGTTTCCTTGGTAATATTTATGAATAACCACACAATTTCTGGTGAAGGAAACATCAAGAGTTGATTAATTTCAGTCTCTTTTCCTTCTTTAAATAATTCTCTCACATTGCTTTTCTTTGTACTAGCTAATAAATTGTTCATATTGCTTAGATCTTCCTGTCTGCCTTTTTTTTTTGTCTTTTTTTTCTTCCCCCACAGCTACACTAAACCAACAAACTTGTGAACTCTTTTGTCTAACATGTGCCTTTATTTCAGGTCTATCACCTATTAATATGTACCCAAATAGGGATTGGAGTGTTGGAGATTATCATGCTCCAAAACAACAGCAAGATGCTTGCAGGTCAAAAATCCCTGCAGCCTGGATTTTCTTCATGCCAGTATATTAAAAAACTGGATGGAAAAAACCCCAACAAATCCTCTTCATTTTGTCCTTGGAACCTCACAGAGCAAGCTACTTCATGAAAGGAAGGAGGTATTTTTCCCGTAACTGACAACAGGCCTGTGTCACTTGCGGTAAGGATCTGATGCACTTTAATCCTTGAGGTTATTCACTGTATTTCCACTTACTAGGGCACTTAGGCTCTCTCTCCATGCCTCTTGTGCTGTCATACGCGTTAGTGTGCTTATAAATGCAAGTGGGCAGACCCAGCTGAAATACTACTATCAAAAGACAATCTTTCATTTTAGTTTTAGGCTATGCTGAAAGATTCCTAGCAATTGTCATTAATACACAGCATGCTGAAGTGGCCACAGTCACCAAATTCAGAACTGTATGTCTCGTCCTCCGTAGTAATTTTAATGTTTAGTCCTTCATTTTGTAACATAGGAAGGTATGGTAACTCATTATGTATTTCTCCAAATTAGTCAACGTCAAATGGACATTTAACTGAAAAAGTCTACTTGAAAAGTGTGAGAAGCTGGCCAGTTAAAAACTTCCAAAGGTAAACTTTTGCTTGTTTATGAAAACATAATTACCAAGTGAGAGAGACGATGTATGATGGTTGGATAAGGCTGATGATTACCAAAAGCCGAATGACAATGAAAATAAAATAGGGCTTTGAATTAAGATGACCTAATTTTATTTCCCTTCTCCCACTGACTGGCTTTAATAACTTTTAAGGACAATGCTGTTCTGCATGATCACACCAGTATTGCATCCTCTTCGGAGATGCGAGTCCTCCTCTGCATTTTTTGTGAAATATAGTGAAATTAAAATGACTGATAATTGAGTTTGTAAAACACTTTGGCAATCATGAAAGTGAGCCTAGTTTTGATACATTCAAGAGACTTGCTGGCATTAATTTTTCTTATATTAGGGGAAAGAAAAAAGTCAATTCCCAGATAACATTTACTGGCTAATTTAAGGCCTGTGTGTCCTTATGTTTTGTTTAACCTCCTTACAGATGTTTGATGGAATGTGGACGGATAATGGAGTGCAGGATCAAGTCTTATTCCTGGAATGGCTTTTAGGGCTACTGAAGTAAATTTTCTCAGTCCGATAACATCAAGAAGCTTTAAGTAAATGGGACATCTTGTATCGTGGTCAGAAATATGAAACAGAGCACTGTAATAATCAAGGTAATATTATTATAAAGAAATATGCCAAAGGAAGCCAAAGCATTCTCAATTTAAAAAAAAAAAAAAAAAAAAAAAAAAAAAAAGGAAAATTGATTCCCCTTTTTAAATCCATGAAACTGCATGCAATAATAAAATGTGTTAAATCCAGTAGTGCCTAGTCTCTATTTCCTTTTCCCTGTACATACAATGTACTCACTGTCTGCTTCAGTTCTGCTGAAGGTGATAATCACTTGCTGTCAAACCAAAAGGAAAAGCAAACCATTATTATTCTCATGGCAGTAACAGGGTTTTTTTGCAATGAAGGAGCGTGTGCACTCCAATTATTTGACTTCCTGTCAGAAAACTACATGTTACTATGTTTGTTTTCTGCTTTCCAGTCAATGTGCTTACAGCACCGCATTTTCTAATCTTTCTGGTGCACAGGCTGACATTGCAGCACCACAGTATAGTCTGTTACCTTCTGTCACATCTGCTTAGATCTAAAGTAACATGTATATACTAAGACACAACCTGATGAAACAAAGCACATCGGCAACATAAAGTCATGCTCTTTTTTGGCCTTAGGGACAACCGTAGAAACTGAAATTCCAGTACAAAAGACATTCCTGGCAATAGTGCATTTGCTTACCAGATTCATCGATTAAATGAGAATATTTGCTTTTCAATAATGAAAACAGTTGGTAATATTTAATGAAAACATTTCCTGAAAGGTATGATTTCAACACATGTTTTTTCTCACTGCCTATTTTGCAAATGTTAATGGGAAAGTCAAAAATGAACAGAGGGCCAGTCTAAGTCATTCTACTGCTTATTAGAAACCAATTCAATATGTGATTAAACAATGTACAATCCTTGTTCTAATCCTATTCATGAAGTGTAGAAATAATTTTTCTGTAGAAAGATCATATATAGAAAGTACGTCATGACAGATTTATCAACAAATTCAATTAAACTAAAAGCTAGAATGTCTGCACTAGCAAAATTGTACAAGAGAAATTGCTTTATAAAATTAATGATAATGTATTATGTCTATTGATGACCCAGCATTCTGAATCCTGTTAGAATTTAAAAAGGAAAAAAACAAAACCAAAACAACACCAAATCAGAATCCTTTGCTCTGTCAAAACACAAAAGAATATGATCCCTTTAAATTTAACATGCACTGAACGCTCATAAATATCTTAATAAAAAGAAATTGTATGGTGTTCAGCGCTTTATCCATTTTTGCAGGTTCAGTTAGACCATTAGTCTTCAGAGTTATCAGGCCTTGGAAGGCTTCTAAACACTATCTCTCAACATATGTTTACCCTCTCTTCAGCTATTTTCTGGTAAGTTCCTTTCCGTCTACACACATCAATACCTCTAGACCCATTTCACACAATTTCACGCAGATGGGTGTGACACACGACTGAACTTTCAAATGTGCGTATACAAAATGCCATGGTAACATTTTAATTCCTGCCAGGTTATGCACAGAGGGTTGAGATGAATATCCGTATCTTGACTAGCTGGACCATAGTGACAATGTCAATTTATGATAAAGATTAATTTTCCATGCCCCGCTGGATTAATTTATTTGCAGTCCAATTTTGGACAGGCACCTGAATTCAAGTAACTCATGTATGCTGAAAAGGCTAGTAAGGAAAGAAAAAAAGCGGAACAACTTCCATTTGAATGTATTTCTACATTTTTAGGTTCAAGAAGGAGACTTATTGTATTTAACTATTGACCATATCATTGGTACTTGAGAAATAAAGGATTCTCCTTTGCTATTGGGGTACTGTTGGATCTTGGCTTGCTCAAAGTAGTCATTAGAGGAAGAATAAGAATGTTGATTTTGCTCTTTGAGCACTGGCTCCTTGTTATTTTTTCCATCTTGTGTACAGGTTGCTGTCTGTTAACCGACAAAAGAAAATCAATACAAGTGTTGAAAAGGAACCTTGTGTATTCAACTTTGCAAACAAAGTTCTTAAGTACCAAGAAAAGCAGTAATAGAAAAAAATATGAATACCAGACTTAATTACCTTTGTACACATAAAGCAACGCTGCTTTTTTAAGTACAGAGAACTGTGTGGAAAATGTGAAAAAGTATTTCCAAGGAAAATAAGAATGGAGTGATAACATACATTTGCATTTTAGCTATGTTTATATCCTATAATATAATACTGATGTATCTTAAATGATTTGTTGATACAGGGGAAACTTAAGAGAGAAAAATTATTTCCTCATACTAGAAATATAAAGAAAAAGGCATGATTTTTATTTCAGTTGTTGGCAAGAATTATTGAATCACCTGTATATTCTTTTAGGTTCTAGCCTCTGAATATTTCAGTGCATTCATCTGGGCATTCTGAAGATGAAGAAACTTTAAATAATTTATGATCCTCTCAGGAAAAAAAAAATGGCGAGTCTGCAATCCTATGTTTTGGTGGTGTGGGTTTTTTTCTTTCTTCAAGCTAATTCTACAAAAGAAGCAAAACATATGCATATATTCCCTGCCTGTTCCTGAATTAAGATGCTCATTAAAAAATATAAACAAAAGTACCAACCTGGATATTGAGTCACTAGGTGATTGAGCATAAATTAATTGTTTGGTTTTCTACTGTATTAGTCTGTCTCTAAATTTCACAGTGATTCTCTCACTGATTTCTAATTAGTTATATTTTTTACATACCTTAATTGATACCACAATGTGGAAGGCTTAGGAAAAAAATACAGAGAGTTTTCAGGTAAGAAGCAGAGCACATCATTAACCTGAGAAATACTTATCTACTAAGAGTAGAATTAATGATGTCTAGTGCAAGGCTTTTCCAAGATTCCTGTCCCATTTCACATATAATTTGTAAGTTGCTTGCCAAGACAGAGCTGCCCAGCACAATTAGACTTTCATGTACTAACGAGAGCAAGAAGAGCTGCCAGCTAAAGAAGACAAGCAAGCCAATCCTAGAATATTATACATAATATTTTGCTACGAGGGTGAGAAAAGGTACATCTGTGGATGAGTTGGGGAAATAAAAAGCCAGCTATGTGATGTTTTGTTCATTGACACCATTTCCGAGGCAATATGTAGTAGGGGAAAAAACAGGGAAGGACACCAGCTCTTGATATTTGCCAGTTGTGTAGCTTTCATTTATTATACAAGGCTCTAGTGTCTACCTTGAAAAACTTATTTAAGAGAAGCAAGAGTACAAATATAAGAGTAATTTGAGCCACTGTGATGGACTATAAGAATCTTTCAGTTCTTTCCCATTTCCTTGTCAATCTTTTGGTCCTTCTCCCACTTCCCCAACAGGCTTTCTTTAAGTGTTCATTTATTTAATTGTTGATAATAAATTCTCAGACAAGAAGTGAGTAGATGGAGAGAAGCATTTTCATAGTTGCTGTGGATATTTAAATAGGGAACACCAGAATTTACAAACTGGTCATAGCTACTTGTAGATTAATACTGAATCATATAGAGAAAAGTGTGTGTTTCATTAAGGTCTATGGAGAAAGGTCTATGTTTCATTAAGAGTTTTGTTAACCTCTGTCTTTAAAAAGTGGACACCAATAAGTCACAGTCTAGGTTTAGAATCTGTTTACTTTTTGATGTAGATTAACAAACTTCATCTATTAAAGTCACTGGACACAAAATGGTATCTCAAAATATAGTTAATTCTTTAGGTCCTGCATAGGTAATCACTATGAGAAGACAAGCTATTTAACTACAGTTGACTTTGCATAAAACAAGCATTACTTTGCTACTGTAAAACTAAAAGTTTTTGCTAGCGTGATTTGAATGCTCTACAATGAACACACAAATATTTTTTTCACAGCACTTTCAGTTCAAGCCAGCTTCAGTGCTTTCAGAGGTACCTTGGTTACATGCCACCAATATATACTGAAAAATGAGAGAAAATGCTGATCCAGAAATCTTTTTACTTCAAGCAATTAAAGAAGTACGTTTCTGAGGAAAGGAGTTTGTATTTATACTCTACATGTTATGCAATTAAAAAAAAAAGAAATCAGAAGCTCTTTGGGACTGTGCTTATTTTTTAATGAAATCAATGTCAGCATCTACTTACTAATAAGAAACTCTCAATAAATGATCCTTGCAAGAAAGAAAGTTATTTCAGCTTCAGGCTGATAAAAGGATTATTAGAAAACAGCTCTGTGTGTGTGTGCACGTCTGAATGTTTAAACAATCTTGAAAAAAATAATACTTCGACATCCTTCACCTCAATCCCATATAGAGAAGACTGTCTTGTGCTACTAAAAGCAAATGGAGTCATGTATCTAAATGTGATGGATACAGGCGTGTATCTTGGACTGATGATAATGGCTGTAATAAGCACACACACACACACAAATCATCCTTTTGAAACCATGGTCATGCTAAGATTTTGTGAGAAGTTTTCATAGTAGTTTTCTTTTAATACCTCTCCACTGCCAACTTATACTTTCTAGTGTTTTCTGCAGTAGCATACTGCACTCCATGCAGTAGACTTACTAAGTAAAATACCAGCAAAAAAGGTTGACATAATGACTCATTACAATTTAAATCTTATTACACAAAGCTTCATTCAAGTCAATATACATAGTACAGAACCGCAGGGGTACATTTTAGCCTGGTGTGAGAGGAATGAGTCATGCAATTCTCATTATGGTTAATAGAAGGAGCACATCTATTGCCTTGTGTGAGGTCCTGGAAGCGCACCTCGCAATTCATATTCAAATCACATTGGGCAGTGGCTACTCCAGTAAACAGTCAAAGTAAAAAAACTCCATTTCAAACTTTAAAGTTCATCCGATTCAAAATTTTTGGAAATAACATTGCATTGTATTGATTACCTAGTACAAATACATCACTGGCAGTGATGAGTATTCCTAATTGCCACAGGAATAAGTGGAGCCTTTCAGAAGCTTAAAAAGGGAGGGACATAAACCACATTAACATGGATCATGTCTTGCCTCTCCTCTCATTATCCTTACAAGCAGACTGCTAACTTTTCCCTTCCTAAGCTCTTATAAACATTGCTGTTGACACAGAAATGGTTCTTACTGAACCAGACCACTCCCTTATTGAATTTTAGGATATACATTTAATTTCTTTTTTTAATAAACTATGCTAGAAGACTAATAGCTCACATACTTATGGTTTTAGTTGCTTGTTTTACTAATGGCTTGTTCCAGCTAATTAAAGGAAATCTCCAGGAAATCTCTTTCTTCTGATAAGTAGGTTGCACAAACAGCTTCAAGGAGAATGCAACCTTCCAGCCATAAATCTGTACTTATAACTGCCAAGTCTGTTTGCATAATCTAGAGTAACTTCAGTTTTTATTATTGTAGATTCATGTGAGAAGATATATTTATTATTAATTATTGGGGATTTTTTGAGCAAGCATCCTGTAAAATGTTTTTAATTATGGACGGTGGTACTGTAGAGTATAATCAGATATATTGGGTTTGTGTGTGGCAGGGTCTTGGTAGCAGGGAGGGCTACAGAAGTGGCTGTTGTAAGAAGCTTCTTGAAGCTCCCCGGCTCCAAGTCAGACCCACTTCTGGCCAAGGCTGAGCCAGTTAGTGGCGGTGGCTGTGCCTCTGTGATAACGTCTTTAAGAATGGGAACGTGAGAGGAGGGATGTGAGGGAGAAACCTCTGCAGACACCGAGGTCAGTGGAAGAAAGGAGGAGGAGGGGGGGGAGATGCGGCAGAGCAGAGACCCCCTGCAGCCCGTGGCGAGAGGGCAGCTGTGCCCTGAGCCCACGGAGGTCACCGGTGGAGCAGATGCCAACCTGCAGCCCCTGGAGGAGACCGTGCCGTAGCAGGGGGCTGAGCCTGGAGAAGGACACGGCTCTGAGGGCGGCCCACAATGGGGCAATTTGGTGCTGGGAGGATTGCAGCCTGTCAGAGGGATGATGCACATTGGAACAGTTCATGAAGAGCTGCAGCCTGCAGGAAAGACTTGTCAGAGAAAGTTCATGGAGGACTGTCTCCTGTGAGAGGAACCCCAGGCTGGAGCAGGGGAAGAGTGTGAGGAGTCCGCCCCTGAGGAGGAAGGAGCAGCAGGGACAACAGGTGATGAACAGACCACAACCCCCATCCCCTGCACCCACTGCAGGGGAGGAAGGAGAGAAATCAGGAGTGAGCCCAGGAAGAAAAGAGGGTTGGGGGATGTAGTTTTAAGATGTGATTGTACTTCTCACTATCCTGCTCTGATCTGATTGGTAAACTGGTGGTGTTCAAATTAAATTGATGTTATTTTCTCCCAAAATGAGTCTGTCTTCTGCCCATGACCATCATGGGTGAGTCATCCCTCCCACTCTTTGTCTCAATCCTGACCCAAGGAGTGTGTGAGCAGCTTCCTGGTGCTCAGTTGACCTCTGGGCTTAAACACAAACATCAGACACAGTTTTTACTGTGAAGTTCTACATGAAAAAGGATTGAATTATCAAAAAAAGTGCATCCTATCTTTCAAATTAACAAAAGTGATTCTCCTTATGGT